>NC_085880.1:30882765-30935265 GCF_034702125.1 Engraulis encrasicolus
CCTTTTTTAATCTGTTCAATTCTTATGTTTTTAAGACCTGTTGTAGATAAAGTAAAGTAGAAGTACTCTTACAGATGTAATTACAATTGCAAAGTTAAAACCATGTAATATCATACCAGCGGTGTTGTAATTACATCTTCTTCAGTATGTCTACTTCATACAACTCTGTTTATGACAACATTCTGTCGTTTAGATCTATGTGAAGTACATTCAGTTGCCTTTTTGCATGAAATTTACTGGAAAAGTAAAGCTGGCCTCTCGATGCTCTAGCCCTTTCACACACATTGGATCACCACCAACAATCCCACTCACTGTTGGCCGAAAAAGCTTAACCACATCATGACAGCATTGCTATAAAATTTGCAGAGAGTCTTAGGTAACACATTAAGACATGGTCGACAATAATAAGGTTATGCTGTAAAAAAGGGTCAACTTGCCTAGCTATTGTGCTATATGTATTTCAATAGTGATGTCCAACCAGTCAACTAACCACAGATTATACAAGGAGTGACTCCTTCTGAAGTACAAACACATTCATAGCTTTTGCCTGAATTGAACTACTGTACTGCAGTAAGAGCCTGAACTATGAAACATGGAGTGGAAGTAGGGGAGAGGGACTAGGGATGGGGCGACACCTTTGACAAACAACTCATAGCTCTGGCATTTGTAAAAGGTCAGCGTTTATGTTTTTGGATCCGCCGAGCTCTGGCCCACGAGTCAGTCCGACAACTCCTCTCATCTGTTGGCAGCGTGTACCGCAACAAAGCCAGATTGTTCTCATGCCTGTGCTTCAGTTAGTCCTGTATGACATCATTTCCTGTGACTCCCCTGTTGGCCTTGCTGGCCTCCTCTAAGTGTGTCTGGGATAGACTACGTGGAGCACAGAAAAGGCAGGAACTGCCTTTTATTAATGTGAGGATCCTACTAGAGCCTGGAAGTACATGTACAAGTACTGAATGTGTGTCTCCCACGCAGGTTTCTAAAGTAAATTTCACGTTAAACCTTTCATGCCGTGTCTTGTTTCCAAAGTGGCAATGACCAAGTCTGTTACTTAAGACTCTTGGTAATTTCATAGGAATCATGTTGTGACGTACTGTAGCTACATTTTTCTTTTTCTTTTTGTTTTTGAGCAATGAGTCGGAATGCCAGCGATCCCACCTGCATCAAAATGTCACATTAAGAAGAAGAAGAAAAAAACGCAACACTGCTGCCTCACAGAAGACCGCAATTTCTTGGCTGGTGTCCTGATGTTCTGACACTGCTACATCTATGTTTTCAACCGTAAACGGAACAGCTCTCCATATTCTTCAGAAACAGCTTTTCAAACATCATGTCCTTGATCCTTTACAAGGGCCCTTTTACAAGCAGCCAGCCAAACCTCTAAAAAGGACACAATCTCTGGTATTCTGTGTGCACACACCCCACCCACCCATAAAATGCATCTATGATCCACAACACAACAACACACAAGTGAGTGACCTCTGAAATTGCATAACCACTACACAATGGAATGCACTGTCAGGTGAGCTGTCTCTCCATCGGGGCTTTAAGTAACAGCTAAAATGTTCTCTAAAAACAGTCAAAATTGTAACCACTGATTTATGGTGCTGACAGAATGGTTTTTGTGTTTATGTGTGTTTGTGTGTGTGTGTGTGGGGGGGGGGGGGTGCAAATGACTGTCCATGTGAGTAATTTGTTCATTGTATTTATGTGTATAATCATATGTTTTTAATGCTTTATGTCCTGCCAGGGACTGTAGAGGCTAACTCTGGTACTACAAGTGAAAGTGAAAGCCCACCTGGGAAATTCCAACTCCCATTGTCGCTAAAAATATTAGAGCACCTTTAACCACATAACCTACTACTATGTCAATTCTAAAAATGCAACACAGGAATTTTACAATAAATCACTTAAGTGACAAAAATGTCCCTTTATCCCAACTGGCCTTACTGGTCGTTGGTGCCTCTGCATTCTTTGATTGTGCTGTAGGGTTTGACTTGACCACTTTCCCCTTAGGCTGGACAGGTGCTGATGCCCCAGGTTTTTTCTGCTGGGGAGCATTTGGGCCTAAAAATGGCAAGACAGACATACAGACAGACAGACAGACAGACAGACAGACAGACAGACAGACAGACACACACACACACACACACACACACACACACACACACACACACACACACACAGCAAAAGTCAGTTTCTCCTTGACCTCGACTGCATGGATAACTTCAGCTGTTACAGTAGGCTATCACAGCATTTTGCGTTGCCTGCCTTTTAAAACCAGCCGAGCATAGGCCTACCTGCTTTGCCGGACTTCACAGGTGATTTTCCCGCAGCTTTACCTGCAGGTTGTTTTGCATTGCGGGAGCTCATGTTGTCTCAGTCAGAGACACAATTTTAAAAACGCTGTCTAATTTGGTTATTAACTCGTTAAAACACGTGTCTATAAAATAATGAAATATAATTCAAACACGGTGGAAAGCTGGGTGTGAAATGCCATTGTGTTCGTTTTCCCTTCACTTCCTCAACGCGTGTTGATCTCCATGGTAACGACTGAACCAGGTGAAGGTAGGCCTACATTCTGAAATGTCCATTCGATGACTATCACTGATAGGCCGCCTCATGATTAGGATGCATGTTTCCCCCCATTCCCACATTGCAAATAGCCTAATAATAATAGCCTAATGCTGGTGCTATAAGCCTACCAGAGATAGGGTCTATGCATTGGCCAATAGCCCAATCAGAAGGTGCGCAATGCTCAGAAGTGACTTTTGTCAGTGACATCCGCCCACTGCATCCCACTGCACAGGCAGGCATCAGCCTACATTGGCAAAAATGGAAAATAAATAAATACATTTTAAAACATGTTTTGCTTGAGGTCGTCATTGTTTGTTTTCGAGTAGTCTAACATACACTGATAACTGGGATGTTTACACTGGTGCAAGCATGACACTGAGTGGATTTACCTTTGCACGTGAGTTCAGAAAGGATCTGTCAATGGAATGACAGTTCTTTGCTGTTCCGCGCAGCGCGCACAACATTCTTGGTTGGTTTTCTGAAACTGGGCGGGGCAACCAACTCACAGGACAGCGATGCAGCTTTTTTCATAACTAGGCTTCTCTTCTTTCGCTCGCCCTGGAAAAGCAACCAACACGACAAGAAACTGGTTCTGCCGGCGCAGAGATGTAACATTGTTTCACAGGGCAGCCCGTATTCGAAACAGCAATAGCGCGTTGATGTACCGGGTCAGCTAATATGACATTAGGCCTACAATAACAAATCTGTGTGAGCAGGGGAAAACACAGTCGTTTCAACAGCTGGTAAGTCCCAAGGTTTAACTTCTTTCCCTAACTTCCGAGGAGTTGCTCAATGTCTATCCAGTGAGGCAAGTGGGTAGCCTAGCCATGGCTGTTGTCTCCGAAGACAATTAATGCTTTACTGCCTATTTGAGATAGACCTATTCAATCAATGGCTAGTCTAGGTCGTAGGCAACATCTGTACACTAAATAAGATATTTTGAAATTAGTCTGAATGTCGTTCTTTTTTACGAATGGCGTTGCCACACCCTCTGACATAGATTTGAGAATGGAAATGCTTGGCAAACAACACCAGGCAAACCGTTTTGCTCCGAGTTATGGGCTACATGCAACTTCTTGACTGCAACTTTAGAATCCTGTTTGATGCCACGAGGAGAGACGACGCGAATGACACAGTTAAAACTGAATAAGATGCCATCAAATTTAGTCTGCGTTTAGATGAAACATGTTTAGGTTCAGTCTGTGTTAGAGGCACAACTGCCATCTACATTTTAACAATGATTTTCAGGTAGGCCTAAGCTTGCACCGACTGTTTTTCCTCTATACCTACCCAGGACGCACCATGGCTCGGCGATCCCAGTGCTCCTCGGCAGGGGATAACCCCCTGGATCCCAACTACCTACACCCTCATTACCGAGAGGAGTATCGCATGGCCATCGATGCTTTGGTGGAAAATGACCTGGAGGGCTATCTGGAGTTCTTGAAGTCGGCAGACGTTGTGGATTTTCTCTCCAGGCTGGAAATTGAGCATATTCAAAACCATGTGCAAAACCCTCAACACGCGGATAAACCACCGGGCGCGACCGGCGAGGGAGATGGCGCGTCAGGCGAGGGCTCTTCGGATACGTACTGGCCCATGCATTCGGATACCGATGCCCCGAGCCTGGACCTGGGCTGGCCCCAACCTATGCACTTTTTTGGGCCGACGGAGATCACTACATTCGTCAACCCCCCTGACCCGGCCATGCCCAGCATCAAGACCCAGGCGCGCAGGCTGATCAAAGACGCACAACTAGTGAGTGTCCACATTTTGCCCTTATATGAATCTGAATATGAATCTGAGTTATTAAAGGATATGATACCATGAAATCTAATCCAGTTGGGATCATTTTAATTTATTATTGGCTTGCTTGAGTCATGGTCCTCGTTGGTTCATCCCAGTGTGTCAGTCTTTTGCGCTTTCAGGAAAATAAGTAGGCCTAGGCCTAAAGGCTGCGCGTAAACTTGAATTCAGCACAGATCTAGAACAATTCACATGAGTTCAGCAGCACAGATCTAGAGCGATAATCGCACACACGGATGATATGAATATTGTGCAGGCCTGTTATTAAATATGATACACTGGAATTCAAGTCTCAAGACTTTGGTGCTGGCAGTTGGTACTCCTCAGAGAATACCATCAAAGATTCTCTATTCTATTCTAAAATTCTGCATTTAAACCGTCTCTGATACCATATCAAATGTTCTCTTCAATGTGTTTTTTAATTATCATCTATAATGTTTTTTATATAATGACAAAGGTTGGGTAAGAATTCCTGTCATTGTGGCGGTAATTACACAGTGTTTAGGCCTATGTCTGGATTGTTGCCCTGTAATTTCCGTCCCACACACAGTGCTTACTTGAATCATCTCTGAGTTTATCACTGCCTTTTCACACAGTGTGCATTAATGAATTATTTGTTCCATATACACTAATCACCCACATTTCAGGGTATTAATGCAGAATTAGACATCCTCAGTGATTTATTGTTTCAACTGAGTGTACATTAAATACACTGTATTCATTCAACACAGAGGAGAGTCTTGCAGAATTTACAGTGTGGGTTTCCGGTTTCTATGTCTCATATGAAATGAACCAATTCAGGATTTCCCACAGACAAAGTAGCATTAAATGCTGCTACAGTCCAAAAACATTAAGCCAATGCAAAGTGTAATTTGTGTACCATTCCCATTGACAGGCATTTAGCGGCTGATGCTCAATTCGTGGTGCTCCGTTTTTATTCTGTGGTACTGCACCACATTATGGTCTGTGTATATGGGAAACACTGCAATTTATTATTGCTCTGTACTTGCAGGTGGTCGCCATAGCCATGGACATCTTCACGGATGTGGACATATTTGCTGAGCTGCTAGAGGCTGCTACCATGCGTAACGTGGCCGTTTACATCATCCTGGACCAGCAGAACGCCCATCACTTCACCAACATGGTCGCCAACTGCAGAGTCAACCTGGAACAAATCAAAGTGAGTGATGTTTACTATGTCAAGGCCAGATTAATGCACAGGCTGGATATGGCTGCAGCCAGGGGCCCCCTGATTGGTCAAAGGGGTGAAACAATCTAGCTGAATTGCAGATGCGATATTGGAAAATCCATCTCTTGTTAATGCTCCTCTTGTAGTTGGCAGACCTAATTACCTGTAGTTTAGGGTCCCTGGGCTATCTTAATTCGGCCCTGCTTACTGCTCAGACTTGTGTGTTGAATATAAAGACGTGATGTGTCTCATTGATGATGGTGTTACAAATTTCTGCCACCGATTCCCATCCACCACTGTGTGTGAACGTCATCCATGTTCGTCTTGCAATTGTATTTTTAGCCTTTGTGTCATTTGTTTACCCACTATGGGTGCATCATTTGTTTACCCATTGTGTGTAGACTTATAATCTTAGCCCTCCCTGCCAGTTCACCTTGACTTTCACAGTAATCTTGTTGTCAGAAGTGCGTAGCTAGTGTGCGACATATTTTAAGCCTACAAAGATAAGATATAAATGTCACATAGCCTGAATACAAGTGGAGGGAAAAGTTGCCAAGATTCATAGAGAGTATGTGTCTTTCCAACTGAGTGCATTGTTGCCACCTAGTGTACAAAAAGCCACTGTGGAAGAGATGGCAGCAGGACTCAGAGTTTGTAATCTGCTGGAAAACCGATCTGTATTTGTGTGATGTGTGCAAACAGTGTGCAAAAAATGCAAAAACAGTGTGCAAAAAAACACAATTTAACCTCTTGCTTAAAGTCTCAAAGGGAATAATAATAATGAAAACCGTTAATAGTTTTTCTATGATTAACACAGCAGTGTGCAAACAATATCTGTAGATTAATTCCCTATGAATGTCTCAATAGAAATTTAAACATAATGAAGTCATATTCTTCTTTGTGTGTCATTACCCATCCCCCTGATTCTGATCTGATCCTCCTCAGTCTGTTCTGATTATTTTTATTATGATTTTTTCCACTCCAGTGTATGCGTGTGAGGACAGTGGCGGGCAGCACTTACCGTTGCCGTACGGGGAAGTCCATCCAGGGGCAAATGATGAACCGCTTCCTACTCATCGACAGCCGAGCTGTTTTAGGCGGCAACTACAGGTGAGCTCTCGCTGCTCTAACCTGAACCGTAGCCTAGCCATGTGTGTACTCTACACCTGGGTTGCTTTCTGCCTGAGGCAACAGAGTTGCTGCTCTGACTTGAAACTTTGTGTACTTCAAATGTGAAATGTGTTTTTTTAAGTGGCATCTGTAGGCGACTGATTGTTACTCTTACTTGAATCAATACTGTTAATCAGTGTTGCTGCTCTCTCTCTATCTCTCTCTCTCTCTTTCTCTCTCTCTCTCTCTCTCTCTCTCTCTCTCTCTCTCTCTCTCTCTCTGTTAGTGTGTGTGTGTGTGTGTGTGTGTGTGTGTGTGTGTGTGTGTGTGTGTGTGTGTGTGTGTGTGTGTGTGTGTGTGTGTGTGTGTGTGTGTCCTACAATAATTTACCTGGCTGCCAGGACCGGTAGCTGTGTTCTGTGGGAAAGTATTTACGTTGAACATGTCTTGCAGGCTCTTGGAGGTCTCTCTGTTGTTTAAGTATTTTGCCACCGGCAATGTGACATTTAGACTAGTTTCTGGTCCATAAGGTGTACATTTCTTTTTATTGCTAACAAGTTGACATAAGATTTGAAGTTTTGCCTCATTTTAGATTTTTTTGTGTCAGTTTTGGACTAGTTAGTGGGGCTAGGGGCAATCGTAGCCAAATGGGTAGGGATTTAGTATTCCTCCAGGGATTGTTACACCAATACCCTGTGATGTGAATGTAAGTCTTGTTGGAATAAAAACAAAAAAGTGTGAGTGTAGGTAAACATGTGTAATGTAATGTAGTTATAGGCTGATGTACTTTTCCACATTATATAGACTTGGCCAACTTTTGTTTTCCACTTCCAACATTGTTATTGTTGTTGGAAGAAAGGTCAGCACAGATGCCTTTATTGACAACGTCAGATTTGAAGTGCATTCAAGTCAAGCTATACATCATGAGTTATTGTGCATCACACACAACACTTTTAATACCCTCTTCTATAGCAGTTTGACACCCACAAGTGTGGGCATGCAAAATGACGGCTGTTTGAATTCACCAAGTACTGACTGTAAAGGTTAAGTTTTAAGTCTAACCAAATCTCCAAGTGTGGGCATGTGTCTGTCTTAGCTCGTGGAGACAGTCTGCCACACCTTCCATGCACAGCAGAGAACAGTACAGTGTTAATGTATCACTTACAGAGGCCAATGTGACACTCTTCTATTTGGTCCTACTCTCCAAGTGTGGAATGAACTCTGAAACATTTACTGTGCTCTCTCTCCTGCCTTGGCACTGTCAGGATGGGGCTTTTGTGCTGCCAAGTGTGGGATATTGCTGTAGTATTAGTGCTGTTTATGTCCGTTTTGAGACTGGGGTGAGAAGTTGTGATATGATCATAAAACCCATACCACTGCAATAGTGCAAAATGAAATACTTTTTGAATGGCCCATGTGTTTGATAGTGGGGATGCCATGTTATACATTTCAACATGAAACCGGTGATATATTTGCTGTTATTTATTTATATATAATAGCATATCATTCATAATAAAGATGTATTATGTAAAAATGTATTATTAAACAATACTGATATATTGTTTGATTGATTGATTGACTGATTGTTTTCTCCTTCTGCTGTGTTGCAGCTTCATGTGGTCGTATGAGAAGCTCCACCGCTGCATGGCACACCTGTTCCTCGGCCAGCTCGTGATCACCTTCGACGAGGAGTTCCGGATCCTGTACGCGCAGTCGGAACCGCTCGTCATGGAAGGCGTCCCGATGGCCATCCAGAAGTACAGCTCCATGCCCGAGCTGCAGAAACCGTACCAGCCATCGTTCCCCGGGGTCAAGCCGGGCCTGGACTGGCCTGGGAATCCCTACGCCGGCCAGACGGAGGTGGACGCCAGAGGATTTCCTTTACTACGAAGGGACTCTGCCCCGGGGTGTTTCCCCACACAGCCCCATGGCTTCCCTCCTCAGCACCCCAGTCTCTACCCTTCTCCTCAGCCCAATATCTTCCCCCCTCCTCTACACCAGCACCACAGACCCGGTGCTCTGGACAGAGGCATGCCCTGTTTTCAAGCATATGGTGAAGCGAGCTCTGGAGCTGGCGCCTTCTATCAGCAGTACCTGATGCACAAGGAAAGGCAGAGCATGGACGCTTTGGAGACGCAGAGCACTCACTCGCACAGGGACCAGTATCAGTGTGAAAGGACTGGCCGGGAACCCACTTACGACCTCTTTGGGAAATACAGACAGAGGCACCAGCACTCGGACCAGCTTTCAGAACCGGGTGGTCCACCCGGTCCACCTGGTCCACCCATGGAGCAAGTGGACAATTACGACCACATGCTCAAGTTTTTACAATCGCAGCCCTCTGCTGACATGGGGCCGGGTCTTGGGCCGGGGGCAGGACTAGAGAATTTGCCGGTGCCAGAAGGTCCGTACACGTCGAGTCGCAGGAGACAACGTTCAGGCCAGTCATACGCCTGCCAGCCCTCCCCAACATCACCCAGCCCTCACGAGGCCAACCGACTCTTCATGGAACAGGGAGGTGGGGAACGCAAGCCAAAGGACGATGAAGCTAAGAAAGGACTGCGAGACTGGAGGATTCTGTCGTACCTCAGTGCGTATGACGATTCTCCTTCAGAGGACCAGGGGTTGGATGTGGGAGACGATTCACCTTTCTCTTCTCAGGAGTATGATCTTGACCCGCTAGACCCTAAAATGGGTCTCAGAAAACCGCCCAGGATGCCCTCTGCTTTCCTCCCCTCACGACAGAAGAGGCAAGTTCAGACGGATGATATGAAAAACCATCCGTCTGTGCAAATAGATGCCATGTCAGGCACCTCAGAATCATCCACCATCCCAGAGGACAAAAGGGCTGGGGATGGAGCAGACAAGCAAGAAGCAGATGCGAACGAGGACCTTCTTCGTAAGAAAGCGAATCCCCCCCTTCAAAGAGCATCAAGGCTGAGGAACTCCCTTCTCTTCAGTTCGAACACAGAGAAGCACAGATCTCTCTTCGATTTGGCCAAACCTAAAGAAGAGTACAAACCTGAGCCTCAGGAGAAAAGTTCTGAGAAGACGCTTTTGAAACAGCAATCTGAGGCGACTGTAGTTGGGGAGGAACTGAAGCCTCCTGAACTTGCTCTCAGCCAACTACAGCGATCGGCGTCATTCATGTTGGACGTGGACGACGCTGACAGCAGGCTGATGTTCTTCAAACAGCTGGCTGCCCAGCGCAAAGCTGAAGCCATGGCGAAGTCGGCCGAGGAAGCCGCAGAGAAGCCCCACACAGAGCTGGGTAAAACAGGAAGCAGCGCCCTTGACACAAGCCACAAGGCCACGGGACAGAAGCAACAGACCTCCGACACCTCACGCAAGCCAACAGATCAGCCTGGGGGAACTGACTCACAGCCATTCAAAGCTACAAAGGATAAGGTTCCCATCATTACACTGCATGTGTCAGATTCAAAGTCAGTGGAAACGTTGAGTGCCGTGGAGGATATCACGTCCGAGGATACCACAGCAGGCCAAGCTCATGGTGTACTTCCACAAATCGCGACAGATGCTGAAAAGATTGAGCAAAAGAGGTTACAAGAGCCTGCTGTCGCTAAGGACGCGAGTCTTGGGCCAAATGTCAAGGTAACACTACTTGCTCTAAATGACTTGTATAAAAAAAAATCCTCCTTCACAGGGGGCATACAACGTTTTGTATTTCTCTTTATGCTATAGGAAAGCATGTTGACACAGCGTCTATTGCTGTTTGTAGGTCATTAAATAAACTTGCTGAGCTAGTTCCATTTTATAACTTCTCTCTCTCTTTTTTAAAGCAGAAGCCACTTGATCCAGCCACTAAGCCTGCCAAAGAGGAGGGCACAGCCATACCTTCAGACATCAAGACTGAGTCACCATCGAGCATCAAACCTGTTCTGCCTGGCCTCTCTGCAGCAGCAGCAGCTGCCGAAAAAACAGTGGCGGCAACCAAAGACACGCCTGACGTCATCTCATCTGGGGAAGCTGCGCACGTGGCGAGTACAGGGACGGCGGAGTCAAGTGGAACCAAAAAAGAAGAGCTTGTGGAAATGCGACCCAAACCCACTCTGCAACACGCCTCAAGACTGAGGAACTCCCTTCTCTTCCGGTCACGGTCAGAGCAGCAAGGAGCTCGGAGAAGGAGTATCCCGGACTATCTGGGTCAAGATGGTGAACCATCATCTGCAGCAGTTGATCCTGGCTCTCAGGACAAAGAGCTTAAAACACCTGAAGACTGTGCTGCAACCGGAACCCCGGCAGCAGAAGCAAGTCACCAAGGTTCTGCACAAGAGACATGTCAGGGAGCACCTGAAGCAAAGCTTGGGGACACATCATATAAAAGACAGGCCTCATTCACACTGGGAGACAAAACCTGCCCCGTTGAGTTCCAGAACAAAGTTCTTCAGAGAAGCACGGCCATGTTGGATCTATCGGACCCCTACTGCAGACTGCGGTTATTCAGGGAGTTAGCTGCTCAACGCAAAGCAGGGCAGGCGGCAGCCAAAGATGCTGAAACTGCTACGGGCGAAATGTCTGAAGAGCCAGACGAACTGAAGGACACCTCTACAAAAGAGGGCAATGTTTCATCCCTACGCCGAAGCAGCTTCAAAGACAAGCCTGCTCCAAACCGCATTGGCAGCCCAGATTATGAAACTGCAAACACAGATGGGAGCTCAGGAACAGAGAGTTTCACGACAGCTCCCAACTCCCCTAGCACTCCAACCCCAACTGAGTTCAGCCCATTATCAGCGGCTCAGAAAGAGTCTAAATCAGCCATTGAACTTACTTCACCTGCATCTCCACAGCCCACCTTCATGAAATGTGTTTCACCTCAGTCGACCTCTCCGACAGAGATTAAGTCTGATCAAAGTGCAGCCAAACAGCCGTCACCTTCAAGGACTTGTGCACCTTTGAAATCAACCGAAGCAGACGGTACCTCAGCGGCTGGCCCCCTTTCACAGACAGTTAAATACTCAAATCCAAACTCCGCCCTCACAAAGTCTCCAACTGGCACTTCATATCCTTCCAATCCACTGACACCCAGTTGTGAATCAAGCACTGCCAAAACTAAAAAGGAATGCCCAGCCACTAAGACAGAAGTCACAAGTCCAGGGAAAAATGCTGCCAATTGTTCCATGAAAACTGGCTCCGAATCAGCAGATAGCTCCTCCCCAGCGAGGCCAACTTCGATAGCTGTGGAGTCCCCAGTACAGTCACTTCCAGCTAAAAGCAACGTTTGCTCTGGAATAACCCCAACAAGCCCAGTGGCTAGCAATCATGCAGCACTTAACACTGACTGCAGCTCAGTTTCTTCTTCCCCAATGAAAGCTAGGCCAACATCCCTGTATTCCCCAACAGAACCCAAATCTCCCTCTGCTGTCACAGTTACTGATACAAGCTCTGCTTCAGCATCTGTCAAAAGTGGCCTACGGCGCAAGAACAGCGCTAAAAAGAGCCCTACCACACCGGAGGTTTCACCAACAAAGCTCAAATCACCCTCGTGTTTGAGGAAAAAAAACACACAGTTACAGGATACCACTAGTAGCCTACAGAGCAAGGACAGTACTGGGAAAAGTCCAGCTGCCAGCACTCCTGAAACCACAAACACAGACTCAGTGTTTTCATTTGTGTCCTCCCCAGTAAAGTCTTCTCCAACGGACGTGACATTCCCAACAGAGAGCAAATCACCCACCAAATCTCCTGCCCTGACCCCCAAATTAGAAAGGAAAGGCTCAAAAAGAAGAAGAAAGGGTTCAGTGCCCTCTAGCCCTCAGAGCCCACACAAGGATACCTCAACAACTCCAGCAGTTGTTGCCAAGGACACGTCTGGTCATGCTAACACTAGCTTATCTCCTTTGTCCTCTCCAAATCAAGCTAATCCAACAGCAAGTGTCACCTCAGCAGAAGCTCGCTCCTCCTCTGTGACCAATGACCCAGCAGCAACTAGTCCATTTCCTGTATCTAAAGGAACTTTATCTCCCCAAAAACAAGACAGTCCAGTATCTGACCTTTCAAAAGAGCATTCTGGTCTGTCAAACATTCCTGAAACATCTGAGGCTGGCCACTTTCCAAATCCGGCTGAAAGGGAGGCTTGCTTAAGCCCCAAGGCATTTCCTACCAGCCCCCGTGATCTGAAGACAGGGGTGGCTAGTTCACTTTCAGACGCTACCAAAACTGACAAAAGCTTCTTCCCCACAGCTGCTGAAACATTCATACCCCCCACCAGCCCAGTGTCAATACCATCAGCTTTACCAGTGAGTCCTGGGTCAGATACACTCACAACAGCCACCGGTCAAGAAAGTGCAACGGAGGCACCTTTATCTCCTGTCCTGACTGTCTCTGGAGGTTTTAGCCCTAACGTACAACCCTCTGTAGTAGAACCAGTCTCGGCTGCAGATGGCTCGGGTAGCTATGCCAGCGTCATTGATAATGGTGTGACTGAGCGGCAGAGTGTCAATAACAGTAGTGATACCAAAGAAGTCCAAGTGAGTGGACATGCCTCAGCAGACACAGCCAAGACATCTGAGGAAACCCAGAGAGAGGATCTCAGTGGTGCTACATCCCAAATCAAAGATCCTGTGACCTCACCGTCATTGGAGGAGTCGGAAGACCAAACGTCTGCCGCTGAGGAGCGGGCGAAAAGCACTTCACCTGCCAGCCGGTACCAGTCCTCCACGGCCAACGTGATATCCTGCAGCAACCTGCGAGACGACACCAAGGTCCTGCTGGAGCAGATATCGGCCAACAGCCAGAGCCGCCAAGCCGCCAAGCAGAACTTAACGCCGGCGCCAAGCACTGACGATGCCAAAGAGGAGGAGGCAGAGAAGGGCGCAAACGAGAAGGGCAAGAGGACCACTGGCAGCAGGTTCCAGAACTGGGAGTCACACATGACCAAGAACGAGCGCGACAGGTTGATCACTGCCATGGAGAGCAAGAGAAAAGAAAGGAGAGTTTACAGCCGCTTTGAGGTGAGGAAGGCAGTCCAAGCACGATGCAGTTTGGCAACACTACTATTACTAATACTATTAATAGTACAATAATAAGCATCAACATTTAGGGTGACAACCAACTTAAAGCAGAGGCTGTGTCTTAATAGGATTTGGCAGTGTTTGTGTCAGTGTTATTTGTCCTGACAGTGTCCTTAAGGAACATATAAGATTACAAATCAAATATTGAATTAACCGTGTTTAACTTGTGTGTAATAACAGTGTGTAACTGTGTTTATTTTGTCACAGGCACTTTAGTTTTTGAAGGACAATGACAAGAGAGGGATGCAGAGGAGAAGACAAGTACCTCCTCGAAGCAGGCGTCATGAAGTCAGGAAGCAGAGAGGATGGGTCGTTTTGGAAGAAAGAGCACCCGGATAGTTACGAGGACGTCCAGCATGGGGTTGGAAAGGGTGATCTAGTATGTTGTGGGAAAGAACACAGGGGCGTTGTGTTAATGTGATGACTCTGCACTGGAAACGAATGTGGTTGCTTGTTGCTTGGAGTATTGATGAAGAAAAGCAACACTGGAATCTTGTCTTGAGATGTGGTTTTGTATTTTAGTGATTGGAGCTGCAGTGTTATTTTTTAACAGTACACATACAAAATGTTTTTTTTTCCTTTTTCACCTGACTGTCAACTGACCAGAGGACATGTCTGACGCCCAAGGACGTGCATACAGGACATTATTCTCAACACATTTGTTGTCATTTATTTGCATAGTGTTAACAGTCTCCTGTGTATTATAGAATCAAAGTGAGTGTATCCAAGGGCACTGTAAATAGTGGGCTATGTGTGGAGGCTGTGGATGATGATATTACACCATGAATTACGTAGGTATTGCACATAATGGGATGGTGAGAGGTAGTGGGACAGACGCAAATTGATCTCTCTCAGCACCAGCATTGAGGTAGCAAATCAAATATGACACTATGGACTGTTCGTTATTCATTGACGGGGAGGGAAGTGTCATGCCATTTAGTTTTTGATGTCCATATCAATATTTTTTTAATCTAAAGTGGAAACACCATTTCAATGTCTGCATATGTTTCAATGTAACACCTCCCCCTTTTGCTATAATTCAGGGGAGGGTCATGCAAAATTTGACAACCAAGGGGAGAAATCTTCCGAAGACCCCCGACAATAAATAACGAACAGTCCCTTATCAATCAATAGCAACACCGAAGTGACAACAGCTGTTCAAAAGCAATATTGATGTGCCATTGTGCTTTGTGTTCAAATTGCAAGTATTTTGAAGCTGTTGTTTGTTCTTTTTTTAAATCATTCCTGGCAAATCTAAAAGTTCCAAGGTGCAACATATTGAACAGGTGATGGTTTGAAAGTGGTTTTCCATCACCTGAAGAGCCATGGACAGTAGAGCTGGCTATCACCTCCATGGATGGAAGTGGAGAGCCAGCTCTGTAGCCGCGGCGACCCTGTAGGCTCTTCCTATTGGCTACTGTACATCAAGGGCAGCCCACAAGCATGGTGTTTACCATAAAACCATTGCACTCCACACTCAATGTTTTTCCTTTCCAACCATCTCTGCCAAAGTTTCTCACCCATTCTACCAATTTATGAAGAATTGTACGGCAGATGTCCCTGACTGACTCACAGTAGCGTTACATCCATGAGATATTTGTGCACCTGGTGATTCTTTTTTATTATTATTTTTCCTCAAAATTCAACACAAAGCCAGTGTCAGTCCAAACCTGTCAGTGGAGTTTATATGGAAATGTCAATAGAGGTGAACAAACAGATGGATTTGCAGTGAGAATGACATGGATGTAGAACTGTGGTTCTCAACCTTTTTTGCGCAAACACCCCCTGCACCTCATCCTAAGCCTGCCAATGCCCCCTTTACGATTACAAAATTTAAATGGACTAATGCCCCCAATGACAACTAAGCACCACCCCTGCTCAACTTTATCCCTCTCAACCCACTCAATTGCCACTTACTATATTTTTTCTGGCTTTTTCTGTAAACCACAGTTTCTGTGACACACAGATGCTATCGTACACAAAGACCAAATGAAACAAAAAAGCACTCATGAACAATTGTAGTTTACGGCACATGCAAAAGAGCACACTCACATCTGAATGTCTGTGAGCAAGTATCTTTCTACTGTTACATTACATTACCACTGCCACTTTACCCATTCCCTGCATTTACACAACATTCCCTTTTATTTTCTTCTTTTTTGTATCTGTTGAAAATCAAATGCATCTCTACCAGCTTTGGTATCGAACACAATGTAGTATGATTAAGGTGTATATTTATAAAATTCCATTTGTATATATGAGAAAGGTTTATGGGATGAATACCATGTACATGAATAAAAAACAAACATGGAATGAATCTGTGAATCTGTGTCACTTAAATGCCACTGTAGATTTAGGCCTACTGCACATTGGCCCATCACTCTGCTGAAAACACTAAACTGTATCCTAACAACATTGCTATGACATTACCAAGTCGCTTTAACAGGTTACGATTTGGTCACTATTGGTGACAGTAAGGTTATAATTGACTGTGTGTCAAGGGGTTCATATTTTTCTGCTCTGGACTAAGTTTGTAGGCTATTGTTGCAAATATCTGAGACGGACATACTGTAACTATACATTGTCTCAGTCAGATTAAAGCAACACTTAATCGTTTTTATCCTCGGGTTTCTCAACAAATTGCCCCTTATTCAAGAAAGGGCCTGCTTCTCAAAACATGCAGTTATGGCCTATGGAGAGAGGGGAAAGCCTAAAGTGGACTGTTACAAATTGCTGAACCTCTGAAGCAAATTTGGAAACCTTATTTTAACATTATTCTAAAAAAAATGTTCTGTTGCTTTAAATGTGTTCCCTAACCGGTTTGTAAAACAATAGTGGAGCTATAAATATCATGGGGCTTATTTACTCAATCTTAAATTCAAAGCTTACTGTGCACACAGAATAGCACACTCAAAGTCTGCCCGAAAAAAGCTTACGCAAAGAACGGAAAACAAAAAAAAGCACAGCAGCTTACATCAGGCAGCACAGAGAGGCCTTTGTGTCCGACTGCACCCTGCGCTCCCCTACCCAGCTCATAATTAGCGTACAGCACATCATGCTAATCTTCAAATAAAAGGATTTTCCACCGCATACTCCTTTCCCAAGACCCTTCTCCACCCCTCCATCCCCTCCCTGCCACTTCATTGCATGTCACTTCTAGTTAGTGAGCCACACAGACCTGTTGGAGCTGCCTGGTCGGAGTGCATACACAGTAGAGAGGCGTGGAGCTCAGGTTGAAGTTCAGAGTTCACCCAGGAGACACAAGGGAGCAAGACTATACTACTGGACTACAAGACTTGTACTGAAAGACTAAACAATCATGAGTGGAAGTGTCCAGAAGGTCTTTCACCTGGCTGCGTTCAGCTGGTACGCCTTCGTCATCAAGTCGCTGTATGCCAAGGGAGATGAGGAGCCCCCGCCTGGCATATTCCCCTACGGCGGGCCCTGGAAATACCTCACCTTCCTCAACCTGGTAGGAGGACATGCTTATGCTGGAGTGGCTTTTGTGTGTGATTTGTGTTTGTGTTTGTGTTTGTGTGTGTCTGTGTGTGTGTGTGTGTGTGTGTGTGTGTGTGTGTGTGTGTGTGTGTGTGTGTGTGTGTGTGTGTGTGTGTGTGTGTGTGTGTGCGCGCGCGAGCGCGCGCGTGTGTGTGTGTGTGTGTGGCATTTTCTGTATGGTGTGCCCTGGAAATACCCCATTTTCTTCAACAAGTTGTTTTTTTTATGTGCCTTTATTATTTGATATGGTAGTAGAGGGGGTACATCAAATGGTCAGCAGAGAGAGAGCGAGAGAGAGATGGGGAAGATTGAGAAATGTCCCTATAGGCTGGAATCGAACCCAGATCCCTGGCGATGCAGTACAGTGCCTTAGCCATTTGAGCCCAGGCCAAGGCCAGGCTTCTTCTGCCAAGACGGTCCAGAGTGGGATGCTAAGTCACTGAGAGAGAGAGAAAGAGAGAGAGAGAGAGAGCGAGAGAGCGAGAGAGAAAGAGAGAGAGAGAGAGAGCGAGAGAGCGAGAGAGAGAGAGATGAGGTCGGGATGACAAACAGCACAGGCTGGATTCCGGATCTGAATCCCTGTCCACAAGAGCTCGGCTCGCTCATGTCCATTTATGGTTCTAGTGGAGGAGTGGAGAGAGAGAAGAGTGCTTATCTTTGTGTTGAAAATAGTAAAAGTCATGAATGTCCAAACCACTGGAAGAAAATGTAGTCTAGAGGGAGAAGAGTGTGTGTGTGCATGTGTGTGTGCGTGTGTGCGTGTGCATGTGCGTGTGCGTGTGTGTGTGTGTGTGTGTGTGTGTGTGTGTGTGTGTGTGTGTGTGTGTGTGTGTGTGTGTGTGTGTGTGTGTGTGCTTGCACTCCAATCACAGTGGTACATTTATAAAAGATGAGAAAGTCACATTCCACCAGGACTCTTCAGAAGAGGGGTCCATTGGCCCAAAATGTCATGTAAAAATGAAACAAGTGGGAGCACAAAACCCTGGATGTGCAGACTGTAGCCTGTTAATGCAGTTGGCTCTGTCGACGGGTCTATTTACTCTTTGAGGAAAACTCTCAACTCATAACAACATTGATATGTCAATGCAGAGAGTCTTAAGTAACCGTTTAAGATTTGGTCATGACCATTTTGGTGACAATAAAGTTATAACACAGGCTCTGAGCTATGGGGTTAGCCAGCAACTGAATTGTGGATTTCCTATTATGCCCTGGTTGCCTTTTGCACATGCTCAGAATGCCACAGGCCAAAGCACGAGCGGGGAGTCGTGAACGACTTGCACATGACCTAATCATGTTACATAAGACTGAGTAGTGGGGGAGCGACCACCTGTGTGTGTGTGTGTGTGTGTGTGTGTGTGTGTGTGTGTGTGTGTGTGTGTGTGTGTGTGTGTGTGTGTGTGTGTGTGTGTGTGTGTGTGTGTGTGTGTGTGTGTGTGTGTGTGTGTGTGTGTGTGTGTGTGCGCGCAAGCGTGCGTGCGTGCGTGCAAAATGAAGTCAGGCTTGGTGGCGTAGCGAAAGGATTAAGAAAAAGAAAACTAAACCACAGGGGAAAACAATGGCTTCTGCGTCATTCCTCCTACAAGGTCCAGGTTTATATTACCACCAAAAAGTCCGCCATCAAAAAGCCATGTCAAAGTCAACGAAGTAGCACCCCCTACATTTGAATTGCATACTCTCATTCTCTGACTATTGTTTTCAAATGGCAGGTTAACAGAGTGGAGAGTAGAGTTTTCTATTTTATTTATTTATAAAATGATGTTGCATTATTCAGTACAGTTCCACTGAAAGCAAGTACATGTGGTCTCCTTCCAGATCCTGCAGATGGTGTATTTTGGCCTGGCATCGGTGCAGGACCAGAAGTCTTCAGGGAAGCTGCTGAGAGTGGCCAGGGACCTGCTCTTCTCCGTCTACGTCTTCCCTGTGGGCATGGTGAGTATAGAGGAGGACAGCGTGCCTGACACACACCTGCAAGCTTGCATGCATTGCACGCGCACACACACAGACACAGACGCAGACACACATGCACACGCACACGCACACATGGACGCGCGTATACCTTTGCTTTTACAATGCACAGCATATGCACACTCACACACACATACACACACACACACACACACACACACACACACACACACACACACACACACACACACACACACACACACACACACACACACACACACACACACACACACACACTACAAGTAACAATAGCCAATAGCATGCATATACTGTATGAATGCATATGAATGTGTGTGCGTGCGTGCATGCGTGCCTGCATGTGTGTGTGCATAGCGAATATTGCGCTGTGCACAAACACACACACACAATCATATGCACAAGTCAGGACAGGTAGCCTGCGTACTGCGTAGGAAACTGACATCTCTGCCAATTCATTTTTCTTGTCAGGAAAGTGATGTATAGAGAAAGGGTCATACAGATGCATCTCCCCATTAAGTTCAGCTCAGCTGCCTCAGGTGTAATCCACTGCGAGATCTTGCTCTTCCGGTAGTTCGGCTTTTGTCAATATACAGTGTTAAACATTTGCACTGTAAACTATACTATGTAAAGTGAACTTTTATCACAGATTTGGGTGATACGCCTTTATAAAGACAAAAACTAGCTCAAGTTCAAGTGCCTATTATGGATTTCATTATTTCACTAAAAATACATTGTTAGTCAAATGGGAGATAAGCCTACTGAAAAGAAAGTGAATAAAGAAGCACTCATCAGATTTCTTTTTTCATTTTTAATCGCCTCACATCACAGACGTTTCGGGCTTACACCCTTCTTCAGTGTGAAATGGCGATTTCCAGAAAGAAATCTGATGAGTGCTTCTTTATTCACTTACTTTTGAGATTTGAGTTCATTCATTGACGAAGTTAAGCACCCAGTGTAAAGTATAAGAAGACAAGGTGTTGAGCGCGCTTCCTGATCTTTCTAGATAAGCCTACTGAGCATGTTGTTCCGAGCAACCTTAACCCTCTGAGGTCCGAGTGCCCTTCAGAGGGCAACCTGTCTCCAAAAACAAATCTGTAACTCTGTGAGTTTTTATCATTGAAACATATAAGTCACACCATTAGAAACCTCAGACCTTCCCGGTTCCAAATATATGTGTATGAAATAAAATTACTTGAAAATGTCAGGGTGGTGCAAGCAGCCTAAACGCCTCTGAAAGGCCTTAGACCTCAGAGGGTTAATGTATATGCAGCTCTATCTTGTCCCCTGCTGGTGACTACAGGAAATGAATTTACCCTCATCAAAGCATGTTTTGAGCTGTCTTTTTTAGCCAGTGAAATTTCAGCTAAATTAAATCAGACTTATTTCTTAAAAACTTGTATTCGTTTTGTGTGTTGTAGATATGACATACTAAACACTTTGTTCTGCCTGTGCAGTTTGTAGTTGTAGTGATGTTTGGTTTCTTGTCATTGTGTGTGTTGTAAATATGTCACAATGTAACCTCAGATTGTTCTGTTTCTAGTGGTGACGTCCTGCTTGATGAATAGGCTACTTGTTAATTGTGTGTGCTGACATAGTAAACGCTATGCCTTCTCTTCTCTTCTCTTCTCTTCTCTTCTCTTCTCTTCTCTTCTCTTCTCTTCTCTTCTCTTCTCTTCTCTTCTCTTCTCTTCTCTTCTCTTCTCTTCTCAGTTTGTAGTGGTGATGTTCTGGTCCATCTTCGCGTACGACCGCCAGCTGGTGTACCCTGCCTCCCTAGACGCCTTCTTCCCTCCCTGGATGAACCACGCTATGGTCTGTACTCATGAAGACATACCTTACAGATCTGCACAGTTAGGCACACATGGTTACAATGACTTCTTTTGAACCACGCTTTGCCTTAGAGTCATACGTTTTAAAATGTCCTCTTCTGGACATGTCATCGGGGCTGGGCATAGACCAAAAAGAGGCCCGGGTATTTTTGCACGGCCTCCTCTAAATTTTGAGCCAGTCTCTTAACCCCTCAGCGCAAAGCCTTTGTTATAACCTTATTGTCACCAAATTGGTAATACCAAATCTTACTGTAATTGGTTACTTAAGACTGTCTGCAGTCATAGCTTGTTGTTATGATGTAGGTGAGAGTTTTCAGCAAAGAGTGAATAGGCCCATGTACTGGCCCATCTGCAGTTCAGTAAGAGGCTACAGAAATACAAAAAAGCCAATAGCGTTGGCCTCTGAGGACTGTCCGCCCACCTGGAAATGACCTGTATTCCAGTCCAGGCCTGCTTACCATAGTCCGAACCCACGGCAAAGTATACCTCGCAGATCTCCACATTAGTTGTGGGCATGTTGACAAAGCTTTCTTTTGCACCATAGTTTGAACCCATGACAAAGTTACAGATCTACAAATCAGACACACATGTTAACAAAGCCCTCTTTTGAACCAAGCAACGGTCACTCTGCTCGTGATGAAACACCCTACAGACCTGCTCATTAGATAGGCCTGCGTGTGTTTACAATGCCCTCTTTGAACCAGGGCAGGCTCTTACTCTATGCTCATGGCAATAACAAAGAGCAATCCCATGTGTTAAACAACATGGGAAGGTGGAAATGCCTGGCTTACAAAGTAAAGTGATTTAATCAAGTCAAGTCAAGTAGGTTTTATTGTCAATTTCTTTACATGCACTGGTCATACAAAGAATTTGAAATTACATTTCTTGCTTTCCCATACAGACATAGACTAATTAAGGTAAGGACATAGACAGTATAGACATAGACAGTACTTATACATGGACTTAAGACAGTATGGACATAGACAGTGCTCATACAGACATTTAAAGTGCAAGACTGGACAACAGAAGACTTGTAGAGGACATACAGTAAGAGGTATTTGTTGTGTTTTTGTGCTTTTCCTAAAAAAAGTCCTTTATAGCGTTCTGACATGGTAATAGTAGCATTTTGAAGAAAATAAATATAAAAAGGTCTGTCAAGTACACCAGCAGCAGTGTGTGTGTGTGTGTGTGTGTGTGTGTGTGTGTGTGTGTGTGTGTGTGTGTGTGTGTGTGTGTGTGTGTGTGTGTGTGTGTGTGTGT
Source organism: Engraulis encrasicolus (assembly GCF_034702125.1). Lineage (NCBI taxonomy): Eukaryota > Metazoa > Chordata > Actinopteri > Clupeiformes > Engraulidae > Engraulis > Engraulis encrasicolus. Next base: position 30,905,007 of record NC_085880.1, read on the forward strand.
GTGTGTGTGTGTCTCTGTGTGTGTGCAGGTAGAAGGTGCGGTGTGCGTCTTGTGTGTGTGTTCGTGTGTCTGTGTGTGGGTGTGTGTGTGTGTGTGTGTGTGTGTGTGTGTGTGTGTGTGTGTGTGTGTGTGTGTGTGTGTGTGTGTGTGTGTGTGTGTGTGTGTGTGTGTGTCAGTGTGTGTATGTTTGGGTTTAGTGCAGAAAGTGCAGTGTGCTTGTGTGTGTGTGTGTGTGTGTGTGTGTGTGTGTGTGTGTGTGCGCATGTTTTGAGTTAGTGCAGGTTGAAAGTTCAGTCACAAGTATAGTAGTGCAGGTGGAATGTTCAGTCGCAGATATGGTGGTGGGGGATGGGGGGGGGGTTGTCAGTGGCCTTGCTGGCTAGAGGCTGACAGTGGGGGGGGGGGGGGGGGGTTGTTGTCAGTGGCCTTGCTGGCTAGAGGCTGACAGTGGAGGGAGAGTGGGTTGAGTGTTCAGCATCTTGATCGCTTGGTGCATTGTGCTGCTCGCCAGCCGGGTGGTACGGGAACGGAGGCGCCTGTACCTCTTTCCAGAGGGCAGGAGGCTGAACAGTTTGTGTGCAGGGTGGCTTGTGTCTTTGATGATCATCAGTGCTTTCCGGGTGAGGCGTGTGGTGTAAATGTCCTGCAGGGAGGGGAGTGGTACTCCAATGATCTTCTTCGCTGTGTTCACAACACGCTGGAGTGTCTTCCTGTTTTTCTCCGTGCAGCTTCCTCCCCACACTGTGATGCAGTTGGACACGACGCTCTCTATGGTTCCTCTGTAGAATGTTGTCATGATGGAGGGTGTAGCACTTGCCTTCTTTAGTTTGCGCAGGAAGTAGAGACGCTGATGGGCCTTCTTCGCCAGTGATGTAGTGTTGGTGGTCCAAGAGAGGTCGTCGCTGATGTGCACTCCAAGGAACTTGGTGCTGCTCACTCTCTCCACAGCATCGCCGTCGATGGTCAGTGGTGGCAGTTGTTTTTGGACCCTTTGGAAGTTGACAACAATCTCCTTGGTCTTGTTGACATTCAGCAGGAGGTGGTTGTCTTTGCACCATCTGGCCAGCAGGTCTACTTCTTCTCTGTAGTGAGTCTCATCGCCCTTGGTGATGAGGCCCACCAGTGTTGTATCATCCGCAAACTTCACTAGATGGTTAGTGCTGTGGGTCGTTGTGCAGTCGTGTGTCAGCAGCGTGAACAGCAGGGGGCTGAGAACACAACCTTGCGGAGCCCCCGTGCTCAGGGTCAGGGTGTGTGGCTAGGTATGGGGACGTGAAGCCAGCCAACAAGGCAAAGAACCAGTCTCTGGGTCCCAAAATGTGTCCTGCACACTGACCGTTACGTCATCATTAAATGGAAAGTTTTAGTCACCTGATGTGTTGGTCAATGAAAGCAAACACATTTACTGTAAGCTGTCCCTCTGGGAACCCGCGGTGTTTCCCACTCTAATCCATTTAATCTCACAACCTTGTTCTCACTCCCAAAGTATTAGTATTTGAATTGCATCACTTGCGAGAACACTTTCTGACGTCACGTCAGACTGTTTTCATTGTGGGAAACACTAAGCGTGCTGTGATGTCTCTTTCGTGAGCCTAGAGTCATCTTCTATTAAAACTCATACAAAAAGTCTGATGTAATGTAATGTGGTGTATCTTTGAAGGTTCTCATTCACAGGTTATACAAAGAGTTTAGTTGAGGACTTCTCCATTAGAACTCAAATCTTTTGGTATTATTATATAGTGCACAATGTACACAGCAAATTCTGCAGTGTTCATTCAACACTTTGAGGGTTGATTTGACCTTATTTGGACATAAATGAACTCTTTAAGTGTTGAACCAACACCGCAAAATGTACTGTGTAAAAGGGGTGCAAGATACAGTACCGGTAGGTCTAAAATACAGGTAAAACCCGTGAAAAAACGCAGTAAAAAACACAATGTTAATTCAACCCTATTGAGTACTCTGGGACCAAATACAATCTTGAAGCTGTTAAATTGACTACCGGCATGTTCTGAATGAACACTTCATTTTGTACTGCAAAGTAATAATGGGCCTATAATGATGGTTTGGGGTGACATTACATGTGTTTTCTACAGCACACCATTGTGTTTCCAATCCTGCTGGGAGAGATGCTGCTGCAGCCTCACTCCTATCCAAAGATCAAGACGGGCATGACCGCACTGGGCGTCGTAGGGCTGGCTTACTTAAGCTGGTAGGTCCCTTTGGTTAACCGGATCCCTTTGCACAGAACCTTTGCTATAACCTTACTCTCACCAAACCAATGACATTTATAACAGATTTATGACAACAATTTTATCTAAAGGAGCTTAAGGAGTATGATCGAAAAATAGTAAGATTACAGCTGAGTAGTCTATATTTTCTCTGATATGAGTGGCTGTTGCTGCCTAATTGGCCTTCAATGTTTCCCCAGGGTGATCTGGGTGTACCTGAGTGTGGGTATCTGGGTGTATCCCCTCCTCAACTACTTCAGTCAGGCTGGACTCATCGCCTTCTTCTTTGTCAACATGACCGTGGTGACTCTGCTCTACCTGATGGGCCAGACCATGAACAACCGGCTTTGGGGTAGGTGCACAGTAGCCCGACAGGCCAGACCATTCATTTAGAATTACTTCTTAAATAATGTAGTCGGCTATGGGCATATTTGCCTGCAATTACGGGAGAAGGCAGGGAATGGGTGGGAGATACAGAGGGTCTAAAACAGAGGTAAAACAGTGAAAACACACACAGCCAAAAATGCAATGCTAATTCAACACTTATGGAGTACTCTGAGACTTCTGGGGTGAGTTTCTCAAAAGGGAAGTTGTTAGCCTGTTAGCAACTTCGGTAGTTGCCAATGGGAAAATGCATTGAAAGCAACGAAGTAGCTAATGTAGTAAGCAACTTTGCTTTCGAGAAATTCAAGTCAAGTCAAGTTTATTGTCAATTTCTTTACATGCACTGGTCATACAAAGAATTTGAAATTGCGTTTCTTGCTCTCCCATGCAGACATAGACTAATCTAGGTAAGGACATAGACAGTATAGACACAGACAGTACTCTATACTGTCTATGTCCTTACCTAGATTAGTCTATGTCTGCATGGGAGAGCAAGAAACGCAATTTCAAATTCTTTGTATGACCAGTGCATGTAAAGAAATTGACAATAAACTTGACTTGACTTGAAATTCTCGAAAGCAAAGTTGCTTACTACATTAGCTACTTCGTTGCTTTTAATTCACCCCAGATGCGGTCAAGGGGGTGTTAAAAAAAATGCTGAGAACCACGTTCTAGAAGATGTTAAATTGACTCTACTGTATGTGTTGAATTAACACTTCATCTTCTATGGTACAGCAGTGCGGACAGCTATGGGATAGTAGGCTCTATCAGCTCTTGGCTTGTTCACAATGCGCACCTTTATTGGAGTAATGAGCTGGGATCTGGTTCTCTCCACTCTCCTCTATCTTTCTCTCTCTCTCTCTTTCTTTATCTCTTCAAACTTTCTCAGGAAAAAAACAAAAGGCCAAGAGGAAGGCATGAAGAGGAGGTTTCTCTCTGGGATATTTATTAAAGCTGACCATGTGCTGATGTTGGTGCCCCTACGTTTTCCACATGAATTGCTTAAGTAGGCCCTATTACTGTGAATGTTATTATTTCTGTTGAGCAATTAACAATGCAAAAAGACCAAGAGCTGTAAAGGATACTACCAAAGGTATATCAGAATAAAGTCTTGTGATTATGATTTTCCTTATCACATGTCAACCATTTTTACATTATGTTGCCGTCAGTATAAACAAATGCATAGGCTACAAATGCAGCTGTGAGAAAGCGAATACAAATACAATTGTTGTGTGACAACTAGGAATAAAGCAGGAATACAAACATGGCCTTTAAATGTAATAAAACATGATCCTACATTTGACAGAGGCCTGGGGCCGAAAGTCACGGAACATCCAGAATAAGTTAAAAAAAATCAATAAATCTTTCATAGAAAACCCTCTCGTCTTTTCTCACGCTGTGTCTTTGTACTTTGCACATTGGCTCTACTCCTCCTACTCAAGCGAGTAGGTCGCTTTTCTGCTTTGCTCCTGCCTAACTTCAATTTCTTTACTTTCTTTTCACACTATATCTTGGATTTTATTTGCCATATACACAGTTTTTAACAAGTTTAGAGAAGAACAACAGAGGATTTTATTCATACATTAGTGTTTTTCACAAGAGAACCTAGAAGTCAAAACAATTGCCGAGCTGAAACAATAACAAAATGCGACAACGACAGTCCAAAAAATGGATACTGCTGGAACAACGGATTTCTGCCCTGGAATCCTTACTGGGTGATCGCCTATCAAAGACTGAAGGAAGTCCTGAAACAGGTGCCGCAAATGCAAAAGCAGACCAACGACCGGCTGATGTGACATTTGTGACGCTGGACGAAACACCTGGCAAAAGCTTCGCAAAGCAAAATGTGAGTAGGCCTACTCACTATTGGGAAAGCAAAGGGGCTCGACCCAAAAACAGAGATAAAATACTAACTTCAACACCAGTGCGGTCTGCTGCTGCCAGACCAACTTTTTCAGGGCAGCCCATAAAACTTCAAAATCGATTTGAGTGCCTTGAACAAGTGGAACCAGTTGCTCCCAGAATAAAAACTGAACGTACACCGCATTGGAATAACAAGAACAAAGTTAGACGGCAGCTGCCTGCCTCTCCTACAACACTTGTTGTTGGTGATCTGAGTGTGAAAAATATCGGAAATGGAACTTTTAAAGTGTCCTGTCTGCCCCATGCATCCGTACGTGAGACCAAGGACAGTATCCCACAATTGGTGTCTGACCACAGATCTATTGATCGCCTTGTTGTTCACTGTGGGGCAGCGGATCTGTTCAAAGAGCAAATAACTGTCAAAAAGGATTTTAATGACTTATTTTCAACTCTAAAAGATCTGAAAATTCCATTCTTCATCAGCGGGCCAATACCAGCACCATGCTATCGCGACTTTGCGTTTTCGAGATTAAATTGCTTAAACACATGGCTGTCAAGGACATGCAGATCCAACGGTATCAGCTTTGTTGACAATTTCGACCGTTTCTGGAGACGCACTGTACTTTTCAAAAAAAACAGTGCAGAACTGAGTTGGACCGGCGCCAAAGTGCTGACAGACCAGTTGGTTTACAGCATTGAGACCTTGGGCGCTGATAAGCGGCCTGTATCTGTATCCACTCAGACACAGGGGCATTTCAACAAGCCCTCTGTGCCTGTAAGTGTGCAAACTGAGCCACAGACTGGCGAAAGCACACACACAGATGACGTAGCCAAGTCCCTCTCTGCTCAAGTGGAAAACAACGGAACACACAGAACTCGCCACAAACTGAACCAGCTTTCGGAACAGCTGGAAGATCTGTCACAGAAACTGGCAGCAAGCCGCTCGCCGGAGATCAAGTGTTCACCTCCTTGTCGGACTGGCAAAATGCCATTGGCATCACCAATTCCACCTCCCAGGTCTGCCAAAAAGCGACTGTCCACACAGGAAATAGGAAATGTGGTTTCCTCAAAACCAAACTCACCCCCCAGATGTGGCGAAACGCAGCCACCAGCAAGCCCTGGCAACGGCGACAAAATGCAATCACCAATGGAATCACAACCTTCCCGGAACGACGAAACACCATCTTCATCTCCCAGACTGAGATTTCCAGAAACTATGGCGAGACTACTCCCCTATGCCAGATCTACCTTTTCTACCCCCAGACATTCCTACCAAGCCTCCTATGCGGATATTTCTCAAGGTCAACCTCATTCTACCCCAAAATCTAAAAGGATACTTCCATCCATGACTGCACCCAAAAAAGGCAAGGCCCCACAACCACCTGTCTGTGCTCTGGAGTACAGTAGTATCAGTGAGGATGACATGGTTGAAAGCACAGTCTGATATCAACTGGGTCCCTACCCACATAGTAACAGTTGTTTTGAAAATAAGCAGATAAGGGGACCCGTGGACAATCTTATTCCAGTTCTAACAACAAAACGAGGTCTCTTGAGGACACGCATACATTCCCCCAAGACGGCAAGCATGGGAAATCTCAGACTTGTCCCAAAAAAAACTCACTACCACAGTGGAAATGCCTCCAATGCTCAATGCTAAATTAGCTTTACAGAATAGTAGATCTCTAAGGAACAAGCCTTTTGTTGTCAATGAGTTTATCTGTACCCACAACCTTGATTTTTTATTTTTAACTGAAACATGGCTGGAAAAATCCACTAGCTCTATCACACTTATAGAAGCAACTCCGTCACACTTTAATTTCATTAGTACAGAAAGGCAGAATAAACAGGGAGGGGGGATAGCAATTATTTTCAAGGCACTGTTTCAATGTCAAAAGACATCACTAGGTGAATTTTCATCTTTTGAATACTTAGCTGCAGTTCTAAAATGTTCTTCTGACATACTGTTATTGACTATTTACAGACCTCCAAGACTTTCTGCACCACTCTTCTTAGAGGAATTTGGTGAGCTGTTGTCGAATGTTTGTGTGAACTATGATAGCTTGTTTATAGCAGGCGATTTTAATTTTTACGTGGACGACTTAGAGAATGTCTATGCTAAGGAATTTTTAAGTCTTATTGACATTTTTAGCCTCACACAGCATGTAACAGGACCAACACACAACCAAGGTCACACTTTAGACCTAATAATAACAAAAGGCCTTAATGCTTGTGCTAGTGTCAAAGACTATGGCTTTTCTGACCATTACTGCATTTTTTCTGATGTTTCTATGTACCCTCATGTTCAAAGGGAATCTGTTACAGTCAAAAAACGTATAATCAACTGTGAGACAGCCTCACTCTTTCAGCAAGCACTTTCAGAGATCCAAAGTCAAACCTCAGAGAGTGCAGATGATCTCATGGTTAATTTTAATTCAAGGATGACCCGTATTATGGATGTTATTGCCCCCGAAAAAATCAAAACAGTGGGACGTGAAAAAGCACCTTGGAGAAAGAATCCCACAGTTATATTGCTAAAGCAAGAATGCAGGAGGGCTGAAAGACAGTGGCGTAAATCCAAACTTGAAGTCCACTACCAAATCTATAAACACACACTCTCGAAATACAACCAAGAAATTTCTAAAGCTAGACAATCTTTTTTCTCTGACATAATTAACAGAAATATTAATAATGCATGTGTCCTGTTTGGCACTGTGGAAAAGCTAGCAAGGCCCCCAAATCTAATGCCCTCTGAGTTCCTCTCAGTCAGCAAATGCAATGAGTTCGCATCCTTTTTCAAAGGAAAGATTGAAAAAATACGTGCAAACATACTCACACATGTGCAACCGACCCAAGATTCAGACCAGCTTGCTATGGCGAAGTTAAATCCTAACCTCATGAGAAATTTTCATTTAGTTGATGTGGACATTCTTAATAGAACGGTACAAAGTCTTAGCTCCTCTACATCTGACTTAGATATTTTACCAACAGCCTTCTTCAAATCCATCTTAAATCTAATATCATCAGATGTACTTCAGATCATCAACACCTCACTACAAACAGGCATATTCCCAGGCTGTCTGAAAGAAGCAGTTGTGAAACCCTTACTGAAAAAGAACAACCTGGATGCACTGGTACTAAACAACTATAGGCCCATATCCAATCTACCATTCATGGGTAAAATAATAGAGAAAATTGTTTTTAACCAATTAACTGCTTTTCTAATCTCTAATAGCTATTTTGATAAGTTTCAATCAGGTTTCCGTGCCTACCACAGCACTGAAACAGCTCTTATTAAAGTTATGAATGACATAAGATTGAATTCTGATGCTGGCAAATCATCCGTCTTGGTACTTCTTGATTTGAGTGCTGCTTTCGATACAGTTAATCATTCTATACTACTACATAGACTGGAACACTGGGTTGGCTTTACGGGCATAGTGATCGACTGGTTAAAATCGTACTTACAACAAAGAAGTTTTTTTGTCGCCATTGGAAGACATACTTCATCACCAATGTCTCTGGATTGTGGGGTCCCCCAGGGCTCCATTCTGGGACCACTACTGTTCAATCTGTATATGTTGCCACTGGGACACATTATCGAGAATAACTCCATAAATTACCATAGCTATGCGGATGATACCCAGCTCTACTTATCTATGTCCCCAAATGACTATACCCCCCTTGAATCACTCTATCATTGCATGGACCAAATTAACAAATGGATGTCTCACAATTTCCTCCAGCTGAACACAGATAAAACTGAAGTAATTATATTTGGGAAAAGAGAGGAGAGACAAAAGATTGCTACTATCCTTGAAACGAAGGGACTGAAAGCAAGGGAAACAGTTAAAAATCTTGGGGTCCTCATTGACAGTGACCTAAACTTCAACAGTCACATGAAAGCTATTACTAAGTCTGCATTTTATCACATAAAAAACGTCTCTAAATTTAGGGGCCTGATGTCTAAACATGATCTGGAGAAGCTAATACATGCCTTTATTTCTAGTAAAGTTGATTACTGTAACAGTCTTTTTACTGGCCTCCCCAATAAAACCATTAAACAGCTTCAACTTGTACAAAACGCAGCTGCAAGGGTTCTTACAAAGACAAGGAAGTTCGACCACATTACTCCAATTTTAAGATCGCTGCATTGGCTCCCAGTAAGCTACAGAATTGATTTTAAGGCTATGCTACTTGTGTTTAAATCACTAAATGGAATGGGACCCACATATCTACTGGATATGTTTCAGCTGTATGCACCAACTAGGTCACTAAGGTCAACGGAGAAGAATTTGCTGGTGATTCCAAAAGTCAAAACAAAGTGTGGAGAGGCAGCCTTTAGCTTCTATGCTTCAAAGCTTTGGAACCAGCTTCCAGATGACATAAAAAATGCACCCACTATTGATAGCTTTAAATCTAGACTCAAGACAAAGCTGTTCTCAGATGCTTTCCCCTAGCTTAAATTACTTATTCTTATTATTTTGATTTTTTATTTAATTTGTTTCATTTTATTTTATTTTATTATTATTTTTACCTTATGTTTTATCTTAATGTTTTTAAATGCTTTTTGACTCTAATTCATTTCCTTCTTTCTTCCCTGTTTCCTTTCATTTACATTTGTTAACTTTGTGAAGCACATTGAGTTGCACCTGTGTATGAAATGCGCTATATAAATAAACTTGCCTTGCCTTGCCTTACTGTAGCCTATTTTTCCGCACGATGAACTACCAGGTTTCCTTTCCTAGAACCAAGGACCTCTTTGGTGGACATGATTATTGCTTTATCGTGTGATCACAGCACACCTTTGACACATGTCCAAGCACACATGTTTGAGTGGAAAATTCCCAGTGTGCAGCAGAGCAAGTTAATCCACATGGTTTTGCAACATACGCAACGGTCACATTCCTGAGCATGCACCTCAGGTTGGTAGCTCCTGGAGAGGGTGAGACGGCATCGGAGTCAGAGGGCACGTTCAGGCGTCACCTGCATGCTGTACACAGACCTCACCAGCAGGGGTCTCACTTTCACAGATGATTCTCAGTGGAGCAGTCTGATGTCTGATACTCAAGCAAAGAAAGTGATAGCCTCTCAATAGCCCTCTCCATGACTGTACCAAATGGGCAGAAGTTGAAGCTGGAAATGGATCCTCCCCCTTGGAGGCAACCAAGCCCACTGTATTCAGTCCAATAGCCGTCACCCAAGATACATTAGTTCCCAGGAGAGGGTTCAAAGGCAAGGACAGTCCCAGTAGAGAAGTTGAGTGGCCTTTTGCACAAAGACAAGAGCAAGTCCAGTACAGTAGAGTAGAGCAGAGCAGAGCAGAGCAGCAGGACTTGCCTTTGGCAGAAGTCTACACAGAGCCAGTGTCAGTGTGATCCTGTGTCCCTATGGAGCAGCCACTGAGGTAACTATATCGTGATTGCTATTTAAGGCTATTTAAGGCTATTTACATGCAATGTTACTGTGCACAGGCAACAAGCCAATAGAACTCTTAAAATCTGGTGCTCAACATTCAATGCCCAAAAAGTCTAGAAATCCAACGATTTTGAGTCACAAGCTGAATGTCATGCTTTTCGTCGTTGCATTATACACATGACTATTAAAGTCTCGAAGCGTAGTGCTGCTGAACCATGTAGACAGGGGTGCCAACCAGGCCCAAGTCCTAAGTGACCAGGTAAAACTAAACCTTCCCATCAAAGGGGCCTCACCAAAAAAACAAAAACAAAAATAAAATCATCATTCTTGGTGGTGGTTTGTTTCCCTTGCAACATGTTCTTATCCAGGGCAATGTTATTCCGTAATCCGCCCCTGCGTGTGGTGGTGAGTGGGTCACGTCACGTGGTGCTGCCGCGGAGGTCGCGATACTCTTTGAGGTGCTGCAGGGTGCTGGGATCCGCGTCCACCAGCCCGATGGTCAGAATCCGGGTAACGAGCAGCCAGTCCTCGTTGTTAAGATCCTTCTGGAAGACCGAGCGGAGAGGAGAGGGAAACAAACACACACGACACACATTACTTTTAGTTGTTTCATTTATAAAGCCCACCTGGGAAACTACCGTTGTCATTGTGAAACACTGCATACAATGAAACTGCATGTATGCCTCTTCTGGGCGGTGCAAAGGGGCAGGCAGCCCTAAACGGTAGCATGTCATTTTTCCGACGCCTCTTTGGTCCGACGCGTCAATATTCCGAAAATTTCCCATTGATCCTACAGCCCATTAACTCAAAATAATTAAATTAAACCCTTTTCTCCGACAGCTCAATATTCAGACCAATGGCTGTTTGGGGTCGGTCACCATAATTCCCCAGGTTGTATGTCCTGCTCCTGTTTTCCTCGGTGCTAAAGACTTCAGCTGCATGGGCTGCGACGAGCTCATAGATTGTGCATGGTCAAGCTATGCCCTTTCCAAAACCACCCCAAAACCTAATCTGCCATTAATGCAATGTTTCCAAGTTTTACAATTGTGCCCTACCCAAAACCATTCCTAAGTCTAACCTGTCAGTATTGCCATGTTTCTGAGTTTTACATTTGTGCCTTGACCAAAACTTTCCCTCAACCTAACCTGTCACAGACAACTGCATGACCACTGCACATATCAGAGATGACGGTAATCTAAACTAAGGCAGCGTTTGGTCGGAACATTGTACTGTCAGGACAAAGGGTTTCATTTTATCGGGTAAAAGGTCTGTAAGACTAAGTAGGATCAATGGGAAATTTTCGTAATATTGACGCATCGGACCAATGGTGCGTCGGAAAAACGAGCAGTCTCCGCCTCAAACAGCACACCAAGGGAGCAGTGTGGTGGTACGGCACCATGCTCAGGGTACCTCGGCCATAGAGGAGGATTGGGAGAACACACCTCCAACCTGGCGGGTCAGGTATTGAATGGGCAAGACTTGGGCCTGACACTTACCCAATACCCATGACTGCCCTACTGTATTCAAAACGCCTTGGAGTAATTTAGGCACAGTGTTTACAGTCCCTGGAGCTATGTGGGATTTAGGCAGTAGATGAGGGCAGTGCAGAGCATCTGCACAAGTACGCAGTACGCACTCTACTCACAAGTCCAACTCCCTAACAAATAGTCCACGGCTGCTACACTTCTCATGAATGACAACTTTGTATCTAATACATGGTTAAGGTCTCTGGGCAAATGGAGAGGCATCAAAACATGTTTGACCATCTACTATACTTGTCTGTAGTAATAGCAGTGATTTGATATAACATCATTTTACCTTCTTTTTATTGACTGCCTGTTTCTGAGGAGGTGGATGACTTCGCTTGCACTCCTGCAAAAGAAAGAAAATCAGCATGGTATATGATTAGGTTATGTCAGTGTTTTTCGACCACTGCGCTGGGAAACACTGTGGAGATCATCTGACGTGCTGTGAGAGATCATCTGGCGTGCCATGGAAAAGTATAGAATAACACATATAGGCAATAGGGCTTACAGCTGGTGTGTGCCTTGGCATTTTGTCCTCGAAAAGGTGCACCTTGGCTCAAAAAAAGGTTGAAACCCACTGGGTTATGTGGTACATGGTTAACTTTTTAGGGCTTCAACTTGCTTTTCTTTTAGCTTGAATTTTCTCAAAAAATGAGATAAGATGAGGACCAATCCCTGCATTGTGTTCAGTTAGCGACCGAGAAAAAAACTTGATCATATCACTCATGCATCTCAATGGCCATCTGATGGTGTCACTGGGACATACTGCCCTATAAAGATAAAACAGGCTACAGGAATGTGCAAAAGAGCAGTGGACAGCTGATGAAAATGCCCATGTGAAGAAGAATGTGCTACAGAGTTTCAGTCTAAACTCATTTTGAATTTTGTTGTTGTTGTCTGGACTCATGCTAATGGGATCATCACTGGTGATCCTATTCACTACTTGCTGAAAAAGCTTACCAGTAACAACATCACAACAACAGATTAACATATTAAGGCATTATGATTTTTGTGAGAATATGGTTATTAGAGGTTCTGTATGAAAGGCTAAGTTGGCCTATACCTCTTACAAAAATCACAGAGCTCTCAAGCTGGCAAGTCAATTATCTCAGTCTGTCATGTCGAGTAAAGAAAATTCATTTCTGAGGCAGGAGGGAAACAGTATGTTCCCTTTGCTGTATTTTCGTCGACACAGCCTGTGTAACTATGTTAACTATCCATGACATGACAAAAATCAAGCAGGTCCTCTATTGTGTAACCTTGAAAATATTTTCAACATTGTGTAGGCCTACCTTCAACATTGCTTGTCCTCAGTATTTACATGCAGTTTAACACTATGTGCCAAATTTACAATGACTTCATTTTAATTAATTTTACATGGTGTATTTCTAAGCAAAAAGAGGACAGAAACCTCTGGAAGTGGCAATGAAACTACACATACAAGTGACCACAAACAATCAGCATCTCACCTGTTTCAGCCCCTTGGAGATGACCATTATAATGCACATAAGGCAAACGGTAGTCTGGAAAGAAAGACGAGCAGAAGTTTAAAACATCCAGTTTACACAGAGATTCCCCCCACAGAGGACATGTACAATTTAAACCGTACTGGTCAAAGAGACTGTTATCAACTCACCCCCAACAAGTACAACATCGCCGCTCCTTTGAGTAGCACTACTCTCTTGACTGTGCGCGTGCAGTGCGTCCTGTGAGTGAAGGGAAAAGTGATGAACAAACATGCTCAACAAGAACTTGAGGTACAGGTTTGACAACGTCAGTCTGTGAGGTAGGCTATTTCTTAAAAGCACTATTATGGTGCGACTTGACGCAAAGACCTGGGTGGAAACGCCCAGTCATGCCCGAAATGTATGAGTAAAAATAAAGAAGAACAGTGGCCTACCATAACCTCTGACGTAGGGCTAGATTGGATCTTGTCAGGCAACCCAATAATTAAGCTATTCAACAACATGACGATAACACAATTAAATGAGCACCATATTCCAGTTACGCACCAAATTACGCATGGCCAAAGCCTTATTTACCCAGCACTTATATTAAATGGGCTGTAATATCATATAATAAGAGATTATAAGATATTCGTTTTAGAAATGTGCTTAATTTTAATTACAATTAATTTCTATGAGTGGCTTAGGCCTGATTTTTAACATGGTTTCCTCCATAATTTTGTTTTTGTAATTTTGGCTATGTCCCAAAGACCTTTCGCACGTTTTCTGCCAGAAAACAGAAAGAAATGACAAAATGATTTAATGAACGTAATCCGTTTAAAATGTGAATGGGACTTGTCCCATGTTCCACAAACTCCATATCCCATCATCGCGCTTTTCCAAATGTTTCCAGCCCTTGCACCACTTCCTGCTGAAAATCGTAACATCCGCCGCCTGAAATCGGTCTAGAACATTTCAGCACCTTCGCGTGTTTTCCAGTGCGAAGTGATGTCACAACATACCGCCCCATGTCTTGTTTTGACCATATTGCAATGATGACTGAGTGCCCTGTGCAGAGGCTGAGTGAAAGATCACGAACAGCTCAGGAGAGAGAAATTTAAGAGCAAAGCTAATTTTTTGATGATCTTGCTGTCATACGGTCTGGACAGGGCTAGCAGCAGTTAGCAACAGGTAAGCAGAATTAATTTGTGGCTCAGCATTTTAGCTAGCTTACGTTTCATCCCCACTGATGTACACTCACTGTAGTGCAGTGCTAGTAGTAGGTCTTCCTTATTTTTAATGAGAAGGTATTACCGTGATCTGACTGAAAATTGCTACTGATTGTCACGTTTTTGGGGCTTGTAGTAGATTTGCCTAGAATGAATTTATGTAAGGGACCGTTGCATGCTGGCGCATGCTGGTGCTGCCACCACCCAACAGCAATTAGGGAGCAGCTGCACCTCTGACAATTGAACTTTACGAGTTTTCCCTGTCCCTATGTGCTACTGCACACTGTGACTTAATAACCATGCTGTAAACGTCTATTTGGACGCAGAAATTGGCTCATTTTAGCACGAGTTATTCATTTTCTGCCGCTTCTTTATATTGTGTGGGTGTCAACGACAGTGTGAGCTGTCATCTATTAGTTTACATTTGAGAGAACTAGTGAGTGCTGAGAATGTGAGCAAAGTCCTGTCACGCTTTAAGAGACCACAAAGACAGATATAGACCAACCAGTAATAGAGCATCAATGGGGAATTCCTTTGGGTCACTAAAATCCTGCTAATTATTTAGGAGAATTTGAATTGCTCAGTGTATGATTTTCTCCTAAAAGCTCTGGTGGTGCTTCAGCATTTTGTTGTCAGGTGAACAAGATGAAAAGCATACATTTATATTGATTAATTTGTGATTGACACACTGCCAAAACAACAGTACACGCAACACTACATTATCACAGACTTCCTATTCAATCTGGGACATTATGTCAATCATTATCCACAATAAATGCTTTTCAACTCAAGCAAGGTTCCAATTGTGTAGGCCAGTCAGCAAACAGCATGGGAGAATGCCCCTCCCCCCACCCTGAAACTTTCAGTTTGACTACTAGATCATCCATTCAAAGGGTACTGTGTGCAGGACAGCTATCTGTAAATGGCTTTGCATAGACATTATTGTCTTAACACTTGCTTGAGTTTGGTAGGACAGTGGAAGAGTAATTTCACCACTAACCACACCCCTCTTTACTTTTTAAAAAAATAAAAAAAAACCTTCTAGAACGGTTTGTAGAGCGTAAAGGCAGGCAGGGTGTCAAAGGAGGGCCCCAAGGGGATGTGTTGAGGAAAGTACTAGAATATGGGAGGCCTTTGCTTTGCCGTCTATAGCATAGGCTAGAAGTGCATACTGCATTTAAGCTGCTGAATCGGACACAGGACTCTGCACGTTTCCCAGTGCGCACACAGGGTGTTTTATTTTTGTAAGTGACAAGAAGATTGCACACACATTTGATTTCAGTATGAGGCATCAGCGTTGGGCGATGTGTCAGTGCATGAGATACGGGTGTGTCTATTCCCAAGGCTAGTAGTGCATAAGATAGATGTTCATGGTACTATTCTAACTGCTGAATCAGACTCTGAACACTGCCAGGTGTTTCCCAGTGCACAGGATAAGGTAACTACACAAGAAAACAAGGCTACACAAATGTGTACATATTAGTAGGAGGTATTGTCAGTGTTGGAAGCTGTGCCATGTATATGTGTAGCAAAGGCTGGTAGTGAGTAGCACTTCAGCAGCTGAGTGGGGGAAGTGAGGTGGCCTGCCTTTTGCCTGTCAGGGATTAGAGACTGATATCACTCCTTATTTGGGAATACTTCAGTGTTTCCCACAGACCAAGTAGCATTGTGTGGCGCTATGGGAAAAAGCCATTGAACCAGTGCAAGTGTGGATGTGTGTACTCCCATTGACACATGTATGTGTGGCCAGGAGCTCTAAATTCAGTTTTATCATCACCAGCCAAAACTGGCTAGTAGATGGTAATCTTACTAGCCAAACACAAACTCACTAATGAATCAATGTGCCGAGTAAGTTTCTACCAGCCAACCTGAAATTTCACCAGCATTTGGCCGGTGTGCGGGTGTTAATTTAGAGCCCTGTGTGCGGCTGCTGATCAATTTGTGGTGCTCGGTTTTTAATCTGTGGTGCTGTGCCACAGAATGGTCTATGTGTGGGAAACTCTGTTCCTAATGAACTGGTAGTCTGTGTGCCAGTGCTCTCTCTATGCAGAGTAATCCTCAATTGTATGCCATGTTACATTGCATGACATTACATTATGTACTGTGTCAGAGGCTTTTATCTAAAGCGGTTTACAGAAAGGGGACATAAACGCCAATTGTTTCACATTTTTTTAAGCCATAAAAACAATTGTTGTTGACATGAACAACAGTTATGGTGTTTTTTTTTACGCATCAGACAGTGAACAGTTTAAAAACACCAAAACAATAAAATGTGACCTTTACCACTACACGGCACTTCATGAAAAAGAAACAGGCTAAAGACTTAATTTGCATACAAACATTTAAAACAACTCAAAAATTTAAAGAAGGACCGATTGGCATAGCGTTTCTCATGAAAACGAACCATTACCTCCCCTTCTTTTTCTTCTTCCTTTCTCTTCCTTTGTTCCCACTTGTCCTTCTCTCTATTCTTCAATCTGTCCTCAGGTCACCACTGCAGGTGTGAACGGGACCCTGGGAGCAGCCGTTGGATGGTGGCTGGCTGCATTGAATTGTGCTGGCATTGGGCTCAGGGAGACGCGCCAGTGGAGGTGGCAGTTGTGGGAGAGGAGGGTGACGCTGTGGATTGAGGCTGGGGCTGCAGCCGGGGGGGGAGCAGTGGTGAAGGTGGGAGGGCTGGGAGTGTTGGTGCTGGGTGGGGGTCAAGCCTGGGGCTGGGGCTGGGGTTGAGGCCAGGCCGGAGGAGAAGGAGATGCTGTGCTGGGGCAATGCCTCCTACGGGCAGTTGGGCGTGGGAGGCATTGAGGAAGAGATCGTGGTGGAGCCCCGCAGCTGTGACTACCTGTCGGGGAAGCGGGTGTGCGGTGTGGGCTGCGGACGCAAGCACACAACCTTCTTGTTGGACGATGGCACTGTCTACACCTGCGGCTGCAACGACCTGGGACAGCTGGGACACGACAAGCCCCGCAAGAAACCAGGTTGGCTTTTGCATGGTGGACCAGAGCACATTTTATGATCCTGTGTGACCCTGAACTAGCTGTCAAAGAATACATTCTAGAACCAAAACTATTTTGAATTCTTTACACCCAAATGATAACTGATTACACCAATTTATGGAAAATCACAATTGTTATTGTCGCAACTCTAGCTTTTTCTCAGTTTATCTCTATTATTTTCATACATTTATAATCGTGACTTATGAAATCTTATGACGTCTCTAATTTTTACTTACAGTTTGAAAAAGACCCACAACTACAGAATGTGCCTCTAGTTTGTTTACGTTCACGCAGACCGTGTCCTGACCTACTCATCTACACCTGCCAGTAGTTTGTTTATAATACTGACGAAGGCCTTTTTGTTTTTTTCCCCCCTCCCAGAGCAGGTGGTGGCCCTGGATGCCCAGATCATAGTGACGGTGTCATGTGGGGAGGCCCACACTCTCGCCCTCAATGACAAGGGACAGGTGTTCGCCTGGGGACTGGCATCCGACGGCCAGCTGGGCTTCGTCACCGCTGAAGAATGTGTACGAGTGCCAAGGTAGGTACCACTACATCCCCATCACCTTCATCATCATCATTATCATCAACCAAGATTCTCATTCATCCTTCATCCCGTCTTGTCAATGACTATATAAGTACACGAATGAAGCAGTCCTGGGGTCATGGTTAGTCATGTGGTTGTGAGCAGGATTCTAAATTAACTTTTTACATCACTAGCCAAAATGGGTAGTTGATGTTCATCTCGCTAGCCAAACACACACTGCCTAATGGATCAAAAAATTCACCAGCACTTGGCCGTTGGCTGGTGTTAATTCAGAGCCCTGGTTGTGAGCAACTGGACGACTTCTTGGACCTTGAAAGTCATCGCCGTCATCATTGTCATCATCTTGGGCCTCTTACTGATGGTTGTCTGGAAGTGTCTGAGGTTTGTAGGGAAGGAGTCACCTTCTGCTTATGGGGGCTGCGTCATTAGAAACCCTGGGGAAGTACCATCTATTCAAAGGCAACAGACTAAACTGACCAATCTGTCAGTTTGGAAAGGGAAAGCCATTGTGATCATCACGTCACAGAATAACACACAACGAAATCATAACCCTGTGTTTAGTCCGTGCCATGCTGAAGGAAAGTACCACCTATCTTAAGAAACTGACCATCAAACTGTCTGGTCTGATGGTGTGAAAGCCATTGTGGTCACATAGTCAATAGTGCAGACCCTATGTTTAACCCATGTGAGTGAGCAGTGGTGGTAGTCATGTCATTGGCAGGGAGTAGTGTTCAGATATGATTAGAGTTGCCAAAAGTAAAACCAAAAGTCAATTCATCGTGTAAGTACAACACTAGCACATGATATTACATAGCTGTTATAACATGTACTCTACAAAATGAGGCAGATAGACTGTATTGTTATTGAAAAAGACCAAAACAAAAAATTCCACAAATTTGATCCAACCAGGTCA
The DNA here is from genome assembly GCF_034702125.1 of Engraulis encrasicolus. Lineage (NCBI taxonomy): Eukaryota > Metazoa > Chordata > Actinopteri > Clupeiformes > Engraulidae > Engraulis > Engraulis encrasicolus. The sequence continues at coordinate 30,923,556 of NC_085880.1, forward strand.
GTCAGCTGATCGTAAGAGTGTTGGCTCCTCTTGGGATGATGGCATGCTCAAGGCATGTCAGTCATGCCAGGGGATGGAGGAAAGTCCCCAGGGCCCAACCACCCACCTGCCAGTATCGGATGTCAGTTGGATGTCAGTCACCAATTTTTCAATAGGTCTGCTCAATTATTTGGAGAAAATGAGAATCATTACATTGATCATGATGAAAGACATGATTACTGTATTTTTTTTTTGTCATTACATTTTTGAGTAGTATCACCTGTCTTAACCAGCAAACCTGAAATAAGTACAAGGATTCAAGATTCCCAGCAAAACACTGTCAAAATGAAAGTGAAGGGATTGTGTTGAGTGTTTTTCCAATGACTCCATGTGAACATGAAAGCGTAGTACAGTATTGGCTCTGTAATGATTACCTCTGTGTTTATTGCTGCTGGTATTCTCCAAGTATTGATTAAAACTGACAGAGACTGATGACTGCAGTGAGTATAATATTGGAAGGGTGTTAGTACAAGAGACATGTGGTACACTGTTTCTGTTGTTTTTTTAACGATCTGTAACATTTGCTTGGTCATGCCAACTAGTTGTGACCTTGACCAGGAAGTCTTTATCAGAAAGTCTTTATCTACAAAAAAATCAATCAGATTTTTAACCATGAATTTTAAGGGGAAGTTGGTGCCACTTGCGGCAATGTTGCCATGGCCTGTTTGTCTTGTGGCATTTTCCCCGGAAAGGGTTCTGTGCGGAAAGGAGGACAGTCCGCCAGCCACCACATTCTCCGACTAAGTGTTCTCCATGAAGCTGTCTTTAAGAAAATTGCTCAACACTGCATTACATTACATTACACTTTGCCGACACTTGTATCTAAGGCGAGTAAATGTTTTTTAGGAGTTTGGTGGCTTGCTCAAGAGCTCTTCAGCATTGGAGGGAGGTGCTACTGGTCAGGGTGGGATTTGAATCTGCAACCCTCTGATCCCGAGTAGTACATGTTGAATATTAAATGTCATTTTCAAGGTGAAAGGGAATATATTGTTCCCGTTTGAGGCTCTGAACTATAACACAGCATTTCCATCTCGATTCAGAAACGTCAAGAGCTTATCAGATGTGTGCATCACGCAGGTTGCCTGTGGGTACCGGCACTCCCTCGCCCTTGCCAAAGGTGAGTATAGCTGACCATATCCCAAATACAGTACAGTAGATGGCTCCATCTCATTGTATATTTTTGATATCAATATATTTTGTTGTCTTTGCTCCAGGGGGTTTAGGCGTGCCCTTTGCACGTGTGGGGGTGAGAGTGGCCCGTGTGAGGATATATGAGTCTCCTACATGTTGGCAATGCATACCAGCTGTAGCTATACCTCTGCAAAGTAGTGAACAAACACCATATTCGTGCACAGTATTTTGTGCATTCTTAGAATTTAGTTTGACATACTGTATGCTGTAGGTTGATTATGAGCAAATAGAAAAGAGAAAAGAAAAGGGGTTAACACAGTGTTTACACATGTCCGGGTATTTTAATAAACAGACATTTTCTTCCCTGTTTTCCAAAATATCTTCGTTCGATATGCTGTTGAGAGCTGTCATGAATATGCTACGCCAGTGGGCGTCAGTATGAGGAGATGGAGAAAGCCCGTCAGGTGTCCGTTTTCCTCTGTTTACATCCTGATGGGAAACTGTTTGTTGAAAATCTTTTTTCAAAATTTGATTTTTTCTTTTAAAACACTTGTTTTCAGAGGAAAAATCTCAGTGTGTAAGCGAAAGACACAAACGAAGGGAAAGTCTTCGCTTTCCAATTTACCCGGGTATGTGAACAGAGGTGAACACTGATGCCACTCAATTTAATTTCACTTCAGCAGCGAAGTGAAATGAAACCAGCTGATTCATGCAGCTAGCTGCAGACCTCTGTAAGCCAACTGTAAACCCTCTGCTGCTTTACCATAGGAATCAATATCATATGTTTGGATATCTAAGATCTGAGATCTAATCAGTTTCGAAGATTTGTCGATATCTAAGATATATTATGATTGTAGAAGTACTGATTAGTAGTGCCTTACTAAGTGCCTTACTAGTACCTTACTAAGTGCTAGTGGTGCTGCAGTGCTTAGTACAGTAGAATGACATGGGGAAACATTTCACAGTTGTAAAAGGCAGACCCTACCATTACCCCCACCTCCCCTATTACCCCAACTCCTAACTCTACCCTCCCCACCTCTCCACCTCCTCTCTCTCTCTCTCTCTCTCTCTCTCTCTCTCTCTCTCTCTCTCTCTCTCTCTCTCTCTCTCTCTCTCTCTCTCTCTCTCTCTCTCTCTCTTCAGGAGGACAGGTCTTCTCCTGGGGCCAGAATAAGTATGGTCAGCTGGGTCTGGGCATGGTGGGTGCGTCAGTGCCGGCCCCCCAGCTCATGGCGTCTCTGCAGGGCATCCCCTTCTCCCAGCTGGCTGCAGGGGGCGCCCACAGCTTTGCCCTTTCCACGTCGGGGGCCGTGTTTGGCTGGGGACGCAACAAGTTCGGCCAGCTGGGACTCAACGATACCAACGGTGAGGGTGCTTGACTTGGAGTGGACTTGCAGTGAGGAAGCATGATTGATCCTTTACTGTGTAAAATATTATGTTGCATTACAGTACACTGAGCTGACACGTTTAGTCAATGCAACTTTCAGATATTTCAGGGCATTGGTTAGAGTCCTTGGAGCAGTGAAGTTACACTGTAGGTGCCTTCATCAAGGGCACATCAACCATGGAGGGAGGAGGGGATTGGTAAGGCTGGTTGTGGGGGTGGTTTCTGCAGTTGTCTGGGATTTCAGGTTTTTAATACTTTAGAACAAATGTCTTTTTTTTGGTCACCATGTATAGATAATGTTATATATATAGGTTATACAGTGGTGCTCATATGTTTACATATCCCAGCAGAATAAACGCTTTCTCTGCGATTTCTCACAAAATATGAAGGATTACACAAAACCTTTTTTTTCACTCATGGCTAGTGACTGGCTTAAGATATTTATTAGCAATATTCTGTGTTTACTCTTTCAAAAGCATGATCACAACCCAAACTACCCAAATGACCCTGTTCAAAAGTTTACATACCCTAGTTTCTGATGCTGAATATGGCCCTGTTTAACATCAGGGACCGCTCTAAATTGTTTGTGGTAGTTGTGGATAAGGCTCTTAATGTTCTCAGATGACAAAACAGCACATTCTTCCTGGCAGAATGGTTGTTTCCTATAATATCTTTGGGTGTCTTGCTGGAACCTCACATTTGAGGTTTCCCCTGAGTGGCTCAATGATGTTGAGATCAGGAGAGTGAGATGGTCGCTCAAAAACCTTCATTTTATTCTTTCTGAAGCTAATGACGGGTTGATTTGGCTTTCTGTGTCGAAATATTGTCATGTTGGCACCATTGGAATTTCAATTCAGAAATGCAATATGAGGAGTTTGGTTGGAATCAAGCCAATGGGCAAGGGAATCATTGCATTGAAATGATCATTGCAAGGGAAATTGTTCAGGAGGCATAGGACAACCAAAAAATAACTTCAGGTGAAATATAGGACAACATGAAAAAATGTTTTAAACTGTACAGGAAAGAGGCACTTGAGGAAAGATGGGCTGTTGGGGGTTGCCAGGAGAAAGCCATTACCACAAAAATGCAAACATGTTATTTTGCATATGATAAACCAAATAGCACAGTGAGAAGCATCAAAATGCCTGTGACAAAGTCATTTGGAAAAATGAGATCAATATGGAACTTTTTTAGGCCACTATTAACAGTACCATTTGGAGAACAGTCAATGGAGCCTATGATGAAAGTTACACCATACCCTTCTGTGAAACATGGTCATGGACCACTGATTTCATGGGGACATTTGAGTTACAAATGCATTATACTTTTGATCCATACTCGCAGAATGATGAATACATTGCCCTGTGAAAAATACTGGAGGAAACTTGACACACATCAGCCTTGAAACTGCACATGGTCCATTGTTTGGACATGCCAACATGACAATATTTCAACACAGAAAGCCAAATCAACCCGTCATTAGCTTCAGAAAGAATAAAATGAAGTTTTTGAGCGACCGTCTCACTCTCCTGATCTCAACATCATTGAGCCATTCAGGGGAAACCTCAAATGTGAGGTTCCAGCAAGACACCCAAAAATATTATAGGAAACAACCATTCTGCCAGGAAGAATGTGCTGTTTGGTCATCTGAGAACATTAAGAGCCTTATCCACAACTACCACAAACAATTTAGAGCGGTCCCTGATGTTAAACAGGGCCATATTCAGCATTAGAAACTAGGGTATGTAAACTTTTGAACAGGGTCATTTGGGTAGTTTGGGTTGTGATCATGCTTTTGAAAGAGTAAACACAGAATATTGATAATAAATATCTTAAGCTAGTCACTAGCAATGAGTGAAAAAAAAGGTTTTGTGTAATCCTTCATATTTTGTGAGAAATCGCGAAGAAAGCGTTTATTCTGCTGGGGTATGTAAACATATGAGCACAACTGTATATACAGTGAGTCCAATATGTATTTGATCCCTTTCTGATTTTGCCAGTTTGCCCACTAATAAAGACATGATCAGTCTATAAATTTATGATAATATGTATTCAAACATGGAGAGACAGAATATCAAAAATAAATTCCAGAAAATAACTTAAAATAATATATTTTAATTTATTTGTATTTAATTTAGGCAAATAAGTATTTGACCCCTCTAGCTAAAGAAGATAAAGTGCTTTGTGGCAAAGCCCTAGTTGTCTAGCACTGAGGTCAGATGCTTCTTTTAGTTGATGACAATGTTTGTGCATATAGTAGAAAATATTTTTGCCCATTTTTCTTTGCACATTATCTCTAAAACATGAATAGTTTGTGGCTGTAGCTTGGCAAATGGGAGGTTCAGTTCTCTCCATAGAATTACTATAGGGTTAATATTTGGAGACTGTCTAGGCCACTTCACGACTTTAATATGCTTCTTATTGAGCCACTCCTTCGTTGCTTGGCTGTATGTTATGTATTATTGTCATGTTGGGAGATCCAAAAATGGCCCACCCTTCAGTGTGGTGGTGGAGGGAAGGACGTTTGCACTCAGCATTGCACATTACATCTCTTCTTCCATCCATTCGTTGACGATGTGAAGTTGTCCTGTGCCTTGGCCACACACACACCCTCAAACCATAATGATACCACTTTCATGCATGATGGTGAGGAGGGTGTTCTTGGGATCATAGACAGCAGTTCTCTTTCTCAAAACACATTGAAATTAATGCCAAACATCTTGCTTTTGTTTCATCTGACTACAGCAACTCCTTATCATATCCTAAATCAGTCTGATGTCCGTTGGCAAACCTCAAGTGGGACTGCACAGGTTCCTTCTGAAGTAAAGGTACCATGTGTGCACTACAGGAATTTACACCTCTGTGGCATTAAGTGCTACAAGTAGTTTTCTCAGTGATTTTGGTCACTAGCTTTGATATCATTGCCTAGTTCATACCGTATAGCTCTAGGGTGATTTCTTTCTGTTCTCATGATTATCAAATCCCTACAAAAGGTCAAATGTTGTATGAACCCCAGACAGGCTGATGGATTGTTATTTTGTATTCCTCACATTTTGGAAGAAATGCATCAACAACTGGGTCATTAATACCCAGTCTCTTTCTTGTGGCTTTGCAGCCCATTTAATCTTTGTTCAGGTCTAAAATCGTGTCCCTGATATCATTTGACCACTCTTTGGTCTTTCCCATGCTGGTGAGGTTGGAGTGTGACTGATTCACTCATACTATGGACTGATTTTGCTGATTCAATGTGTCTTTTATGCATGTTAGTATGTACAGGTGTCTTTAATTCAGATGACAAGTTGATCGGAAGTGCCCATCTGGTCTGTGGGCCCGGAACTGTAATCAGTTGGCAGGGGATCAAATACTTATTTTGCTCGATGAAATGGAAATAAATTAATATATATTCTCTTCAGTTAATTTCTGGATTTTCTTTTTGATATTCTGTCTCTCCATATTAGAATACATGTTATCATAACATTTATTGACTGATCATGTCTTTGTTAGTAGGCAAACCAACAAAATCAGCAAGGATCAAATACATATTGGACTCACTGTACCTGCTGTCATCCAGCTCAAGATCATTCACCAGCAATGAGATTCCAATATGAAGCAGATATGTGTTAACTGTGAGTGAGGGTAAAAGTGGTACTGAGTGACTGTGGCACTGCCATTGTTTCACCTTAAAAAAATCTTCACCAATAATAAAAGACAGATAATAGACTTGCTTGTGTGAAGCGATGAACTTTGACCAGATTTGTTAATGTCATTGTGATGTCAAAAACTCTGACAGCCGTTGGGAATAAACTGATGAGGAGCTGTAAATATTTTGGGTATTTAGAGATCTGGCTGCTTATCTGAACACCGCTGTATGTGTGTGTACGTGTGTGTTTGCATGTGTGTGTGTCTGTGTGTGCGCATGTGTGTGTTTGCGTGTGTGTCTGTGCGTGTGTTGGTCCCATTTCTAGACCGGTATTTTCCGGCTCTCTTAAAGACGCTGCGCTCCCAAAAAGTGGTGTACGTCTGCTGTGGAGAGGACCATACTGCAGCTCTCACCAAGGTGACCTACCCCTCTCTACCTACCTCTCTCTCTCTCTCTACCTCTCTCTCTCTACCTCTCTCTCTCTCTCTACCTCTCTCTCTCTACCTCTTCTCTGTGCCCTTCTCTCTCTTCATTTCCCATTCTTTCTCTAGGTCACTCCCAGTTTTGCTCACTCACTCATACACACACACATAAGACTTACAGAGCTATTAATGGGGTATGCCACTATTTTGGGGCTTACTACAGTTAAAATCGTTGGCTGGGGTTTATAATGGTGGTAAAGTGTCTTATTTTTCATGTTAAGTGTTGTCTTGCTTTAAGACAAGTTAAAAGAGGGAATATGTCGCTAAGCTAGTGAAAGTCAATGCATCCGTGTAGCATTGTAGCATGCTACATGGATACATTGACTTTCACTAGCTTAGCGACATATTCCCTCTTTTAACTTGTCTTAAATCAAGGCAACGGCTTACATGAAAAATAAGACACTTTACCACCATTATAAACCCCAGCCAACGATTTTAACTGTATTAAGCCCCAAAATAGTGGCATACCCCTTTAATGCACATCTGCAAGGCCACGTCAATGTTGGACACTCATGTACATACACACACATTCACACTCGCAAGCATACACTTTTTTTTCATTCATTGCTCTTTGTGTGTGTGTGTGTGTGTGTGTGTGTGTGTGTGTGTGTGTGTGTCTGCGTTTGTGTGTGTGTGTGTGTGTTTGTGTCTGTGTGTGTGTGTGTGTGTGTGTGTGTGTGCATTTGCCTCTTCAGGAGGGCGGCGTGTTCACGTTCGGAGCGGGCGGCTACGGGCAGCTGGGCCACAACAGCACGAGTCATGAGATCAACCCCCGTAAGGTGTTCGAGCTCATGGGGAACGTGGTCACACAGATCGCCTGTGGCAGGTCAGCACTGCAGCTGCAGCACAGCAAGCCACACACACACACACACACACACACACACACACACACACACACACACACACACACACACACACACACACACACACACACACACACACACACACACACAGAGTTCTTAAGCTACGCCCACACATGTCGCTACTAGTTACTTGTTTCTTGCCAATGCAAATGCAAGAAGTTAACTGTCAACAATTCAAGCTCTGCTTTCCAATTGGCTACTCACTTACTCCAACAGGTCGCAACGTGTGTGAATGTAGCTTTATACAGAGTTTGGATTATTGACAGTTAGCTTCTAAAGCTTTTTTCGCCGTGGCAGTTATAACTGTGGGAACATTAACAAAAGTTCCATGAGAGAGTGGCGAACAAGCGAGTGAGCTAGAAGCGAGTAACTAGTAGCGACATGTGTGGACATAGCGTTATGTTGACTTACCTTCCCACGTTAAAGCAACACTAAAGCCTTTTTCATCTTTTTAAGCCCTGAAACTGCTAAACATAACTGTTAAACTAATTTGCTGCCAGCTAGTTTCAAAACCCCAGATCAACCTCAGATCCCCATACTGCTGTGTTTTTAAAAAAGTTATTTTGAGTATTTTTTCAAGACCCACAGTGACCCACATCTGTTAAGACTACCCCTACCAAAACGCAGCAGTAAGGTTGTGAAATAGTGTGTGTAGCCTTTTCATGCAGATGTAATTGTTGCCGATCCCACTCAAATCGACCCAAAGCACTGAATAGGCCTGCTGTATCTTGTCTGAGACTGGTCTTGTTTTGGATAGTAATGCATCATTTCTAAAGTCATTGCTGAGGATACTCAAGTACAAATAAAGGGAAATAATGAACAATGTGGAAATAGGGTACACGTTTGGTAAAATATATTTCTTTTAAATAATATTTTAATGCATTATTGTATACCTTAGAAAAGGAATATTTCCAATGAAATATAAATATATCAATTATTTATTAAAAAAAAACAAAAACAATAGTAGCCTAATTGATCATGATCATTTAATTTAAGAATTTATGATAACTTTAAAAAAAAAAAAAACAGGGCTCATGTAAAAGTCATAAATATCCTGTGACATGATGATGGATAGCCTAAAATTTCATCATAATTTTGCAAAATACATTTTGAAATTAATGAATTCATCTTCTCGCCCTCTTTCTCTTTGGCTTCTCTGACATGGGCTCTTGATTAATGTCCACATCAATGAGAGGTGCGTGAGGCTTCAGGTTGGGACTGCAGTAGGCCTCTGATATCCAGACCCTGCCATCAGCGGCCTCAGTCTCCACGAATGACGGGCAGTTGAATGTCTCCCACATGCGCTGTTTAATAACTCGTCCCATCTCAAGACCATAAGGCAGAGGGTTGCCGGACTTGGTGGTCAACTTGGGATCTACCACAGAGTGGGAAATCCGCTTGAAGTCCTCCACATTGCAGCCATGGATCTTCAGAGGCTCCTCCTGGGCCAGTGACCCATTGCTGAAGCTGGGCTTTGGGGTCGAGGTCTGTGGCGGAGCTGGAGCTGATGTGGCTGGCGAAGGTCAGGGAGCACAGCAGCATTCTTAATGTAGCGCTCGTCCAGAGGCTCCTTCATCTGCCGGAGGCTGCTTTGTACAGCATCTTCTCTCCCCTTTCTCTCAGCTGCCTACATGCACAATACAGCTACTTAATGACTCAAACCTTCATCTTTAACATACATCACATTCATATAAGAAGATTCATTACAATCATATGACAGCATAATTATATCTCAGCTTTGTAAGAGGAGTCATTCAGATGAGGAAAGAACATGTCCTCTTTCTCCCTAGGAGACGGTGACCACTCGAAGGGGATGTCTATATCCGGAGGGTTGAATTGCTTTCCATCATTCAGGCATCTTTTTCGCTTGATGAACCCATGGCAAGGTGTCTGGGGCAGTCCCAAAATCTCATTGAGGCTGTAAGGCAGTCCTGCAAAGGTTGACTTAGAGCATAAGAGAGCAGGCTTGGGGACATACATGACCTTGAAGTCCTGCTTCTGCACTTTACTGGGCATGATGTGGCAGGGGTTGGCCTGCTTCTTTCTGCGACCTTTGCTCTCACAGTTGGTTTCGTGACTGCTGCTGGCACCAGCCTTGATATTGTCAGGTCCTGAGCTGGAGATGTTCTGGTACCCAGTCTGTGGGACAGGCAGGACCTTGATGTCCTGGGCCTGCACTGTACCGGGCACAATGCGGCAAGGTTTGGCCTGCTTCTTTCTGCGACCTTTGCTCTCAGAGCTGTCTCCATTGGCACTGATGGTGCTTGAGGGCACATGGTCACTGATGGCAGGACAATTGGTGTGGTCCTGATGCTGTCCCTGAAGGTCCCGTCTCTCCCGAACGAATGGAGTTCCATGGGAGGTCGGTCCAGTCTGTTGGACTGTTTCCTGCAGGTATACATCTTGTCCAAGACCGAGTAAGATGTTGGCAATCTCAAGTGTTTCAGGAGCCTTGGGCACCCCATATCCTGTAGCAGCACCCTGAAATCCGCCTTGAGTGGAGAGGGAAAGTAGGTCTGAGATGGATCCACAGTGACCACCATGATGTTCATCTTGGTGGGCCCCCTGAGGTTGTCGAGGGATTCTTATGCGGAGGATCAGCCTACCATCACTGTGGTCAACTGTGGAGACAGGTAGATGGAGAGGAGCCTGAGAAGAACTGCCCCCGGATGGACCATTGGTCCTGGCACGGGTACACTTCCTCTTAGCTAAGCTCACTCCTTCTACATGGTAGTCCTGAAGGTGTTTGGCAGGGACAATGTTTCTTCGAAGGCTGTAGTGGCCATTCAGAGAATGTCCAAGACAAAAGAATTAATAGTTGACTTCAGGAGGAAAGAACACCAGTTTGAAACCATTAACATCAACGGTGAGACAGTGGAGAGGGTGAGAGACTTTAAATTCCTTGGCGTTACCATCTCAGAGGACCTCACCTGGGACAGTCACACACAGCGCATTGTTAAAAAAAGCCAGCAACGTCTGTACCACCTCAGACGATTGAGGAAGTTTGGGATGAGACCCAAGATCCTGAGGTCGTTTTACAGAGGCACCATCGAGAGCATTCTGACGGGGACCATTACTGCATGGTATGGGAACTGCTCTCAAGCCAACAGGAGAGCTCTACAGAGGGTTGTGCGTACAGCTCAGAATATATGCGGCTGTGACTTACCCTCCATACTGGAGCTATTTGAGGGAAGGAGCATCAGGAAGGCAAAGAAAATCTTGGCTGATCCTAGTCACCCCAACCATGGACTGTTTACTATGTTACCATCTGGGAAACGGTACAGAAGCCTGAAATCTCATACTACCAGACTCCAAAGTAGTTTCTTCCACCAAGCAATAAGATTACTGAATTCATGCTGAAGACAACAAGGCACTTTCTTTGCACTTTTTTCCACCCCCCCCCCCTCTTTTTTATTTTTATTTTTAAAATCTTTTTGAGGACACAAGAAAAACACAACAATTTTTACTCTTTATAGGCTTCAAACCTATAATAAGACGTAATAAACTAATCTTGAATCTTGAATCTTGAATCTTGAAGGGGAAATTGATATGAGTAAATCCTTCAAAAATTAAAATCTAAAATTATATAAAATGTAATTTATATGTAAAAAAAATTACATAAAAATGTGAGAGTAATGTATTGTGGCATACCTGTCTTATATTTGCTGAAGAATTTGAGCAGTAAATGTCAAGAATATCGATTGTTTTGTGAGGAGAAACAAGAAGTGTGGCTGTTCAATTCCATCAAAAAGATGAACTACTCTTTGTTTGGAGAAAAATTGCCATAGCAATTTAGAATTTAGAATTCAGAGTGTTTGTGATATCACTCCAGTTTTGGAAAGCCAAGCCAGAGGTTTTTTTGTGTGAAAAATAACAACCCCATTTGTAGTTGTTTTGGCAACTGTGTCAATATACAGAATTTGATTCATTCATATAATTTATTTACCAACCCAAAATAATTTTGGCCCGTTAAATAAATTATATGAATAAATACAATGCATTGATTGAATAAATTATTTAAATCATTTTAGATTTAAAATATGATCAATATGCTGTTGTTGTTGTTGTTGTTGTTATACCCTATCTACCTATTTTATGATTGCTTTATTATTTCATATACAGGTCTGCAGCATACGCAACCATTCATATTTTTAAATAGCCTATCGAT
>NC_085880.1:30940265-30987765 GCF_034702125.1 Engraulis encrasicolus
CATGCTGTGAGTACCTCACATCGGCTTACTTGATTCCATTACTCCTGTCTCGCATCACGTCACTCTCTCTTCCGGCATAATGCATGCTGTGAGCACCTCCCCTCTGCTTATTTAGTTCAAACCTCCATAATCAGGGGTATTACATTACATTACATTACATTACATTGCACTTAGCTGACGCTTTCATTTATTCAGGGTATTGGTTACAGTCCCTGGAGCAATGTGGGGTTAGGTGCCTTGCTCAAGGGCACTTCAGCCATGGATGGAGATAGGGAGAGGTCAGGGGGGATTCGAACCGGCAACCCCTAGATTGAAAGACCAACTCGCTAACCACTCGGCCATGGCTGCCCATTACTCTCTCCACCTGTGCTACAAACTCAATCTCCTGGGTCTACTGCAGGCCGTGAGGGCCTCTCGTCTGCTTATTTCGTTCCATTGTCCATTACATTATATTACACTTAGCTGACGCTTTTATCCAAAGCGACTTATAGTTATTTACTGGGCATTGATTACAGTGGAGCAATGTGGGTTCAGGTGTCCAAGTCAAGGTGTCGTATCAGCCATGGGTGGAGGTGTAGGGAGAGGTGTGAGGGTGGGATTCGAGTCAGCAACCCTGCAACCCTGCAGCCCTCTGATCTTCACACCACCTCCCTAACCATAAGGCCATGGCTGCCCCCTCCATAACATTACCAGAGATTCTTTAAGTATATATCTCTCTACTCTCTCTGGCATCACTCTCTCTTCCTGCACCAGCCACTCAAGCTCCTGGGACTACTGCACGCTGTAAGTGCCTTACCTCAGCTGTCCTCATTAGCACCAATTACTCTTCCATAATTCGGGGGTATTATTTAGTACTCTCTCCTCCTGCACTGTTTACTCAAGCGTCTGGGATTGCTGTGCGCTGTGAGTACCTGATTTCCGCCTCCTGCACATGGGTGTAAGTGACAGCCCACCTGGGAAACTCCCCTTGCCCTTGTGACACAGCACTACACAGCAGCACACCTTGATCATGGGTAATTGGGGAGGGTTGCATGCCCACCAACGGTCCAAAATCAATCTCTGGCCACAACAGTATGACGAATGGTGGTCAACGATGCACTGCCTCACCACACAGCTAGTATCACGGTGGCACAGAATTCACGCAAGCACTCCCTCATGTCCACCTGCTTTAGGTGAACGAGGCAGCAGGCCAGATCATCCAGTACGACAAGTTCTACATCCACGAGCTGGACGAGCTCATAGACATCCGCAACGACTACGTCAACTGGATCCAGCAGCAGGTCTACTCCACAGTGAGTTCCAGCCAGCCTACTCCAAATCAAATGAAATCTCAAAGTCAATTCTTCATTAGAGGAACAGCCCCTTGAGATGAACATTTTATCGCTTTCGAGATGGTCATCAAAGCACAAACATACACCTTACACATACCCACACACACACTCAAGCTCTTCCTTACTACCAACAACCCCACATTTCCCATCTCTAGCCAAAAAAAATGTTCAAGTTAGTAGCAAAAGCAAATCAAATCTCAAAATAATGCAGCCCTATTGGGCAGTGCAGTTAGCTAAGTCGCCTGTGCTACCAGTTTTTGCTGTCCCTTCCCTCACACTGTATTCTCCCGTAGCCTCTTAATGCAGCTGGAATCGCCGGCGACCCTATTCACTTGCTGAAAATGCTTAACTACATCATAACAACATTGCTATGACATTACAGAGAGCCATCGTGCTGGGCTAAGGGGTTAACTTCTCAAAGTGCTTGAAACTCACACTGTATACCATACAATTTCTGGAAATAAACTCATTGTACACCTCCCCTGGAGTTATATAATTGACCTTTGCCCTTCTGCTGTACCATTTTCTGAGTCTGGCAATGCAAATTATATCTCCAAGACAGCAGTTGTCATTGGTTGCTAGCTGGTCCCATAAGATTCAATGATGTATAGTTGCTAGCTTGGAACGAGAAGTAGCATCTCCAGACAACGAGCTGGAAGAACCGGAGAAAGGTAAAGCTCAATAATAAAACTCGAGGGGTGGTGTAAAATGAGCTTATTTCCAGAAATGGTGCAGTATCACTTTAACGTCTAGTATTTGAACTTAATTAAAAGGTATATCTTCTAGTAACGCATACAGCATTTGATTGCATCTAAGATGTGTTATTTGTCCCCTCCCTCTTGCCTTAGCATGGGGACAGCTGTCCTGTGACCATGTGTAAGTACCCGTTCGTGTTCGATGCTCAGGCCAAAACCACACTACTACAGACAGACGCGGTCATTCAGATGCAGGTGGGCACGCACACACACATTAACACACAGACATACACACAAAATCTCTTAAAGCTGCACTGTGTAGGATGGTGGCCAGAGTAGGAATGGCAACTGTGCTGCTCATTGAAACTGTACTGCCTATTGCCAAATTTGATCTTTTAATTAATATTTACGAAGTATTAAACAAATATTGACTGGTATGATCAAAGCACAGTAGGTTTTGCAGCTAAACATGTCTATTTCTGGATTTTCAAAATGGCGGACAAGGAGAAGATCCACCTTTTTCATGTATGAAAAGCGGAATTTCCCCAGTCATACTCATGCATAAATACTATGAATTTGACGGTGGTGGTAAGTATTCGTGAAAAAGCTAACATTTGGGAATGGGCAGCATGAATTCTAGAAATAAACTACAAAAAATATTACACAGTGCACCTTTAACTTGTCCAAAGACAAAAAAGCACCAATACAACGTGTAAAACAATGTATTTATTTGTTCTTGTGTGGGTGGGTTTTTTGCATTGCTGTGCGTGTGCATGTGTGCGTGGGTGTGTGCAGATAGCAGTGGACCAGGCACAGCGTCAAAACTTCAGCTCTCTGTTTATGCCGGTGGTGGAGTCGGTCAACCCCTGCCTCATCCTCATCGTACGCCGGGAGAACATCGTAGGAGACACCATGGAGGTGCTGAGGAAGTCCAAAAACGTGGACTACAAGAAACCGCTCAAGGTGTGTGTGTGTGTGTGTGTGTGTGTGTGTGTGTGTGTGTGTGTGTGTGTGTGTGTGTGTAGGTGTAGGTGTAGTAAAGGGAACAATGTAGATGACATAGAGCAGTGTTTCTCAAACTTTTTCAGACCGAGGACCACTTTGTCCCCCCAAAAATGATCAGGGACCACTTGTCAACTGAATTGCCAGTTGATGGGTACTAATTTGACACTGCTAATTTTGATGCAGATCACTTACTTTTTATTCACATTATAAGCCTGTCTTATTGAGGTGAAATATGAAAATGTTACAAATGTCGCCTACTGCTAGCTTATCTTGGAAAAGTCGAAATCCCCTCGCGGACCACCTGAGCGCTATCGCGGACCACTAGTGGTCCCCGTACCACACTTTGAGAATCACTGACATAGAGATGTGTATGTGTGTGTGTGTAGGGGATCTTCATAGGAGAGAAGGCTGTGGAAAAATGCTTTCTACCTGATGACCAGGAACTCCTAACCTTGTTATTCTCTTCTGTGTGGGTGTATGTGTGTGCTTGTTTGTGTGTGTGTGTGTGTGTGTGTGTGTATGTGTTCTAGGTTATCTTCGTTGGAGAGGAGGCAGTAGACGCGGGGGGCGTGAGGAAAGAGTTCTTCCTCCTCATCATGAGAGAGCTGCTGGACCCCCGATACGGCATGTTCCGCTACCACGAGGAGTCCAGACTCATATGGTTCGCAAACAAGGTGTGTGTGTGTGTGTGTGTGTGTGTGTGCGTGTGTGTGTGTGTGTGTGTGTGTGTGTGTGTGTGTGTGTGTGTGTGTGTGTGTGTGTGTGTGTGTGTGTGTGTGTGTGTGTGTGTGTGTGTGTGTGTGTGTGTGTGTGTGTGTGTGTGTGTGTGTGTGTGTGTCCTATCAGACTCCAGACTTCTGGTTCGCCACCAAGTTGTGTGTGTGTGTGTGGGTGCGTGTGTCCTTCCATACTCCAGACTTAAGGTTCACCAACAAGTTGTGTGGGTGTGGGTGTGTGTTTGTGTGTGTCTATAGCCCTATTCCGACGGGACTAGTTTAATGGGGGGACCTCGGGTAAAGTAATAATAACCGGGATATTTAGTCCTGTCCGAACGCGCCATGTCATGTAAAAATAGCCGAGTATGTCGGTAAACTTCACCACAAGTTTTACCTACTGTGAAACGGTCCGAGGAAATTACCCTCTGTAATACTAATCCCGTCCGAATGCGACCCTATGTAAAGATGTCTGGTTAAGTGCACGAAACGCACACTATATGCAATCTCTCTGGCCTTGCAAACATTACAGCCTTGCTGTAAACCGTTAGTTTTGTTTTAGGGAGTTGTTCCAAGCTGTGTTTGCTGTCAAAATCAAACAGCATGTCAAACGCTCTCTCCAAATGAAAGGACACGCATGCAGACGCATTAGAATGGATTTTGATGGGTTAGTAAACCAACAGGCAATTATTAGAATTGTTCCACGGGACCAAAAGCCTCCATAGATGCGCAATAATGTGCTCAAAAATCAATAATATATTGTGGACTTGGCACGCGCGTGACGACAAGGGCAGTCATAGGTGCGTGATGAGTAACCCCACCTACTTTCTGTTCGTTTACTGAGATATTTCAATCCAGTCCGAATCAGCCTTTTCTTTTACCGACGTCCTGAGATAAAAATCACATTACCCCATGTCCATACATAAAACTAGTCCCGTCGGAATAGTGCTTATGTGTGTAGTTACACAACCACAAGGAATCTAGACACAGCAACAAGATGTGTGTCTGCACCCTTATGAATGTGTTATGTAAGAAAAAACACCTTCATATTGAAGGAACATTCTGACCGTATTTCTCATAAGTCGTCTCTTTGAAGATAAGTCGGTCTAACGGGTTGCTTCAGTTCCAAGCGTTTTAGCTGCTTGGTTTTCAGTAAAAAAAAATGCTGAAGGACATTGGCCTGTTCCATCTGATCATACTGTTCTGTTGTCAGATAATTAGTGAATCATCTTTGTGCATTTCGTGATTACTATGTTAATTAGTTCTCCATACTAAATCTTTCTCTGTGCAATCAACCTTCTATTTTAGGGATGCAAATTATCGATTGATTCATTAATCATTAGTTGATAGCCTTATCGATCGACTTACGATTAATTGATAAGCAGCGTTTTCCCCCCGAAATCTCAATGTTTCTCGGAAAAAAAACTACTCAATCCAAAAATCTTAATTAAAAATTGAGATAAAATACCACATTTAAATTAATTCTATTTCAATTCTTTAATCCAAAGGTGATTTAAATATTCCCACTATTCACACCCCTCTTCACACACACTCTTCACATGCCCATTTCACCTGGGTCTCTTGTCAGTTGAATTGTCGATTCATTGCGATTAATGTTTTTTACTCGATTAACGCACTGATCAATTAAAGTCCATTAATCGAATAAATATTCTATTTATTATTATTTTTTTAATATTGCTGTTGTTGATCTAACTGTTGATAAGCTACATTCACACACATCGCTACTAGTTACTCTTCAAGCAAAGCAAGGTTTGGGCAGGTGAGGATAGTACAATCGATGTGATGTGGGCAGATTCCGAGATAAAAATAGTTTGACTTCGAGCAATGTGAGCCAGTTAGAATGCAGAGTTTGGATTATTGATAGTTAACTTCTCACTTTTGCGGTGACTGTCAATCCTGCAGTAACACTATCGGACGTTCCATGAGCAAGGAGAGAACAAGCGAGTGAGCTCGAAGCAAGTAAATAGTAGCGATGTGTGTGAATGCAGCTGTAAGCACATCGAGCTGCAGGTCTTGTATGAATTGTGCTATACATATTATTATTATTATTATTTTATCTTCAGACGTTTGAGGACATTGACCTGTTCCACTTGATCGGTGCGATCTGTGGCCTGGCGATCTACAACCTGACGATAGTGGACCTGAACTTCCCTCTGGTGCTCTACAAGAAGCTGCTGCAGAGGAGCCCCACGCTAGACGACCTCAAGGAGATGATGCCCGACGTGGGGAGGTGAGAAAACACACACACACACACACACACACACACACACACACACACTCTCACACACACACACACACACACACACACATGCACACAGTCTGTGGAATCCGCCTCTGGGTGTCTTCTCTCCTCTGTCTCGCTGGTGCTCCAAACTCCAACTTGACTAGTCCACTTTTGATGCTCTGTTGCCTCGCTCCCAATTCTCTGCACTGGAGACCTGAGAGTGTAATTAAACTTGGCACTCATATCGACAGCCTCTTGAACTGTGTAATTAACATCGTAGAGCAGAGCAAGACACTTGCGCTCCTAATTCTGTGACCTTTCACCCATGAAGGCAGAGCATGCACATCAGTAACACAGGTGCTGGACCAAACTGAAGATAACCGAAAGGAAATGATCAAGGTCCACAACACTGTTATATGCCAAAAAAAGTGTAATGGCTCATTAACAGTGTGCACTTCAGAGCCATAACTCCCGCCTTTTCCCAAACTTTTCATGTAACTTTCTTGGGATGAATTGATATATCAGTGTTGCAGAAATGTATCATTACTTTTCCCCGATGTAGTTTTAACTTTTTTACTTGGAGAAGAAGCAAGAGTCAGGATAATGCGGGTGATCCAGATCTTCTCAGTGAGCCACAAAAGGCAGCCATATGGTTGTAGTAGGGGCCCAAAGATGTTTTTCTTTCAAGGGTCATACAATTTGTTTTTTTATTATTATTATTTATGTCTTATTGATATTGATGGTATTGGTCAAATACAGCAATAACATGATACATTGGGGTTTTTTGTGTTGTTGTTTTTTTTTACTTTTTCTTGATTTATGTACATACAACCACACAGATATTAAAGTAGAAACTAAATGGATAACAAAAATGATTAAACATACAATTTCTTTTGCATTAGTTGTAACAGTGGTCCTTCTCCCCGTTAGGAGTCTGCAGGATCTTCTGGACTATACAGAGGACGATATAGAGGACACCTTCTGTCTCAACTTCACTGTAAGGAAATCCAACATTTTTCAAAATCCAAATCTCTCATCTTCACTCTAAGGAAATGCGCCAGGGAGTTTTTAGTAGCAGAAGTGAGGTTTGTTGAAGTGAAGTGAAGTTTTTTGTCCCAAATTTTTCAGGAGCTAATGCCACTATTGTATTGGTTGAATTATCAGTATTTTTGCTGGATTATATATAAAAAATATCCATTCCATGGAAATGAAACATGTTGAAAACTTTTGTACATGTACGATTAATGTGCCAACTTCACACAATAGTGATCTTAGCTGTGGTTTCATTCAAAATGTGTCCATTTCAGTGTAGATCAGTCAAGGCCAAACTGCTGTGATTTCAATTGCTGTAACCCATAGTTGTTCAATTCAAGGTGTATCTCTCTAATCTTAATGTTGGAGTCTGAACTAACAAATAATTAACTACAATGTCTGGAAGAACATATAGGGCCAAATAAAACTAGATGTTTTTTTTACTCAGGAGCAGGTGGATGTTTTACATAATTATATTATATTGTTATGGTACAAGCAAGGAAAAACATTCTGACGGCTTTCTACCTTTTCAAAATCCACTCTGTTTCTGTCATTTCAAAACCATCTTAGAACACGCCCTTAGTTCTGTACAAAAACAGCTGTCTGTTTCTTTCTCTTTCGTGTGTTGGCTGTGGCTTCTTCTCAGGAGACTTGTGTTGTTTCAGGTCACGGAAGACAACTATGGTGCCACAGAGGTGTTGGAGTTGATCCCTAACGGGGCTGAAATAAATGTGAACAAGTCAAACAGGTACAGAAGTCACTACCTCTGCACTGCTCAACCTCACATTGCACACAGGCCGAAATGCCCAACGTGGATTCAGAATTCTATTTCGAACTTCAACATGTCCGTAAACAATGAATACATATACCGTCTACATATACCGACTCTCTACACCACCATCTCTGTCGGAAAGTGGTTTGCTTTTTGGACTATCTACTGCACCGATGCTGAGCTGCCCCAGAGGGTGGACTCTAAGGCAGTTGTTCTTAACCTGGGGTGTGTGCACCCCCTGGGTGTGCACCAGAGATTTCAGGGGGTGCGCGGAATTTTGTTTGTGTTGAGGTTGTGACCAAAATTCTGCTTTTGAATATTATAAATGGGAAAAATCAAAACATGTCTTGTTCCCTATGTTAAGTCATTAAAGTATTGCTAAATGTCTCAAGCAGGAATCATTGTAATTCATCTCTTAAATCATTTGTAGTGCTTAATATACACGTGTGGAAGTTTGGGTTGGGGGTGCGTGGCTTGTCTTGGGCACATGTAAGGGGGTGCTTTAAGGGCATCTAGGGCATTGTGTGTGTGTGTGTGTGTGTGTAGTGGCGCAACGGATCATCATTGATCCGTGGTCCGTTCGGACCAATCATTTCGGTTCGGCACACACATGGTCCGCGGATTGATTTATGAAATTGTGCGCATGTTCAATCTAGTCGTTTGGGACGTCTACCTCACGCACTGCATGGAACACAAACAACAACACAAACTGTTCCCGAAATCTTGCCTGTGCCATAGTTGCTAAACATTCCGTGCGATAGCCTACTGTACATGCATTTTGAAGACTGACTGTCAAACTCGAACTGTCAATGTCTAGAACTACTCTCGCTAAGTTTGTGTTGCGATCGGTTGAGTTCAGCGCATTTGCGACGCAGTGAGATATGCTCATGTAACGTACCGCGATTGTCGCGTGTGATATAAAACTTTGGCAAACTGAATTCATTTTGTGTTGTGACTCCTGACATTCTCAGGACAGCGAGCAGGTTAAATCATCTGGTTAGACTTTCTGTGCGCTCTGATGTCCCTGCAGAGTCTCCGCCTTCTTAAAGCAGCCGCTGCCCTTTTTAACAGTCAATGCCGATTCTCTCTCTCTCTCTCTCTCTCTCTCTCTCTCTCTCTCTCTCTCTCTCTCTCTCTCTCTCTCTCTCTCTCTCAGAAATGCTGAACCGCTGAGGCAATTGTGTTTCAATAAAAGATTGATACAATTAAGGACATGAGTTCTGGTCTATGCGCCATCTGTCAGTAGGTCACAAGACTTTAAGCCATTATTTTGGTAGTGTGCATATTCTCAATTAGACATTTTGATATAGATTAATCTAGATTAATTTCATAATTGCAATGAGATTAATCTACATTCAAAAAAATATCTATGCCCACCCCTAACAAAGACACAGCTTATGTTTATTTGTGTTATCAATTAAAAAAATAAAATAATAATGATTTTTTTTTTTTTTGCTGATCCGAAAAATGATCCGATCCGTGGGCTCTGATCCGAGGAACGATCCGAACCGTGAGATTTCTGATCCGTTGCACCCCTATGTGCATGTGTGTAAAGAAAAGAAAAAAACTGTATCTGTACTTATTTTTCTGGGTATTTGATGTGCATTTTGTATCTGTAAGTGCCATGACGATGTACTCGATTGTAACTCGCCTTGGATAAAATGTAATGTAATGCCAAATGTCTTCAAAACGCCACACTCTGGACTCTCCTCAGATTTTTAGACCCCCATTGCACAGTAGCCGTGTAAACGAAATACACCTCCGATAAAACATTATGTCGTTTTCGCACACAATCATCCTCGTGTACCTGGCATCTCAAGCCAGAGATCCATCCACTACATGGCAATGACCATTGTCACTTGTTCCCCTCCCCTCTCTTAGGCAGGAGTTTGTGAGTGCGTACGTAGACTACATTTTCAACCGCTCGGTGGCATCTCTGTTCGAGGCGTTTGCTGCCGGCTTCCACAAGGTGTGCGGAGGGAAAGTGCTGCTGCTCTTCCAGCCCAGTGAGCTGCAGGCCATGGTCATCGGGAACACCAACTACGACTGGAAGGAACTGGAGAAGGTGAGCAGAGGACAGTGGGCCTGAATATACTGAATAGCTAAAACTGTGTGTGTGTGGTTCTTGATTGCGATTTGGCTGATTTGGCTGAAATAGGGCGTAAACATACAGCATTCCAAACGAAGATTCTACACGCGTCTTGGTAATCTGGCAGCGATAATCTGGTGCAGTTGGAGGGTACAGGAGGAGCACATTTTTATACTATCTTTGGTCGGGGTTTCAGTGTGATAACAAAGACGTTCCATTCCTACAGTATATGGCCTCTCTTTTTTGTTGTAGCATACCGGTACTTGTACCTGGCAGCACGATGAACGCGTGCACTGGCCAGTGGTGTTGCTGCGGTAACCAACCACTGAATGACACGAGGCAAATTCATTGTTATTACAGCACTTTTTAAGAAATCTTAACAGCGATTAATTTCAACAGTTTTAGATAGTCACAGGTGTACATACAAGATAAGTTACCTGTGATGTTTTTTTTTTTTTTACACTTTTTGAAACTTCTTTTGACATCTGTTATTAGGCAGGCACCTATATACAGACCCATATTTTTTATTAATGTGTGAGCTGAAGACCATGGTCATTGGAAACACCAACTATGAATGGAAGGAAGGGGAGAAGGTGAGGTGAGGAGATGGTTTGTGGACAATAATGTATGTGCACCTAAAGTATCCCCTTATTCACAGTTACAAGGATGGCGCCATTACTATTTGGGTTGCCGTGTCTAATACTAAGACATTCAGAAGGGCCATGGGCAGCCTAACAGGAACTATCACTCCGGAAATCCTTTGGTAGCATGTTAAACGTGGAAATGGGTGGGCTTAGTGACTGTTGTGATCAGGTGGATTCAACTGAGACATGGACACATGGCTGGCAGGCCTTGGTCATCCACACTACAACTACAACTGGCAGGATTTTAAAAGTTGTAGAATACCTAGGGACTCATTTTCTTTGTAGTTAAAATGCCTTTATTTTAATGGGCATAACATAATTTAAAACACTTAGAGGCATTCAGCTTGAAGGAGCTGGAGGAGATGAGGAGAAATGCCACACCAATTTTCGCACAGAGGTGGAGTCTTGTCCTGACCCTTTAAAACGGGAGTGCTTTTTTGTCCTACCAGAGAGCCATACATCGTAACACGAAAACAATATCTCTGTTTATCATTGGTCTTCTTCATTCTACTAAAGGCAAGCATGTCTGAAACCATGTCCTGTCCTCTGTAGAAAAGGATTGAAGGGTTCAGATGCAAAACCCCCTAACTCCATTTCTGAAGACCTGCACTTCTATATTTTTAGAGAACCCAGTTGTTGGTTTGGTTTACATTCATGTACTTGATAATACATATAAATAGTTATATTACATAAAAAAAATAAAAAAATGTGCAATTTTGATAGCTTTGTATTAGGGGGTTTTGCATCTGAACTCTTCAATTACAGTATACAGTAATAAGTACCTGGGAGAGTTTCAAGCAGTCTAACCAGCAGTTGCATTCAGAACAGTAGCGCCATGAGATTGGCTTTCAGGTAGAGTCCTCATGTGGGCGCCAATGCTGTATTGGTGTCTGGCTCCTTGAGATAAGGCTAAGGTTACAGCAGGCCAGTGTGTTTTAGGTCAGCGGCACGCCTGGCTTGTTTTGGGGTTTCTTTCGCCCCCTTCTGGTGATTGGCCAGACCTGCAGTAGCACTGCAGTGATACAGTAGGAGCAGCACATTGTCCTGTCATTCAAGCTCATGATTCAGAACTGCTGAAAAGCTTAAATGTCAAATGTGGCGAGCTTAAATTATGTTATTTCCATTTATGAGAAATTAGTTTCATTGGAGACTTTCAATAAAAGCAGAGCAGACCATAAAGTATTTGTAATTTGTAGTGTGCTGTAGTGTTTCTCCGTAATGCTCATTTTTGGCACATCATGCTTCTCTCTGGGTTCTTTCCATTATCTTAACTCCCGTCCTCCTTTGTGCTTGTGGCCTGATGATGACACGAGCGCGATTCAAAGGTCATTTTCTCATTTGCAATTGGGTTGTTGAATGGGGAAAAGTTCCGCTATAAATGTTTTGGCCAGGCTGACAGCTGGAAGACTTAATGTTGTCTACTTGAAGGACTCTGACTCTGTAAATAATAAAGAAATAATTTAAAAAAGACCAGGGGCCTCATTTATCAAGCGTTCTTAGGCACAGATCTGTGCGTAAAGCGTGCGTGCGATCATTCCTGATCAAAGTGTGGGATTTATGAACATGTACTTGAACGTAGAAATGTGCCTAAATTTACGCACACCTCAGACCATGCGTGCGAGTGGAAGAAACACGAAATTGCAAATAATATTGACCGTGCAAGCTACCGTTTGCTTTGAATGTAGTATGACAGTGTGCTATTTTACAGTGTTTTCGTTCATGTGTGTCTCCTTCTTTTACTTATTTTGAAACACGGTCCTCCTCCTGTCGAGAGCACCTCCACTTCTGCCACAGAAATGGTTCTATCTCCGCACTTCCCGCCAGCGCTTCGACTGGCGCGTGTGTCCGCGTGTGTTCATGTGTGTCCGAACAGGGTGGCGCCTTCAAATTAAAATGGCATTTGAATATATTTTAATACCATATATGGTTACTTGGAGGCGTTTCGGGATGCTAATTACCCCGAATGCGCGCGTGCACAGTGATTTGGAAGGTGTGGGATTTATCATGCAGACTTGTGCGTAGGAGCAGCCAACGCACGTTTGATAAATCCCGATTTTTCTGTACTTGCGAACATTCTAAATTTCACTCATAAGACACAATGTAGAAGACATTCTACGAACTGATGATAAATGAGGCCCCAGATTTCTTCTCTTTAACCCTTGACCTCTCTGTCTCTTCCTCAGAATACTGAGTATAAGGGGGAGTACTGGGCAGAGCACCCCACCATCAAGGCCTTCTGGGAGGTCTTCCATGAGCTGACCTTGGAGAAGAAGAAGCAGTTCCTCTGTACGTGTCATTTCCAGTTTCATCACGTTCAAATCGGCCACAATCACACTTACTGTACATAGCCTGGTTATATTCAGTACTCAGTTTCCTAGGTGGTACACCACAGGCAAACATGTGCAAAACTCTGTCTGTCTGTCTGTGAGAATATATTCACATGCCTGTATCTGTGTGTGTCCAGTGCTCCTGACAGGTAATGACCATATCCCCATTCTTTGCATGTGTGGCCTGAAACTAGTCAGTAAGGGCCAGATCCGGCCCTTGCATGGCAAGGCTCTGGCCCTCCACAAGGTCTGAACAAAATGAAAACATAGGCACGCTATCCATATAACATTACGTTCGGCCCTTTTATTGTTAGGAATTTGATAAACTGGCCCACAGTTACTTATAATTGAATACCCCTGACATAGAGCATAGTCAAATTGGGATAGAGCAGGGGTGAGAGACCTTTTTCATTTGAAGGGCCACTTCAAATGTTTTATTAAGTTCTCCAAGTACTATGAACACAAACCAGGATTTCCCCCTACACTTGAAGGAAGACACCTTTACAAGCATTCTTATGCCTGTATTCTGTGTACATCCTGTCAGTTTTCCTACGTGTGTGTGTGTGCGTGCGTGCTGCGCGCACATGTGTGTGTGCGCGTGCATACATTACTCTTACGGCTGTATTCTGTATGTGTGTCTTCAGTGTTCCTGACGGGTAGCGACCGTATCCCGATCCTGGGCATGCGGAGCCTGAAGCTGGTGGTCCAGCCCACGGGGGGCGGGGAGCACTTCCTGCCCGTGGCCCACACCTGCTTCAACCTGCTGGACCTGCCCAAGTACTCCAGCGCAGACACCCTCCGCGCCAAGCTGCTGGAGGCCATCGAGCACAACCAGGGCTTCAACCTGGCCTGAGGGGGGCGCCACACGACAATACGGGTGGACTGAGGTGACGAGGGGTAGAGGTGGGGTGTGGAGATGGGAGAGGAAGCACCTGAAGGAAGGACACCGGAGTTGGGTCTACTACCATGGATAGATTTATGGGCTTATGCTGGGGAGGCAAACAGGTCACTTGTCTTGTGCCAAGGGAGAGTGAGGGCCCAGAATTGACTTCCTCATTACATTGTATGTACTGGGTGAGGGGGGCCTTTTGGATTTCTTTGAGGGGGGCTTTTGTTCACACACACCTCTTCCAGAAGGTCGTGACCCGACACACCACACTCCACCCAGCCCCAGCCAGCGGCCCTTCCCTTTACCTCACACACTCATGAGCCTAATCAGAGGGAGAGATCGGAGATGCGGCACGCGCAGCTGAATGAGACTTTAGGATGAGGATTTATAGGTTTTTTTTTTCTCTTGGTAGTTTGGAGGATGGAGGAGTGATCGATTCACCACACAGAGCTGATCTGAAGACTGTCGGTAGGATTTTGCAGCGCTGTTCTATGAACACCTTGGAAAGGACATCGTATATATATATGGATGGAAAACATGTTCTCTATATATAATATAGTGTTATCGGAACTGAGCACAGACACACATTTTCTTGCAAGTTCTGCAAGGCTCCTGGGTGAACATCGATAAGTTCTCTGTTTTTATTAATACTTGAGTTGATTTGAGGTACTAGCAAGCTATTGGGAGGTTGGGTTTTAGTTAAATAGATTGAGCACGGCACACAGATAGAGGGATTGGTTACCATCATTTCACACTGCTGGTAGCTATTCTTTTTTCCCCACATTGCATTATAAGGAGCCAAAGTGTTCACAAAAGTACGTAGCTAAGTCTTTTATTTGGTTTGTTTTGGCGGCAAGTTTGACAAGCTGTTTAAGCCTAGCACATTTCGTCATTCCGGCACCAGTCGTCTTACTACAGACACTATCGAGTGGGAAATCTGCTTGTTTTCACATAGCCTGTCTCTGAAATGTTCATTCACACTCACACACACATACACAACCTATAGAATGCTACATATTATGGAATGGGGTACTTTCTCCAACGCAGTGCTCTATTTTTGAAGTGAACGAGTGAAGATATTGGATTCAGCTGTTGATCGTCTTGCGTCACAACAGTGATGACAATGACAATGACGAAAAGGAGCAGGATGTCACGGGTCACTCTCCAGGCATGGACTGACATTTAATGAACACTAGGCTAAAAACGCCGTCACCAAGCACTGGTGAAGTCACCCTGTGCATGAAGCACATGCAAGCTTGGCTTTCATTTGAGAACGCCAGAATCAGTATTTCTATTTTGAAAGAGAGAGAGAGAAAGAGAGAGAGAAATTCCGATTTGGATGATTGAATGAATGAATGAAACCTGTTTCTATTCAGGAGCCAACATAAGTAGGAAGCTGTGTGTGTGTGTCTGTGTGTGTCTGTGTGTGTCTGTGTGTGTGTGTGTGTGTGTCTGTGTGTGTCTGTGTCTGTGTGCGTGTGCGTGTGTGTGCTTCTTGAGGATGGGGTTGGTACACTTGGAGTGAGACTAGCTATGGCACAAACCCCTCAGCGGTGAGCAGATGTGTCCATTTTTTTGCAGGATGCTGAGACAATGGTTATTTTAGCCTTGTGGGAAATAAAGTTTTTTTTCTGGAGCAGTGCATCCTATATACTGGCCTTGTCCATTTTTTATGTCAATTAATTGTTTATCCTTTCATTTACTTAACTTGTTTGCTTCAAGTCCTCCATAAGGGCAGTCATGGGTGAGCGGTTAGGGCGTCAGACTTGCATCCCAGAGGTTGCCGGTTCGACTCCCGACCCGCCAGGTTGGTGTGGGGAGTTATTAACTAGCGCTCTCCCCCATCCTCCTCCATGACTGAGGTACCCTGAGCATGGTACCGTCCCACCGCACTGCTCCCCATGGGGCGCCACTGAGGGCTGCCCCCTTGCACAGGTGAGGCATAAATGCAATTTCGTTGTGTGCAGTGTTCACTTGTGTGCTGTGGAGTGCTGTGTCACAATGACAAATGGGAGTTGGAGTTTCCCAATGGGCTTTCACTTTCAATCCACATTTAAATGGAGCAGCATCATCTCATCAGCATAATAGTACACATTTATGACACACATTAATAGTATTATATTAGCATTGCCATTATTTGTTATTTATTCAAGATTGTTTTCCCATTCTTTCTGCTAGTTCTTCAAGTTCTATTCCTCTGACTATGGGCCACTAGCAGGACTCTGCCCTACTGGTGACGCAACGCCTTCGGCTCAGCTACACACAGTAGGGCCAGGAGCTTGTTCAATCCCGCTACAGCGGGAACTCCACCCACTTTGTCTGGAACCAATCAACTGAGCATTTCCAACCGTCCTGGGTAGAGGCAAGTTCAAGGCAGTGACGTGGTTTAAGCAGAGACGTTCTATTGGGCTAAGAAATGTTTGGTTTAAACTTTGGCACATCCCTCAACCAGTAGCAAGCCGAGGGAGGCGGGTTAACCAGGCCATGGAAACAAAGTTCTTCCTGTATGGAAATGCTAATCGTTATAGTCCTGGTCAGACCAGAATCGCGGTAGTGATCTGAAGTCTATGAAAATCAGGCAAATCGGCCACTTAATTGAACCACCCTTAGCGAAAGCAGTACCCTTCCAAATCATCTTAGTTAATTTACTTTTCTATTGTTACTACGGAGACGTACATGAAGTGAAAACGAAAGTCCAACTGAGAAACTCCCACTGTCATAGTGACACAGCACTCCAAAGAACACAAGTGTTCACTGCACACAATAAAATTGCATTTATGCATCACACGTGCAAGGGGGCAGCCCCAAGGGAGCAGTGCGGCGAGACGGTACCATGCTCAGGGTACCCCAGTCATGGAGGAGAGTGGGGGAGAGCACTGGTTAATTACTCTCCCCACCAACCTGGCGGGTCGGGAGTCGAACCAGCAACCTGTGGGCTACAAGTCTGATTGGGCTACATGCATGTTTGTGTGCTGTAAGAACTTCTCACAATAGGATGCTGTTGCACACCTCAAATCGAATAGGTGTGTTGGATGTAACCAATAGTTCAAAAGAGCACACAGCGTCCATCCCACTTTCATTTTAATTGCTCATGTTTCTGTTGTTCAAGGTCCGATCGACTGAAACGTGAGTTCAATTAAAATTCAAGAGTAATGGATAGTGTTTGGGATTTTGTCTACTACTGTGAGAACTCAAATTTATTCTTTTTTTAAAAGCAAGTCTATTTCTAGACACATACGATTAACAACATAAAGCAAAGACCTCATCCCATAAGTGGTGTTTCAACCGTTTAATGAAGGACACTGTACATTATACATTCTTTTAGAGTGGACACAGCAGGAGGTGGGGTCGCTGTAGGTAGGCTACGGTATGTAGGAGGCTTCCTCTCCCTCCCTCTTTGGTGCTATGGTCCAGGCCTCAGGGGGTCAAAGGTGAGAGGTCGTAGGGGTCGTTTAGTGAGGCAACTCGTGGTGGACGAACTTGTAGTAAGAGCCGCAGGAGGGACAGCGCTGAGGGTTCCCCTCGTGGAGCCAGAACCACACGATGGCCGTGTTGTCCTCCTCACCTGGAACCCAAAAAGACACATGAGGAGCTGCGTTGCAAAATGGCTTCAACGCCATTTTTTTCAATTTTGCATTTTATTGTTGGAAATGACTGCTCAGACGATGTAGGGTTAGGTGCCTTGCTCAAGGGCTCCTCAGCCATGAATGGAGGTGTAGGAAGAGGTAGAGCCTGCAACCCTCAGATCTTAAGACCACCTCCCTGTCCATTAAGCCACCGCTGCACATGAGTGCATGTATACAGATAATAATTAGCCATGTGTTGGTGTCTAACGTGTGAACGGTAACGAGAGTGTAGTACCACATAATGGGACATTTTTTTACCATTACTCATGAGGTGTCCTGGAATTCTCAGAGGCCATAAGGCCAAGTAGACAAGGTGCCTCAGAAAACAGAGTCAGCATAAAAGGAGCTATAGACTCAGGACTCATGGTGGTAAAAAGCAATATATGACATTCTCTTATTATAATGTGGGGGTTGCAGTGATATTTGGATATTTAATCAAATATTTATTTTTATTTCTAACTCTTCTTAGAAGAACTTCTCTGGTTTAATTTCAAATTGACCCAGTTTTTTTCCAAACACATACAGTGGCAGGGTTTTTACTTTCTGAACTCGGATATCCGCCCCTGCTTTAAGGCAATTGGCAAATTGGCCATAGTCACGTACACAGGCAGCCGACCATGCGCTTCTTCGCAATGCCGGGGACAATGTGTGGGTCAGCTTTGGTTCCAGCGTATTTCTTTGGCCTCAGTATGCTGAAGGGGTCCTGAGGAAACAATACAATGCACCCTTAGCCTGGGAGCTTAAACGCCATATGGACAGGTAGACAACAGTTACCACAGAATTGTGAGGAGAAATGTTTATCTGTTCACCTTGTAGAGCTACGAGAAAACACATACACCCATCTAAATGTTGCCCACTGGGTGCTGGACAAAGCAATACATAACTAAAGATACATTCAAGGACAACAAGGTTACTTTATATTATTATTATTATTATCAATATATAACTATCAATATAATAATAACTAACAACAACAATATAATAATAATAAACGTATATTAGTATTGTCGTTGTTGTTGTTGTTAATAATAATACACATTATTGTTATTGTTATTATAATTATTATTTTCCCCTAATATGATCACCTGGCCTTTTTTGAGCGCTTGCAGAATGCGCCTCTCCAGACCTGCTGCCTGCTCGTCATCTGTCGGTATTCCTGAGAGAGGGAAACAACACATCACAACAAATCACTCAGTACATAAAGAAAGTGTGAAAGAATGGATGAACCACTTCTATAAGATTGGATTCGAGATTAAATATATTGCGTAAAACATTTGTTCTCAACGATCCTCCAAGTTTGAGTTGAGAGAGAAACCAACATGGACTCAATCTGATTCATGGTTTAAAAAAATGTTCAGAGGCGCATTTGTGAAGTTGCACGTCCACACTGTGTAGCCATGCCCTCCAGAGGATGTGTCCATGCGCAAAGAATATTGGCACGACATCTTGGAACACTTGCCAAAAGAGGTGGGTCAGTCAAAGGGCCTTCCACGAGGATATTGCACTGGCTACTCAAAATGACCTTGATTGTTCAACTTCATTTGTGATCTTAATATATTTAACCTGATTCCCAACTCACACGCTTACTACTTATTTTAAAATCCCAACTATTTTTCCTCGGTGCAGGTTGTTTACCATTCCAAGCCTGTGCGTAATGTTCCAGTTAAAACATATTACGCACTTGACGCTGTGTTCAACAGGCACATTGGACAAAAACAATTTGTTATGCCAGACAATGTTTGTTGTTATAGTGCCCGAGAACATGTAGCTTATCAAAGGAATGTGGGTTTGAAACACAATTTATCCTTAATCATTGATCCTGAAATATAATAATCCTTATTGGCATTGCCATGTAAGTGCACATACACATAAAATACACAGTTGCCAACCAAATAACTTACCTTTCCCCGAAGTCACCGCCCGTTGTGGCAATCTCAAGGGGACATTATATCTGGCTAATTGGAGAGTTCTGCAAGTTCGGAGGAGCATTCGACAAGCCATTTTGGCGACAACTGTACTTTCACTTCTCAGCGCACGGTGACCTGAAACAGCCCGCTGCCTCTGTGTACTGAAATGACCCGAAGTCTCGCCTGCGTAGCCAGTGACTGGCGGAAAGTACCACCACTCATAGCGCAGCACTGTGCATGACAGCCAATAAGCACTCAGTACTAACAGGCTAATAAAAAGTTTGGCCAGCAGGTGTTCATTTCACTGCTATCAGACTGCTGGATTTATAAACATAGCTATATGTGGTATAGTATTGGGACCTTAGGGAAACAAGTTGTGGGCTAAAACGATTGTGATGCTTCCTCCGAGTTTGGCACTTGGAGGTTGAAATTTCATAGTGTTGTTGCTACAGTGAAAAGCAGCATCAGACGTGTCTGTAGGCCTAATAATGCATTTTGTGGTAAAAATTAGGTTTATTTTTCACAATACAATATTACAACATATTCACAAGACGTGGCCAAGAAGCAAAAGTGGACCAATTATGTCGAAAAGTACAGCTGGCAATACATTGACAATTACATTACATTACATTACATTGCATTTGGCAGACGCTTTATAACCAAAGCGACTTTCAGAAGAGGACATAATCAAGCCAACATCACAAGCAAATACAAAGTGCACAGGAGATATACAGAACAACAAGTGCAATTACAAAGAGGGGTTAGTTTTTTTTTTTTTTTTTTTTTTAATAAAGAGGAAATAACGAGAACACACACACACAAACACACACTCACAAACTAAACTAAACATCATGTCAGGATTCTGCCCTGGGGCAAGGCCAGTTCAATCATTAGTCTAGTAGATTCTCTCGAAAGAGGAATGTCTTTAGTTGTTTCTTGAAGGCTGCAAGAGAGGTGCTTAGTCTTGCTGCCTCTGGGAGACTGTTCCACCACTTGGGAACCACAACGGAGAACAATCTTGACTGGGAGTACCTAGAGCGACTGGATGGCAGAGCCAGACGGCTTGTGCTGGATGAGCGCAGATCTCTTCCAGTAACATAAGGCGTTAGTAGGTCCTTCAGATAAGCTGGGGCCGTTCCTGTGATGGATGTCCTCCTCACAACATAAATGTTTGCAAACGAAAAACCTATGTATGGCACTGAGACTAAGAGGAGGCACTAGGGGTGTTAGTCTGGCTAGTATAGAGTAATCAGTTATTTGCATAAACCTGAAAGGTCGGATTTAAACAGGAAGTCTTCATAGAAGCAAAGAGAAAGGGACTGACAATGATTGTCAAGGCTCAAGTTGAACTCTACATTTACACACACTGCAAATGGAACTGCAATGCAATCACTAACAAATGCACAGATATGTATCTTAGCCTACAATACACTACAAAACAAAAATATGATTATTTCAGATGAATATCTAAAACAGGGATTTGATAGTTATATTTCATAGTTCCGAAATTTTAGCAAAATATCAGAGGGAGCATCGGCTGACCACCGGAATCGTTGATGCCAGTAGTCACCTAGCAATGAGAGAAAAACACAATATTGAGTCAAGCTTGGAGGCACGTGTACTTGGTATAGACAATTATGAAAAATACATATGCTAAGTATACTTTTCCCCATATCACAACTGTATAACAGAAAATAATCCAAGACTATGCATAGGCCTATAATATAACTTTTACTGAATGTATCATTACTGATGAAAATAAAACATATCTTAAGTCTTCATCTGACTGCTGAAATGTTGATGAAGAACTATGAGCTGAACTCACTGGGGGAGAGAGGGCTGTATGAGGAGGACTGCTCTTGCGTCTGCTCCTGTTCAGAGAGGGAGACTTTCTCCTTCTCCTCGTCCTTCTCCTCTTGGACAGGAGGTGGCACCGTCTCTTCTTTGGCCTCCTCCAGCATCGGCTCCTTCTTTGGCCTCACTGCCCAGTGCATTGACTGAAAATTAACAAGACACAATCATTTTTTTCAGCGTATCTGGCCATTCATTACATTACTACATAGCAACAAAAAAAATTATTCAACACTTAGAGTAGTGGTTCTTAACGGGGGTGCTAGAGCCCCTCAGTGGGCATTAGAGAGCCCTTGGGGGACATTCAGAAGGATATAGCTGGGGGGGGAGCTCTCAGTAGCAATGAGGTGCATTAGTCTGTTTTATTTTTTAAATACTTCGGAGGACGTTGTCAGGCTTATGATGAGGTAAAGGGGGCCTTGTTTGGGGGGGGGGGGCTTATGAGGAGGTCCAGGGGGCGTTTGTTCAAAAAAAGGTTGAGAGCCACTGAATAGAGAGTACTCTGGGACCAAATACACTCTGGAAAATGTAAAATTGTCTCTCAAAGTGTGACTACAGTAGAGCAGGGTTTCCCAGACTTTTTTTGTCTTGTGTACCCCTTAAGTCATGGGTGGGGAACCTACGGCTTCTGATATAATTGTAATGTTATGCAGTTTCACATAAAATATGCCATGTTTTATTACGTTACATTTTCAGGGGACCTAGAGAAGGTGGTCTGTTGTAAAGGAGTCTGCCTTCAATATAGTGTAGTTGAGGATAAATTAATGGCCTCTTTACTGACCTCAACATGGGCAATATTAAATAATAAAACCCCTCTGATACAATATAGCAGATTCTGTAAAACGTCTAACTCCCATATTTATAATACAAGGTCTGTAACGACAGGGACATTTGTAGTACCCCATGCAAATACCAATGCCCTACAAAGAACAGTGGGATACAGAGCGATCACTGCATGGAACAGTATGCCCATCTTTATCACACAAATTAGTTCTAAAGCCAGTTTTAAAAAAACAAGTCAAGATATTTTTAGGAAACAGTTATTTTTAAGAGGATAGATGTGTATATTGATACATTTATATTTATTAGCAGGCTGTATTAAATTGTGCAATTTGAATGTATTTCGCTTATAGCCTATTGTAATATGTTATTTTATTGTTTTTTTTGTATGATCTCCAGATGTAATTTTTAAAACTATGACGAACTGATTTTATTGAAGAAAAGGACCCCAGGAAGAATAGCTGTGGCATTGCAACAGCTAATGGGGATCCAACAAATAATAATAATAATAATAATAATAATAATAATAATAATAATAATAATAGGCCTTAAGTGTAGGGGGAAATCCTGGTTTGTGTTCATAGTACGGCCCTTGGAGAACGTTATAAATTTTGAAGTGGCCCTTCGAATGAAAAAGGCTTCCCACCCCTGCTCTATCCCAATTTGACTATGCTCTATGCTCTTATTACATATTCCCATGACATTTTGAAGTGAAAGCTTGCTGTGCAAAAATCCACTATAAATACCAGCATGTGAAGAAATAATCTTACTCACATGTCCTCAGTCACCAAAGTATTCTCTCTCTCTCTCTCTCTCTCTCTCTCTCTCTCTCTCTCTCTCTCACACACACACACACACACACACACACACACACACACACACACACAATGTACATACGGTCTTCACTGATTGGCTGAGGGCCCGCCAGTCTCGGTAAGGCATGGTGAGCTGGCTCCTCAGCCATAGGTCGTAGTTCTTCCGGCTCTCCTCATTGGTCAAAACCTCTTTGGCTTCCTGCAACCTCTGAAACTCTTCCACTGCAAAATATTTAAAAAATGACGAAAAGAAAAGACTATAAATCCAATATTTAAAAAAAATCTAAATGTAGTGGTACTGATCTTTAAGTCTCTATTTGAAAAAGTAGAAAGTTAAGATTTTAGAGTTGACTCAAACAGTGCTCAACACAGGTTCAGGTTTGTTAATCAAAGTATAATGAGATGCTGTGATTTGCCATGATGCTACAAAGTGACGTCAATCAAGGTTATGCCATTATTAGCTCTGCAATTATACTGCAGGCCTAGTTATCGTCTGAAATATGGTTACAGCATGGGCTACGATAGGTCTGAGGAGTCAGTGCTAGTGAGTGTTGATATCAATTTTTAATGGTAGCAGTGGCACTGTCTTAATGAAAAGGCATTCATAATAGGCCTACATTAAGAATTTCATTCACCATGAACATATGCATATATGAATAGAATTCATATGAATAGAATATTTCAGTGTCTTCAGTGTGTCCTTTTTTCTTTACCTGCTTTAGGATTCTCTGGATGCTTGTCAGGGTGGCAAGCCAAGGCTCTTATTTTGTATTCATTCAGTATTTGCTCAGTCTTGACAATGGAAATAGAGGGAGAGAAGAGTTAATGATTTTCTCAACGCAAATATGCCCCATCTGTTCGAAATTACAGCCTATTGAGGTTGAGAGACGCCCACTCTCCCAGCTTCGTTGCTTTAGTACTCTACTGTAGGCCTACACTGTTAGGGGAAAAGATGCATTGGTATTACACATGATAATGGTACATACATAAACGTGAACATTTCACTATTTTCACTGGCTGTCATGAAAATGCAACACAGCCACATAATAAGGCAGTTCCCCACTGTCCGTATTCAACAGGTTCGCCCACCTCAGTCTCTTGTCTGTTGTAGCCTTGCGTAGCCTATGAGTCATCGTGCATCCAGTTTGACGTTAATTTACAATGATGGAGTGGGAATAGGCTACACACAATGACAACGCAAATGCAAATTACCATGTACTGAAACAATAATAACATCCACATATGCATTCCGTTTTCACAAACATACGTAGGCTATACAAATGATGCAATAAAGTATAAAGACATTTATTTCTACAACATTTGTTTGCAGGTGTGTATTCAGGCATGCCAGTAATTAAAAGAATGAAGCCTGTATCTTTCAGTAAAGTAGTCTCGGCTACATGACAACAAAACAATCTTACCGATGACAGCTCATCGCATCCAAGAAGTCCATAATAATTCTCCAAATCTTCCTGTTTGCAGTTCAAAATCGAGTCCATACGAGCCAAATAACCGTTCGCGCTGCCTGCAGTGATAGTTACTTTATCTCTCACGAGCTGAATGTGACAGATTGTATCTCACCACTGTTACATTACATTCATAAGTTCTGAGGGCGCATGCGCACTTCTCACAGCGGTCTCTGTGTGTCCTACTCCAATGGGTTTTCAGAGCAAAGGAGGAAGGGCTACATGAAATTATTATTATTTTAAATGGGAAAAGACACACGGGGTAAAATAGCCTAAACTTAGTGAATTTAAGAAATTAATGAAATAATTACAGGAGTCATAACGACAGCAGATT
The DNA here is from genome assembly GCF_034702125.1 of Engraulis encrasicolus. Taxonomy (NCBI): domain Eukaryota; kingdom Metazoa; phylum Chordata; class Actinopteri; order Clupeiformes; family Engraulidae; genus Engraulis; species Engraulis encrasicolus. The sequence goes on from NC_085880.1 coordinate 30,964,787, forward strand.
ATGCTCTTGGAAAAGAACTGGATGAAATAACATACAGCAATATAAATACTGTATGCAATTTCACCGAAGTACACAACAGCCCTCCTTTCAAGGCTTTCTGTGAATACTCTGTGGTAGCCTACAGCATAGATGTGTAGGCCTATAGTCTTCTATACACATCTTTCTATGGGCTACAGCCCTGTTTTTCATCCATCACACTACCCATTCCCCCTCAATCCCACAATGCATCGGTGCTCTTTCAAGCATCATCGGAAGTGTAGCACACTCCTTTTCACCCATCGCTGCATGAGTAGCATGGTGCTGGGCTAACGCGGCGGTCTAAAATTCACCTTTTATAGATTCATTACAAGCCGCTTACAATGTCTTATCCCCAGGAGGAAGAGGAAGTACGTATTACTGCTTTCTTATTTTACAAAATTGACTTGACACATGGCCTCTTTTGTATGTGCTTGGCGTGGTTAGCTTTCTTGCTAGCTTATCTTAGCTCGACACACCAGCCGGTAGATTTAGCTAGCAGGTTAACTGTATGTGTCAGCATCACTGGCTACTGTTGGGAGGGTTGTTGTGCTCTATTAAAATAGTTAGTTTAGAGCTGTTTCTGGGCATGTAGGCATGTATTTCATGCCATTGTTATTACTTAGTATTTACAACAAAAGTAAACACAAGCAGCATCACTACATTAGCTGTGTCAACCTGCCAGAGACAGGGCATCGATGCAAGTCGCTTGATCCATTAACACATTTCACTTCTTGTTAGGCCTACAGTAGGCTACTGGGAAAAAACATGTATTTGTAGCTAGGTAGAGTAGAGTAGAGTAGAGTAACTTAATTAATCCCCAGGGGGGAAATTCAGGTCCTATGCAGTGATGTGTTGGGGCATTAGTAAAGGGAAAAATGTGTCATTCCTATGGTTATCCATACCCTGAATCGATGTCCTTTGTCAACCAAGTCCTTATGTCTCCTTTTTCTTACCTTTGTCATAGGCGTACGACCCCTATTCATATAACACCAATGACTACGACCTTCACACTGGTGAGTTTGTCGAGAAACTGTCATCACGTCATGGATTGAGCTCTTCCCTCCCTAGTCCCGACTCCCTACCCTCCCTCATCTCTCATACACTTACAAGCAAACCACATAATTTTTGATCAGTTTAACACATGACAATCACCCAGGACTTTTACTGCACTGACTATCTCTTTAACTTGCATGTGTCTAACACGCTACCCTACCAGGACTTTTACGGTGTGTGTGTGTGTGTGTGTGAACTGCTGTAAGGCTGATTGTTGTACTCAATGTGTGCTATATGTTATGCAATGTAAAATAATGTGTATTAGGTATTTGTGTATTTATGTGAGCTGACAGACACCCTAATTTCCTAGGGGATTAATACAAGTAATCTACTAAATAGTATTCTTGTTGGGTCACCTAACTGATCATGTCTGGTCTGGTCCCATCATGTTTATCATGCCTCGTTGTGTCTTCAGGTGACCCCAAAGCCGACCTGGCTTACGAGCGGCAGTATGAGAGTCAGCAGACGTATCACGTCATCCCCGAGGTAATCAAGAACTTCCTGCAGTACTTCCACAAGACCACCTCGGACCTCATCGACCAGAAGGTGTACGAGCTGCAGGCCAACCGCGTCTCCAGCGAGAGCATCGAACAGAAGATCTACGAGATCCAGGACGTCTATGAGAACAGGTTAGTTTGTGTGGCCGAGGTCATCCGGCGCAGTCAGGACATCTGGACAAAGTCTGTTTGTACAAGTGAAGCACAAGTGAAGTGAAGTGAAAGCCCACCTGGGAAACTCCAACTCCCATTGTCATTGTGACAAAGCACTCCACAGCACACAGTGCTCATTGCACACAACGAAAATGCATTATTGCCTCACCCGTGCAAGGGGGCAGCCTCCAATGGCGCCACAAGGGAGCTCAGGGTACCTCAGTCATGGAGGAGGATGAGGAAGAGCACTAGTTATTACTCCCCCCACCAACATGGTGTGTCGGGAGTCGAACCGGCAACCTTTGGGATACAAGACTGATGCATTAACCGCTTACCCATGACTGCCCACAAGGCGAGGGTGAGCGATTAGATAATGAGATGGTTGCACAGTGTTGAATCTGCAACCTCAGAGCAAACTCTGATCTTTGTATACTTTGTATCCTTGTAGTGGTGGGGTAAATGGCAAGTTTGCATGCCATGGTCATGTTAAGTGTTTGGAAAAATGATTTGTTATGAGAATTAAATGTATGCTTCATGGGTTAGGTCAGAGATCCAATACGTTGTATGGCACACTTGTTGCAATGTGTTTATTTGTTATGCTCTCCTCTCCTTCCAGCTGGAACAAGCTCACAGACAGATTCTTCAAGACATCACCCTGGCCAGAGGCAGAGGCTATCGCCTCTCTAGTTGGCAACGGTAAGAGTGGCCTCATTTTGAAGACGTATTTACTGGGGAAAGCTGAAATAATTCTTGGGCATTTCACATTAAAATGTATTTTATCCTGGTCCTCCTTAGTAATCAAAATATAGTCTCTGTTATATTTCATGATTAAATTCCTATTTCATATTAAATTCCTAATTCCTATGATTTGGACTGCATTGGTTTTAATGATTATGAATAGATTTTGATGTTGTCTTGTCTCTTACAGATGCAGTGTTCCTGATCCTTTACAAAGAGCTGTACTACAGGCATATCTATGCCAAAGTCAGCGTAAGTCTCAGCAAATGTGAATTATTGAATTATTTGTCAAAATACTTTTTTTTATCAAGATGATGAATGTCTGTTGTGTTTGACTATTTGTTTTTCACTAAGCCACATTTGTCATGTTTTTTTTTTTTTTAATGCCTGGAGGTTAATGTTTTGTATTTTCCATATTTTATAGGGAGGCCCAACTCTGGAACAGCGATTTGAGTCCTATTATAACTATTGCAATCTCTTCAACTACATTCTCAGTAAGTACTTAACTAAGGCATATTTACCTCCGCCAGGAGGTTATGTGATCGCCCGAATTTGTGTGTGTTCGTCACGCTGCTATTACATGGCCTGTGTGTTCGTCACGCTGCTATTACATGGCCTGTGTGTTCGTCACGCTGCTATTACATGGCCTGCCACAGGGCGCGCAGGGCGCGCAAGGACCACTGAGGACGGCTCTGTGAGGAGGAGCCCTGAGCTGGCGTACCTTCACGCAGCCACACCGGGGCAGAGCATTGAAGTGAAATTCTTACCGCAGTCAAAATCGCTATCAAAAAGCAGCCTTAGCTACAGCCTCGCAGATCGTTTAAGTTCACAATGCTGTCACAAAACATTCATATGAAATTAAGCTCACAGAAAGGCGCGCGCGAATTGCGTTAGTCCGCGGTGATTTGCTGCTTCCCCAATCCCCGCGCACTGAAGCCATCAGCACTACAAAACATTCCATAGACTAGTTCCTAGACTTCATAACGAATGAACGCTGGAGATGCGGCGAACAGTGATTTTCAATACGAAATAGCGAGCAGGCCCGGGTGCCGATCATCTGCCCGCAGCGCCAAGACCAACTCGCCCTCATGAACGGAGGTAGGAGGAACTTCTCCAACAAGTGTAGTGTCGGGGTAGGCATGATTCCGCTAGCTGCGACCAGTCGAGTCGGCATGTCTCTCGCTAAGCAATTGCGTTTGTAGCACAACGTTGGTGTCACGATATTGAAACAGCTAGAAATGATACAAGTGGATTTACCTCTCAAAAGTTTGTTTAGCCTTGCGAAATAGCCCAAAACAATAACTGACACTCCACAACCATCCATGCACTGCCACTGGATAAGGGGATTCTTGGACATTTCTGATTCAATAATTAAGTGAACGGCTCAGTAGCCCTACAGTGTGTTGTCTTGTTGGGTTGGGGACCGCTGCACTGCTGCCTACTATGGGTGTTGGCCAATGAAAATTGTGCTTTTAATTTTTTATTTTGTTTTAGATGGTAGCCTAATGAAAGGCATGCTGCCAATCATCAACAATGTGACTAATATGTAGCAATGAGCATTGGCAAATCACAGAAGGCATAGGCTATAGCATGAACAATCACTTTGCCAATATAAAATAATCAAAGGTGAACTAAACAGTCCACAGCTAGAGGACATGGAAATGATAAAAGAGACAGAGAGAACTGTAATTTGGTTACAACTTGACGGTTCAATTACCTGAACACAAATGCTATGTAGCCTAGGCCTAAATACATGAAACCACATCATGACTCTATACCTATGTCCAAAACGAACTGAACTTCCTTGGCGGAGGTCTGCGTTCTCTGAATGCATTTCTAGTTTACATGTCTATGTTTGATATTGTATATTGCACCCGTTTCCAACCTATTGTATTATCCCTCAATTCAGAGTTTATAACCGAGCTGTCTTCCACCTCTACAAGCAGTGTAGATTTTTTTTTGCAGCTACCGTCAATATTGTGCCAGCTTTGTGTACACAGTAGTGTTCCTGATAAAACTGTATGTCTGTGCGCGCACACGCAATGTCTGTATGTGTAATCTGTTAATTGTGTGTGTGTGTATGCGTGTGATATCTCAAATCTGTTAATTTGTGTGTTTGTGATGCCTGATAATCTGTTAATTGTGTGTGTGATTGTGATGCCTGACTATCTGTTGTGTGTGTGTGTGTGTGTGTGTGTGTGTGTGTGTGTGTGTGTGTGTGTGTGTGTGTGTGTGTGTGTGTGTGTGTGTGTGTGTGTGTGTGTGTGTGTGTTTTCCAGATGCTGATGGGCCTGCTCCTCTGGAGCTTCCTAATCAGTGGCTGTGGGACATCATCGACGAGTTCATCTACCAGGTAGAGCTAGCGGGACACCCAATTATACAATATCATACATCTGGCTATATCTCACTGAAGCCTATTGATATTTGTGCGTAGTAGTGTCATGAATGATATTGTTTCGTGTTGTGGCACATCCTAAAGCTCACTCCTGTGCTTCCTTGTGTGTGCGTCACCAGTTCCAGTCCTTCAGCCAGTACCGCTGCAAGACGGCCAAGAAGTCAGAAGAGGAGATCGAGTTCCTGCGGAACAACCCCAAGATCTGGAACGTGCACAGCGTGCTGAACGTGCTCCACTCGCTGGTGGACAAGAGCAACATCAACAAACAGCTGGAGGTCTACACCAGCGGGGGTGAGTGGATGGCAGAAAGCAAACTGAAATACTGTTATTACATAATGATTATATCATTGCTATGTATCAAGACTGACATCAACAGGCAGCTGGAAGATGAGGCTGAGTGGACAGCAGAAAGCAAAATACTATGATGTAATGGATAGCATTCGGTGAGAAGGTCCCTACCGTGGAATAGCACTAGATGGAGAGATGCAGGACACCGACGCAAAGTGCCGTTATATAAAGTTCATATTTGTCTTCTTCCCGTATTTCATCATAACTATGACAAGGATTATGGCAGGGTTTCCCCCAGCACTTAATTGCCAAGGTGGCCACCTTGAGAAGAAGCACCTACCACCTTGACTAGGCCCCCTGAAAAAGATAAAGATTTCATGTTGTTAATGTCATTTCTAAAGGTGCTTAGCCAAAAAATATATGTTTTAACACCCCACCACCTTGACTAGCAAAAATTCAGCGGGAAACGCTGTATGGTGTACTACAGACTGCACATTTTGCGCAGTTCAGCAGTTTTCCCAGTTTCAAAATCAGCTGACGTTGCTAGGTAACAGACATTGTCCATTGCCATTGGCCGCATGCTGTTATAGCGTTGCCATTGACGGCATGCTGGTATTCAGAAATAACAGCCGGGCGAACGTTGGGGAACCCCATTCAAGTGAACGGTGCATACTGCAGAATGACGTCATGCCATGTAATAAAACATCATAATTGTACCATTACTATGTATGAAGATCTCAAGTTTTGGCAAAGGACGCGCTCAACTTCTTGGAAAACCAAAAGTCTTTGGGTGCGAGATAAAAAGTATCAACTTAAGGAAGAAAAATCCGCACTCACAAAACTGCGTCTCATTATTCATACCTGCCGACCATTACGCATTTTGTGTAGCAGATACGGATTTTGACATCAAACTACGGCGCTGTCGCTTCAAAATACGGGAAAAACCAATAGCAAAGTGTGTTCATGGGCCCTTACAAATTGCTCTGTAGACTTGCAACCAGACAGAGCCGTAGACATGGCTCTGCTTGCAATTGTCTCGCGCTGGCCTTTCCATTGGCCAGCAACGTGTGGGGGGAATATTGACCAATCAGAGCGCTAGTTTAGATGTCTTCATTTGTTATGCTGCGCTCCTCTCGAGCCGAGGCACCAGCTGCGTGCCGACAGAAAGTTTGCTTCGAAATCACACAAGCAGAGAGACTGGTTAATGTAGCCTACTCCTATAATCTCTGAAACAAGTGTCCTCCTCCTGTCACCATGTATTATCCATCTTGGTACTGTCGCTGTAGTTTTACAAGTGAGCACCGTCAAAATCACCGTTTCAAAGGTAAATGGACTTTGAGAAAGGTAGTCTGTATGGGAATAGTAAATTGCGTCCAGTTGCTAAATCCCTAAACTTATGAAAATAAATAAAGGCCGAGGTCTGTCGTAATGATTCACCCAATGTTTCGCCGTATTTGACGGCAATATGTTGTTGCTTGTTTTGATATTGGACCGAAACGAGATTACTTCCGAATGAGAAAATGTGTCGATGACGGCGCTATACATTAGCAGATTAGCAGCAAACTAAATTCGGTTTCCCTTTGCGCCGGATCATTTTAACTCGGGAAAATAAAGCGATAGTTCTAACAGTTGTGCTCGGAGTAGGTCTACATCCGTAACCTACCATGACACCGTATACTGTCCCCCCCTGAGTCATGGCCCATTCTGTGAACAGGTGTAACAGGTCGTGCGTCATACCAAATATGCATCACTCCACGACTACTATCCGTAATCACGTATGGCAATCTATTAATAAAATCAATTATCCTATCATCATATATGTGCCGAACAGTGAACAATAGCCAACTCATGACGGCAGATGAGGGTAGATAGGCCTACTATTATGCAGAGAAGTGAAAAAAAATGAAGCGATGCCCCTCAAGTTCCAAGAGCATTGGCCATTAGCCCCCGTCCCTCAGCCACTACATGACGCATTTTGTACTGAATGAATGCTGAAAGTGTGATTTTGATGTTAGCCCCCAAGGTAATAATATCTAAGCTAGGATAATATCAGATTAATGACACCTGTCTTTATCTTTTTCTCTACTGCTGATGCTTCTTCACAGTAGGTGACAACATCACCATTTATTAGTATTGGGGGAGATGATGTAAGAATCATTACAATTAAACTTTTTGTTCATAAAAATCACTGAAATTCATCGGTATTTTATAATCAAATTATACATTTTCCTACATGTACCTTCTACAGCCAAAAAAATAATCAGCAAATGCTTCAATTTCATACTAAATTCCAGCTCCTTAACAGCCCCCAAGTGACCAAATGCTCTGTTTGGCTGGTACATAGGATAACTTAATATCCACTTAGGCCTACTAGCCAGACTGGTGGTATGTTTGACTAGTAAGATTAACAGCAATATTGGCTGGTGATCAGTAAAGTTAATTTAGAGGCCTGAATTCCAGCACACTATATCATAGCATTTTATTGGTGTTATGGTGTGAAACAAACAACAAAAATCTTTCATGAAAGTTTAATAAATTATGGTAGTTCAAAGTACTGTGAAGAGCAAGATAAACTATATTTCCCAGATACTCGGGATGTTAGGCTAAAATGCATTAAAATGCAGGAAATTGCATCTAAGAAAAGCATTTTTTTCTGGGGGAGGACCCCCCTGCCTGAATGAAGTGTCTCATATCTTCCCTGTTGACATTTGGCAACCCTAGGTGTAGGGCAGACTATGCAAAACAAAGTAGCCTCTCAGATGGGCCCGCCGGCGACCCCGTTGCTTTGCCATGCCAAGGTGTTGCGCCGTGAATTGCCGCGCCGCGATAAGTTGCTACTCAAATTTTTTTTTAAAAGTTGGCAGGTATGCATTATTTATTTATATTACCACCATGTCCAAAAAGCAAACGCATTTCGGCTATCAAGCCTTCTTGCCACGCACTGATGAAGGCTTGATAGCCGAAACGCGTTTGCTTTTTGGACATGGTGGTAATATAAATAAATAATGAGACGCAGTTTTGTGAGTGCGGATTTTTCTTCCATATGTATGAAGATCGACATCAACAGGCAGCTGGAATTCTACGCTAGTGGAGTATTCCAAGAACCTGGCTAAGTAGTTTGCCAGGATAAGTTAGCCTTGAGATAGTGGCAAAATATCTAATAGAGGACCCTGGAGTTTTCATTTTTTTTAAAGACATGTACACCTGTAAGCTATTTATCAGGTTTACCACCTCCTGTAGGTGAATTTAGCAAGGATTCATCCATCAGATTGGGCTCCGCTCAATTTAACCGTTTCTTGCACGGATGTCAATGGCCGTAAACCAGAATAGAATTTTTTGTCACTTTTTTCATGATGTACTGAAGGCAGCATTAATATGCATGTATGTATATGTTATTGCTGGAGACCTGGAGCTCGTGACTGGGGAGGATGCTTGTTGCATTTGCCATCTTGTTTACTAATGTGTGTAAATTATTTGTGTGTGTTGCTGCAGGAGACCCTGAGAGCGTGGCTGGGGAGTATGGGCGTCACTCTCTGTACAAGATGCTGGGTTACTTCAGCCTGGTGGGGCTGCTGCGTCTGCACTCGCTGCTGGGGGACTACTACCAGGCCATCAAGGTGCTGGAGAACATCGAACTCAACAAGAAGGTAATGCATCCTCGCCTAACGCCAATTCAATTCTATTGAGTTTTACTTGGTCTTTTCCCTAGCATTGGTGAAAGCATTGCAATAAAACTTGTATGACAAAAAAAAATACATTTGATTTGTTACATTCATTTGTTTTTCTTCTCAGGCATGTACTACGTTTCTGATACATTGAAATAGTTTAAGGTTAATGAATTAAACCACTCTACTACTGTATGTCTATCTAAAGACCATTTACTCACACAGTATTTTTTTGGGTAGAATTTGATTGATTGATCGATAACAGATCGATAGATAATAGATAATTGATACTTTACTTGTTTTGCCTGTGTGCTGTTCCGTCTTTTCTAGAGCATGTACTCTCGCGTGCCGGAGTGCCAGATCACCACCTACTACTATGTGGGCTTTGCCTACCTGATGATGCGCCGCTACCAGGACGCTATCCGCGTCTTCGCCAACATCCTTCTCTACATCCAGCGCACACGCAACATGTTCCAGAGGTCCACCTACAAGTACGAGATGGTCAGTACCCTCTAGCTCAGTGTTTCTCAACAGGGGTGCCGGGGCACCCTGGGGTGCCGCGGGCCCCCCTCAGGGGTGCCGCGGAAACATGGTTGATAAATAAATTATGTAATATAATACATATTCGTCTACATTGATAAGTTAATGCTAGTCAGTGGAATCTTTCATCTGCCATTTACGCACAATAAAGTAAATATAGGTCGCCCCAGTCAGCTGCAACTTCGAACGTAGGTCGTGTGACGTCTCCAAATGTGTTGATTTTCTAAGCTTGTGTGGTATCGGGTGCGATGCAATGTTACGACTTATTGGTTTGGGGTGCCTTGAAATTTTTTCATGAATTGAAAGGGTGCCTCGCCTAAAAAAAGGTTGAGAAACCCTGCTCTAGCTCACTCAGTTGTATAGGCATTGCTGTATGCATGTATGTAATATGATTAGATAAAGGTCATATGCAACTTGTTCCAGAGGTACTCCCTGTACCACAGTTCTAAGGGGGGCTGGGGATCTGTAAATGATTGCTTCCCATGATCATTGTTATGCTTCTTACAGTATGGTACCCGTTCTACTTGGATAAATGTTGGAATGCGTGAGTTAAGTTGAACTGATTCTGTATTATTCTGTATTATTACCTCTGCCAAGGAGGTTATTGGCTCACCTGAGTTTGTTGCAAGTTCATATGTGAGATCGTTCCTGGTGCTTGTGTGTGTTACTGGCCACCAGAGAGGTGCACTCTCTTGAACGCTTTTCTAGTTTTCTGATTCAGGAAAATGCTGCACATAATGAGGTCTTTGATCATTTCAGGGTTTTAGACCTAATTTAGCCTTTCATTTCATCATCGTGTGCGTGTGTTCGTGTGTCCAGATAAACAAGCAGAATGAGCAGATGCACGGCCTGCTGGCCATCGCCCTGACCATGTACCCCATGAGAATCGACGAGAGCATCCACACACAACTCCGCGAGAAATACGGAGACAAGATGCTACGCATGCAGAAGGGGTGAGTACACACACACACACACACACACACACACACACACACACACACACACACACACACACACACACACACACACACACACACACACACACACACAATGCAAAACCCAACAATTCCTTCATTTCTCCCTGGGGATCATAACTCTACTCCACTACTAATGCAGATGGATGTTTTGTGTTTATCAGATGACCTGCAGCTATGATTGAAGTTTTTGCAACTGTATCCAAGATGGGCTCGTGCATTATAGCTTAATGGTTAAAGTCTTGTTTTGTTTTTAACCCTGTAGAGACCCTGCCGTGTTTGAGGAGTTGTTCAGCTTTGCGTGCCCCAAGTTCCTGTCTCCCGTGGTGCCCAACTACGACAACGTGCACCCCAACTACCACAAGGAGCCCTTCCAGCAGCAGCTCAAGGTCTTCGCAGAGGAGGTGCAGCAGCAAGCGCAGCTCTCCACCATCCGCAGGTAGGGGAGCAGGGCAACTGTGTGTGTGGTGCACACACGACAAGACGATGAAAATCAGTGTTGTATTTATACACAATGCCACAACATTTATACATGATGCCATGTTGGTCTGTGGAGTGCTTGTGTGACAGTGAGAGTTCAGTTCAGTATTATTATTATTTTTAACCAGAGACCAAATGCCCTGTAGTGTAGTGTGGCAATAAATTGAAGGCGATTGAAGCTGTGCACCACCATGTGGCTGCCTCTGTTCTTTTAAAAAAATATATGTTTCATTGCTGCTGTGGTTAAGCCAGCGGACTAAAATACTCTCGCCATCTCTAGTTAACTTAAGCTCCACATCACCGATAACTAAACTGGCCGGCATTGAAGTTTATGTACAATACTAACCCATCTCTCTCTCTCTCTCTCTTTCTTTCTTTCTTTCTTTCTTTCTTTCTTTCTTTCTTTCTTTCTCTCTCTCTCTCTCTCTCTCTCTCTCTCTCTCTCTCTCTCTCTTTCTTTCTTTCTTTCTTTCTTTCTTTCTTTCTTTCTTTCTTTCTTTCTTTCTTTCTTTCTCTCTTTCTTTCTCTCTTTCTTTCTTTCTCTCTCTCTCTCTCTCTCTCTCTCTCTCTCTCTCTCTCCCCTCTCTGTAGTTTCCTGAAGCTGTACACCACCATGCCGGTGGCTAAGCTGGCTGGTTTCCTGGACATGTCTGAGCAGGAGTTCCGCATCCAGCTGCTGGTCTTCAAGCACAAGATGAAGAACCTGGTGTGGACCAGCGGCATCTCCGCCCTCGACGGCGAGTTCCAGTCCGCATCAGAGGTCGACTTCTACATCGACGGGGTGAGACTTGGCGGATGCACACACACACACATGCACACACATGTATGCATACACACCCTGCACCCAAGACACAAGTGCTAAAGCAAGAGGCAAGACGGTGTATTGAGAGACACGTATTCGGCCCTCTTGTGCAGTGGATGCCTTTACTTGTGGTCTTACTACAAATGCAGCTGTTTTCTTTTTCCACCCTCCAATAGCAAATATGCAGTGTGAAATGTGTAAGTATTACGTATTATACCAGTTGTCTGAATAATCTGTATTTTCAATTCCCTCAGGACATGATCCACATCGCTGATACCAAGGTTGCCCGCCGCTATGGAGACTTCTTTATCCGCCAGATCCACAAGTTTGAGGAGGTGAGCATGCGCACACACGCAAGCACACACACACGAGCACACACACACTCTTAGTTGAGGAGGTAGGTGATGGTCTTGATATTTTCAGGCATGCAAACAGGTCAGGGGTGAAAAAGGTGACAAGAGCGCGGCGCAGTGCACGCGCGCAAACGCAGGTGCACACGTGTGTGTTGTGCGCAGTGGATGATCTTGTATAACAGTCTCAGACTAGGGGGGAGAGGATTTAGCTAAAAAAGCCTTTAAATGGTGAATTTTGAGCATACTGTAGTTATTAGCGACCAAGGGACAGTGAACATGAGAACTGCCAACCTTACTCCATGACTTAGCTGTCATGTCTGATGGGGGGTTGGGTAGATAGCTTGATAAAATAGGTTTTTATCATGATAGAGCAGTGGTTCTCATAGTAAGTTTCCCCAACACCCCATTGACCTCATCAAAACCCTTAGTAGGCCTATTAAAAAATAAAATAGGCCAAAATGCCCCCAAATGACACTAAGCACCCCTCCTCTCATCAGTCTCCTAACACCCCCTCAACACTTGCCTGGTTGTCATCTCATGCATATTTAATCATCATATTTCAGACAACTTGCAAAAGGCTACAAAAAAAATCTTTGTCAAAGTTTGAATTAGCTACTGCAGTTTTACTCAAACTACTCAAATTTTAGCCTATTCACCTAGTATCTCTTTTAATGTCTTCCTGTAGAAAAAATGAGTAGGAATAGGAACGCTCCAACTTTGACCTGGAAAAAAGTATGTTTCACTAAATATCGTTCATTTTTTAAGGTCATTTAGATATAGGCCTACAAAGGAATCGGATTAAAAAAAACTTGGAATGATTTGGCCAACTATTGCAATTTGTCCTGTGTCAAACGCTAGACTGACTGGCCCAGCCTTCTCTCTCCCTTCCCTCTGCCCGCAGCATATGCACGATGTTGCATGCCTCGCGTAGTCTACATGCGCTTTTTTCACCTGTTTTTTTTTATCCATATTTTTTACCCGGTAGCTACTTTAGACTTTTTCCCCCTAGCGCACTCTCCCGCTGAACTCTCCAAGTTGGATTCACTCGCGCAGAAATCAGATGTCCTTTGCATCGACTATAACCGGAGAACAAGTAGGCCTACAGCGAACGGAAACTGAACTATTCTACTGTTAGCGTAAATGGACATTTCAAATCATTAACCGAAACAACAGAATACCAGGAACACGTGCGTGTAACCAAGCTTTCGGAGCTCTTAGAATACATTATTTTTCACGAGGGCAGGGAAGCTCCGGAGTCAAATTATCAGGCAAAACAACTAAACCAACTGTGAGGTGTGGGGTACCTGTTCACTAACCACGCAGACTTCCACGTTTAGAGCTAAATCCAAAGACGGCACATTTCAGGATTTGGGTAGGGGAAAATGGTCGGATACAACTCTCTTTATTATAGAACTAAAAGACATTTGATATAACTACGCAGCCTAGCCGACCAGAAAACACAGGGTTTTGCGCTCTTTCCTTTCGAAGTATGAAGACAGGGTGGGACTTAGATTGAGCTCGTTCTTGTTATTGGCTGTGCCGACAAACAGATACTGTGATTGGTCAAAAGTCATTGTCGGTGGTGGCAGCTCTCCAGCAATTTGCCATTGAGCTGTATGACATTTTCTGCGGTATACATTTCAACTCGCTCGACACAATTTCGACGAAAAGCGGCAAGTTTGCATGCCTGTATTTTGCTGTGTGTTTATCTGTAGCAATAGTGTTGGGGCACTCTGACATGATCACTCTGACATGCCTGGGTGACTGTTTACACAGACACACACACACACACACACACACACACACACACACACACACAGACACACGGAGGTAGGCGATAGCAATAGTGTTGGGACAGTGTTGATGGTGGTTGAGGTGACTGTTTTTTTTCCCTCGTCCTCTTTTGATTCCTACTTACCCCATGACCTTTGACCTTCCCCTCCCCCAGCTGAACCGCACCCTGAAGAAGATGCCCATGACCGGCGCCTCGTCCACTAGCACCGCTGCCTCCAGGGCTACTTAAGGCAAGCACAGCGGCATATTAATTAACCAAGTCTGACCAACCAACCAGAGAACAGCTTTCTGAACAGCTGGAAGTCAGTCCCAACAGCAGTGTTCAGATGATGTAACACTTTTCTATTTACCCAGAAAAAGGAAATAAAAGTCTGAAGTGGTGACATGCTTTGTGGTGTGTGGTCTTTGTGAAATGATAGCTCAGTTGTTCTGTCCATTGTCTACCAGAAGAGGGTGCTGTCGTTCCATGAGGGTTAATAGATCATGTGATCACCTTGCAGCAATGAAACGTCTTTAACACCATCGCTGTCCTAGGAGTTCAGTTGTAAGCAACTGGACTTTTCTTTGGAGCTTGAAACTGGTCACATAAATACGCATGACTAAATTGATCTTGATGAATGAGAATGCAGTTATGAGAACAAGTTATCCTGCGGTTCTGTGGGTGGCATAGCTAAGTGGTGAATGGCAAAGACACTTGTACAATTTGCTTGTATGTCCATGGGGACCCAGGTTCGAGTCTGACCTGGGTCATGTCCCAGCCCTGCCCCATCTCTCTCTCCCTTTCTTACTCTTACCCAGTGCTTGATTTGAGGGGGAGCTAGCTCCGGAACCTCAGACGAGAGCTCCGGAACCTTGGATGGAACCTCATGGAAATACATCACAGATCCCCCTCGGGGGGGAGCCACCCATCCTCTGCGCTCCAGGACCTCCCGCTTGACAAATTAAGCACTGCTCTTACCAGTCCTACCATCAATAAAGACAAAATGTTGTCATTTCACATTTGGTGAACAAAGTAATTCCATCTAATTATCTTGTTGAATTTTGACAAGTTACAGTTTTTCTCGATTGCTTACACACAATTTCTGATACTTCACACACAATTCTCGGAACATCTCCCCCATTTCCCAACTCCCCTAACCAATGTCACTGAACACTAAGCACAATTCCTTCTTTACACTCACATTTCAGTTTTAAAACACACTCTTTTCAGACCACTACACATAATTCTCTGAATTACACACAATGTTCATGAAGAAAAACCCTGGTTGTCGCATTGAACACACTGCCATTCAAAATACTAAAATCAACTACCCTACCATATTCACTTCATCACATGGGCAAACTCTCTTCATACCGGTTTACAATCTGACCACCCCAATAAGGACACACATTGCATGTGATATTGATGAAAGCATGAGTGAATGCAGTGAGAACACATTTGTTCAGTTTTTGAACTCCAAAATGTTATACAAGAGATAACTTTCATGTGGTTGCCGAATATTTTACAATATATTGGTGCAATTTTTTAAATGTCAGAAAAATATGTAAAATATGCACACATCTGTGAACTCCAAGTCTAAAAACAATATTTCAGTATTTTACTACAGAAATACCCTCTTTAGTAAGTAGAACACTGAAGAAAATAAAGTTTCTACTGTGTGTCAAGTTGAGTAGGGCCTATAGAGTTTTACCTTGTGCATATTAGTGTTCAATGGTTCACATAAGAGTGTATTAAAATGACTGCTTGTGTGTGTCATTTGAGAACAAAATTACCGCTTTCGAAGAGAGTACGTTGTTTTGAGACAAGACGTGCATTTTTCAGAGGTAGTGAGGAGTTTTGCCCGTTGTGTGTGAGGTTTAGAGATTTGTGTGTAGAGTTTTGAGAATTCGAGAACTGATTCCGAAAATTGTGTGTAAGCAATCGAGAAAAACTGTAAATTACATGCATCATACTCTCTTTCATTAAGTAAACTAGCCTGCCGCTGCTGAACTGTAACAGTATCATATAAATACATGTGGTTTCGCTGTAACCTCCAGGGAATTGAGGCCATTTCCCCTGACCCTGCTGCACTCTGCAGAATGCTCACAGCTGCACTCGCACTGTACACACTGTACTGCACTTGGCAGCTTACTTCACTGTGGAAAGGCTGGATCAACACAAAGTCTAGACATGGTTGCTGCATAAGGGACCCAACTTGCCTCCCAACGCCCCCTGACCCCGCCATAAGCCTGACCACGCCCCCCTTAATATTAAAACAAAAATTAAATGGACTAATGCACCCCAATGGCAACTAAGCATCACCCCCTCTCAGCTGTATCCTTCTCAACACCCCCCTAGAGCTCCCCAACGCCCCCTGGGGGGCTGTACCGCCCCCGTTGAGAAACACTACTATACATGCTGAATAACCGCTAAGACCTTAAACTACAGTAGTGGCGATTTTGTGTTCATTCATTTGAGCTTTCGCTTCAGGCCCCACGCTTACCCTAGAATCGCCTCGTCTGTAGTGGCCTATAACAATCTGAGCCTGGGGGCCCGAGCTATCTTAATCCAGCCCTGATTGTGTGTCATGCGTGACAGTGATTGAAATGAAGGCAAGACGTGCAGACTATCTCTATTCTGCAAGTACAGATGCAGGAGGAGGGTTTTCTGGTGGCTAGGGAGTGCCATGCACCTATCTAAGGTTTAATATCCTGCCACTCCAACGCAATACCAAGAGGAATGCTGTGGCTGGTTTGTGTGACGTGTGTTCCATGTTTGGCCACAATCCCAGAATCCTTTGCAAGAAGCCGTTGCATAATTAGTTTATTATCACAGATCTCCCACCAACACATACGTTTCCCCGGCAACACTTAATCTCCCCCAATTGGGTGACCACAGACATCCAATGACAAAAAAAAAAAAAGTTACAAAACTGTAAATATACCAATAAGACTTAATAATAATAATAATAAAAAACCACAACAGACCTGGCATTTGAACCCATTGGAGATACAGGGAGGACTGTTACAATAAAAAAACGCCAAAGAGGGGAAATAAAAAAAATGCACTGACCGATGACATCCAGTTTTTCACTCAAAATCATTTTGGTAAGTCAGCTTTTCTTGAAAAATATTTTTTCTGTTCACTCTTTACTGTATTAAAATCTGAAAATAAAAATAAAAATTAATGTTCTTTTGCTTTCTTTTTCTTTTTTTTAAATAATATTTTCTTCTTTCTTACACATCTGACATGGCAGTGTAGAGTCACTTGGGGTGGGGATTCATCCAGTCCAGTCTGCAGTGCAGAGACTGACTTAAAATAATAGATTTTTTTGCTCGTTCTGTCTTTTCTTTCTCTCTCCTTTTTAATATAAAAACACATCTATATAATCTTTTAGTCCGGAGCAGATGGAACAGCGCCAGACTTTTGGGGCGGGTGCCGCCCGCAGCTGAGTCACTCAGTCTGTGGCCCCAGTGGCTCCAGTGACGCACTCCTGTAAAACACACACGTACACACACACACACACGTACACACACACACACACTCCACTGGTCCCTCCATCCACACACCCTTTCTCTTGATTGAAACTCCCACACTTTTCAGGGGCTCAGCTGTGTGTGTGTGTGTGTGTGTGTGTGTGTGTGTGTGTGTGTGTGTGTGTGTGTGTGTGTGTGTGTGTGTGTGAGCTGTCTGGGTGCGTCCAAGCCCATGATTCCTTGAGAGGCACCCTGCCTGATGTAGTCAGATTCCTCCATCTCTGAGTCCAGAATGACGCGTTTGTCTCATCTGTCCAACAGTGGGTGGTCTGTTTGTGTCTACCCGTCTGTCTGTGTCATGTTCTTGCTTTAGGTTCATGCCTTCAAGAAGGTTCTAGAAAGTCTTTTTTTATTTTTCAAATTAAATGTCTCCATCCTCCACCCATGTGGTCCTTTTTTTGTGCTTACAACATTAAACTTCAAAAGTCAGTTAAAAGCCTCCAGAGTACTCCCCAGAAGGAACAGAGAGCAGAGTTCTCTTTTCAGTGAAGAAGGCTGGTTGTTTTTTTAATTATTTTTTTTGTTTTCATAGTTCTTTTTTTCTTTTTCAAAGAAAGGTTCTATTTTTCCCAGTTCCCTGAAGGGAACCACCAACATAGTAGAGCTTGTCCTGCTCTTAATTCAACCACGTGCATCACACTGATTTCCTGTTGTGTTCGCTTTTATCCAGTCCGCACAGAGAACACTGTAGTTAGTCCATGTTACATAATTACACATTACTTGTTTTTTTGGAAATTTTTACCAAACAATGGCCGTTCGCTGGTCTGAGAGAGCTCAAGATTGATTAAAAACAAACAAAAAAGACACACCTATCCTGTGTGTGAGTGTATGTGTATGTGTGCCTGAGAGGGGATCATAGAACTCTCCTTAGGTCTTTTAGAATGCCCTGTTTTGTCTCTAAAACCTTTTTTTAAAACAGAACTTCATTCCTTCTGCAGGTAACAGTGCTATTGCAACAAACCACTTTGAGTTGAGATCTTCTGGTTGCTGACACACTCTCGAATTACTAGACGGCAAAGTTGACTGTGTGCTTTCATTTTCCCACATGCTGTTCAACATTTGCTTTGATATTTGTTTTGAGATTTCCTCCAGAAGTAGGCATCACATCAGCACACATCACCAGCACCCTCCACACGCTCCAGACCCCCCCCAATCCCCCCGTTCCAAACCCACCCAACTGGGGTCACTCAGTGCAGTGCATGGGCAGGTTAGCAGGCGTGGATGGGTCGCAAAGAGGTCTGGAGGAGGCTGGAGTAGCGTGTTGTCACAGGTAGGTGGCGTTTGTCCCGTTCTGCGCTGCGTTGTGCGCTGTGCTTCTCTTCTCTTCTTCTGCTCTCGGTGGGCGTGCTCTCCTCTCAGACCAGCGAGGCCTCGGCTAGTCATAGCTCCGTGACCTCCAGGGGGCTCTCGCCCCCGCGCAGGCTGCTGCCGACGCTCTCCTTGTGCCGGTGCATGGGCGTGGACTTGGCCGACTCGGTGCGGGCGTTGCGTTCGGCGGCGTACAGCGCCCCGTCGGCGTCCAGGGCCTCCAGGGAGCGCGCCAGTGCCCGCTGGTCGTCCTCGGGCAGGCTGTTGAGGTCGGAGGTCAGCAGCGTGCCCGTGCTGCCGTGGGTCACGTGCACGCCCTCGCTGCCGCGCAGCTCCACCGGGTGCTTGTGCTTGAAGCGCAGCGTGCCGCCACCGCGCAAACCGCCGTTGCCACCCACGCCCAGGCCGTTCAGGCGCTCGTCATCGTCCTCGTCCATGTCACTCTGGATCAGCTGAGAAGGGGAGAGAGGGATGGAGAGAGGAGAGGGGGGGGGCAGAGGTGGGGAGAGGACAGAGAGATGCAAAGAGAGAGGTGGGAATGGAAAAGGGAACAGGTTAAGGTATCAAAAAAGGGAGCAATGCAATGGAGATTAGAAAGTAAAGAGGGGGGAAGAAGTAACAATTACATTATGTAGAAGTAGGGAGAGAGAGAGAGAACATGAAGGATGAATATAAGTAAAGAGGAACACACCAAAAGTGGAGTTAACACTGGAACGCCTGTTATGTGAGTTGCAATATTACGACACAATGGAAACTTCTACACTACAGAAGCCCTAAAGATGTAGCAAAAGGAAAAGGCAGGAAGGTGGCGTACAGGCTCAGCCTTCAAAGGGAGGAAGCAAAGCAGTAAATGTCCAGGTAGTCACACACACACACACACACACACACACACACACACACACACACACACACACACACAGTACCAACATTTTTTTCCAAAACAGGAAAGGCTGAGGTGTTAAAATAGTGCAGTCTTGGAGCGCACAGGAGACAGGACAGCAGCAGGTGGCGGAGAGAAGGAAAGACTCCTAGACTGGAGGATACGAGAGGAGGAAAGAGAAGAAAGGTGAGGCTGGCTACCTACGGAAGGAAAAGATTCCTAGGTTGGAACGTATGAGAGAAGAGGGGAAAAAACGTGAGAAAAACAAGTCGTGAGACCACAGCAGGAGGAAGTCAGAGAGGACAGGACAGCGCAGCACAGCACAGCACAGCACGACGCCGCATAGCATTGCATAGCACAGCTGAGAAGTTCTCAGCTGGGTCTCCTCTCAGCTGTCTTTGTCCCACCTCGCTGACGGACGAGTGGTCTCCGTTGCCCGTGGACTTGGTGACCAGTCGGGCGGCGAAGAGCTTTTTGAGACGCAGGTAGTCGTCCAGAACCACCTTGAGCAGCGAGCCCTGACAAGAATGGCAGCAGTTAGCGGTTAACGTTGTCTGAACACACACACACACACACACACACACACACACACACACACACACACACACACACACACACACTGACCCGGATCCAAGCACACACTCAGGTATCACAGTACATAGTCAAATCATAGCCAGTACACACTCAGTACAGTATACACATATGCAGTTTATACTCCAACATGCAGACCCTCTAGCACACACAGTACACACAAAATGTATTCATCAGTTTTACAATCCAGTGCCACATATTCCAAATGACTTGGTTTTACCTGTCCAATTCAGCAAGGTGATTAGGTTCACACAACACATAAGGGCTTACATAATGATGTTATTCCTTCAGTTAAACCTGCATACACATACAGTAGAGCAGTGGTTCCCAAACTTTTCCCATCATTCCCCCCTTTGGAGGGTCTGGATGCTTCCGAGCCCCCCCAAACAACAGCAGTACTCATGCAGACTGATTTTACGATTGCTGCGCTGCGCACAATCAAAGGAAAGGTGACTGGTGAGATAAAACAAAGAGGGATGTGTGTTCATTTCCTATGCTATTCAAATTTATGATAATTTGTAAAACAATATTGGTGAGGGCTTAAACTGTATTGCTAGGAGAGACAGGAAATAATTTTCTTGGGGGGGAAAAACCCAAAATCAGATGTCACACGCCCCCCTGCGATGCCTCCGCGCCCCCCCAGGGGGGCTTGCGCCCCACTTTGAGAAACACATACAGTAGAGGATGATAGACATAATAGAGGTGTACAAAGTAAGCAGCTGGTGTATAAATTGTAAAATCATGTACTTCTGCTTCACGCAGCACTGCTTTATACACCTCTACTTCATACACTTTTTCTCTCTGAACATGCCTGCTCAGGCAAGGTGCTAAGACCACTGACTCATTCCTTCTTTGGGCCCACCCATGTAATGTCAACCTCTACACCTCCATTTCCCCTTGGCGGTGACAGGAGATAGAAGAGAGAATAGGAGAGGGGGAAAGGAGAGAGGATAGGAGACGGGGATAGCAGAGGGGGATATGATAGAGGATAGGAGAGAGGGAAAGGAGAGAGGGATAGGAGAGGGGGATAGGAGAGGGGGATAGGAGAGAGGATAGGAGACGGGGGAAAGGAGAGAGGACAGGAGAGAGGGATAGGAGGGGGGATAGCAGAGAGGATAGCAGAGGGGGAAAGGAGAGAGGATAGGAGAGAGGGAGGGATAGGAGAGGGGGGATAGGAGAGGTGTGCATGCCTGCGGGTGGGGGTTCCCTATACTGTACACCTGGCTGGGAAGACCACAGGCAATGCCTCGGCATGCCTGCATGCACAGGAGCCTAAGGCAGATACTGTCCATGGCTTGGGGCCAAAAGCTTAGATGGTTACCGCACCCTGGGGAGTGGGGGCGTAGCACCAACATCTGGGCCCTGTACACAGCCAGCTCCAAGGGACCACCTTTATGTAGAGTTATTATATGGTGTGACGTCATCGGTCGAATGCTCCATTCATTTCAACGGGGCTCCCCAACGTTCGCACGTCTGTTATTTTTCGATAACGGACGGGTTGGTCTATAACAGACCGCTGTCAATGGCAACAAGACTTTTCACTGCTAAAGCGACTTTTCAACAAGACTCTAATCAGCTGCTGTGATTGACAACACCTGTTGTCCTGGCTACCTAGCTGTTGCCTAGCGGTGTTCCACAACGGCACTGTTTTGTTTTGCGCAGCAACAATCTTAACATTAAATAGGCCTAAAGAAATGTCCCCGCCATGTGTGAATCATTTAAGTATATCCATAGAATAAGCGGGTTAACTTTCGGCGAGTCGGTCGCTTTGTGGAATAGCAGCACTTCAGAGAGAACAAGACCCCTCCGCTCCGCGTCGGGGTCTAAAGATTCTCTCTGTCGTGCTGCTATTCCACGGTAGCGACCTTCTCGCCGAACGTTAACCCTTACTTAATATGTGTGAAGTCAAATCGAACTACATTATGTGGGGCCCTGGTGAATCAACGGCACGCATTTTCCACACCCATGACTGCATCTGTCCAAATATGATGTATAATATATAATATATAATATATAAATAACATATACATGTCTGTTTTGTCATCATGTGATGTGAACATCTATAACCATCTAACCATTGTGTGTGCAGGGACAGCAGAGCACGTCATAGTCACTTCAGATAACCGCTTGGCTGTCAAGAAGATGCAACAGATCAGCAAGGCCAACAGATGAGACGGATACGTTTGGGGTTGTACAATGTGGACTCTATTGATGTCAATGGGTTTGTGTGTGTGCGCATCTGTCTGTGTCTGTGTGTGTGTGTGTGTGTGTGTGTGTGTGTGTGTGTGTGTGTGTGTGTGTGTGTGTGTGTGTGTGTGTGTGTGTGTGTGTGTGTGTGAGAGAGAGAGAGAGAGAGAGAGAGAGAGAGAGAGAGAGAGAGAGAGAGAGAGAGAGAGAGAGAGAGAGAGAGAGAGATACATGAGGGGGGTGAATGTGTGAGAGTGTATTTTACGTGTAAAAGTGTATGTCTGTGTGCTCGTGCCTGTGTGTGTGTATAGGAGAGAGAGAGAGAGAGAGAGAGAGAGAGAGAGAGCATGTGTAAATGAGTGTGCGTGTGTGTCCGTGTGCGTGTGTGTGCATGTGTGTGCATGTGTGTGTGTGCGTGCGTGCGTGCGTGTGTGTGCGCGCGCGTGTGTGTGTGTATGTCTTTCTGCATGGGTGTCCTCTCACCTTAATCGGCCCTTCTCTCATGATCTGTCCCAGCTTGGCGATGTTGTCGTACTCCTGGATGGCTGCCCTCAGGTAGCGGTCGTCTTCCGGCTTGGCCTGTGGCTCTCGCCCAAAGGTGCCCTACAAACACGTCAAGAGCTTCATTGTAAAATAACGTAGGCCTACTGTATTTCCATTTCGGAACATTTTGGGAAATTGACAGTATTGTATTGGGTACTGGGCATTCCATTCCAGTGCATTGCCAAATGCATTGTATACAGGTAT
>NC_085880.1:30992765-31042765 GCF_034702125.1 Engraulis encrasicolus
AACTATCTTTGTGTTCATGTTCGTGTGTGTATGTTCGTGTGTGTGTGTGTGTGTTCATGCGAAACTAAATGCGTGTATTTCTTAGTTCCGCAGTCCTATGTCCGATTTTTCCAGAACTGGGACACCGTAAAAAGCACTGTGAGTACACACGCACACGCACATGCACATGCACACACACACACATAATACACCCACACAGAGCCCTGTGTGGTTATAATCTACCGCACAGCTGGTATTATTAGGCGATCAGATTCGACTCTGATCAGTCAAAACCTGCTATTATACAGCATTTAGCTATGCAGACACACAAATACCTATACATGCAGAATATGCATGTGAGCATCTCTCTCTCTCTCTCTCTCTCTCTCTCTCTCTCTCTCTCTCTCTCTCTCTCTCTCTCTCTCTCTCACACACACACACACACTACAACACACAGCTAAGCAGAAGTTGTTCAAAGTGTGTTTGAGGTCTGTTAGTCTGAGCAGCGGTGTTATGCAAACACTAGATGAAACATATGATGTGGATAGACACACACACACAAACACACACACACACTCACACGCACGCACGCACGCACGCACGCACACACACACACACACACACACACACACACACACACACACACACACACACACACACTCACACACTTTCCCACGACATGGGACCGATCTTCCATTGCTGTGCAGTGCGGTGCGGTTTGTGACTAAATGTGTTTCGAAGAAGCAATGTGGTAACAGGCAGGGAAGCCGACTAGGGGGGACAAAGGGGTCACCAGTCCTGGGCCCAGGGAAATGGAGGCCTATCATTGGGTCCTGATTACATTGATTGTATTGGGTGGGGGGCCCTTTCAGATGAATTTGTCCTGGGCCCAGCCAAAGCTGTCAGCGGCCCTGGTAACAGGGGATGTGAGTCTAATATAAACATGCATCATGAGGCTCCTTACACTGTTCTGCAGTCCAAACTAGGGATTGTTTTTCTACAAAATAAAGATCTTGGACTTGTTAGTAGTTGGACTCTGACTTGTCGTAGTTGTCGATCATTATCTGGGGGAATAAGTTTGATTCTTAATCACAGCTGTATATTATATGAGTGTGTGTGCACAGTGTATGAGTATTTGAAGAGTTTCGTTGCAAAATGGTGTATCCACCATATTTGACTTTTGAATTTTATTATTGGAAATGACTGTTTCGAAGTATGTATATTCTTGCCATTCAAATATTTTAAGAACATACTTTTTAAACCTAAATAAAATGCATTTTGCAATACAATGCAATGGAATGCCCAATACAAAAATGTCAATTTCCCAAAATGTTCCAACATTTTGCAAAGAAACTCTTCATTTCCACTGTTCTGTGGAACCAGTTACTAAAGATGAGAGTGTACAGGCATGATGTGGTATACAAGTGTATGTGACATACGTATTCAGAATATGAGAGCACTTACAATGTCCTATAGTACCAGTTACTAAAGATGACAGTGTATGGTGTATGTGGTGAGTGGTATACGTGTGAGTGTTCAGAATATGAGAGCCCTTACACTGTCCTGTAGTACCAGTTCATGACGATAAACAACAAGGCAGCCAGGACCAGCAGCAAGGCCAGGATGATCACCGCCATCTGCAGACACATGAAAAACAAATTAACAAATCAGCAAAAGTAAGAATTGATCCAGCTTCCTACACAGGGTTTACCCAACTTTTTTTCACATCTCACATTTCACATCTCAAAAAAGAAAAAAAAAGGGCAGTCATGGGTAAGCGGTTAGGTCGTCAGACTTGTAGCCCAAAGGTTGCCGGTTTGATTCCTGACCCGCCAGGTTGGTGGGGGGAGTAATTAACCAGTGTTCTCTCTCATCCTCCTCAATGACTGAGGTACCCTGAGCATGGTGCTGTTCCGCCGCACTGCTCCCTTGGGGCGCCATTGAGGGCTGCCCCCTTGTACGGGTGGGGCATAAATCAGGGTTCCCACTCTCACTCAGATATAAAATTCCATGATTTTCTATGACTTTCCAGACCTGAAAAACTGAATTTCCATGACCACTTTCGTCAAAAGAAATGATCTTATCTTCACCCCTAGAGCCGACGCCGAGCCGTCAGTGGGCTCATTGCATTCTAGAATGTTGCACCTTACAACGCAAAACCAAACCATCTCTGGCGAAGTGTTGCAGTATAACCAGTAAGAAACAATGTTATACACCAAACAAAAAAACTTTTGCTTTTACACAACTGTTAAGAAAATTCCATGATATTCCATGACTGTACATGCAAAATGGTGAAATTCCATGACTTTCCATGACTGGAAAAACTTTTATGAAATTCCATGATATTCGCGAAATTCCATGACCTGTGGGAACCCTGATAAATGCAATTCTGTTGTGTACAGTGTGCAGTGAACACTTGTGTGCTGTGGGGTGCTGTGTCACAATGACGTTGGGGTATCCCAAAAGGCTTTCACTTTCACTTTTCACTTTAAAGACAGCTGGACGGACAGACACACAAGTACGCTTACACGCACTCACACGCACACACACGCACACACACACACACACACACACACACACACACACACACACACACACACACACACACACACACACACACACACACACACACACCTGCCGTGTGTTGAGTTCATTGGGTGCCCTGCTCTTAACGGACACACACACACACACGCTCGCACGCACACACGCACACGCACACGCACACACACACACACACACACACACACACACACACACACACGCACACACACACACTCACACACAGACTGTACACATCTGCTATGTGTTGAGTTCATTGGGTGCCCTGCTCTTGATGGATACACACACACACACACACACACACACACACACACACACACACACACACACACACACACACACACACACACACACACACACACACACACACACACACACACACACACAGACACACACAGACACGCAGAGTAGTGAGGTCATCAGGTTCCCTGCTCTTGACAAACAAACACGCACACACGTACACACACACACACACACAGTGCACACCTGCAGTGGGGTGAAGTCGTGAGGTGCTCTGGTCTTGACGGCCGGTTGGACGTCCATGACGTTGTAGTTCCGGAACAAATTCCTCAGCTGCTCCTGATTCTCGTCGATCATCTGGATTACCCTGCACACACACACAGTGTCCGCTGAATGGTGTGATATGTGTGATATGTGAGTTCAGTAGTGTGATAATGAGACCATACTTCTCCATGTCCAGAATGTGTGTGTGTGTGTGTGTGTGTGTGTGTGTGTGTGTGTGTGTGTGTGTGTGTGTGTGTGTGTGTGTGTGTGTGTGTGTAAGCGTACCTGCTCACTTTCAGAATGTAATTTGTGTGTGTGTGTACCTCTCCACGTCCAGAATCTGGTTGGTATGAGAGTGTGCATGTCTCTATATGCACGTGTGTGTGTGAGTGTGTGTGTGTGTGTGTGTGTGTGTGTGTGTGTGTGTGTGTGTGTGTGTGTGTGTGTGTGTGTGTGTGTGTGTGTGTGTGTGTGTGTGTGTGTGTGTGTGTGTGTGTGTGTGTGCATGTGTGTAAGCATACCTCTCGACGTCCAGAATGCGGTTGGTGTTCTTGTTGACCACATGGATGAGGACGTCTGTCCGTTCAAAGTCCACACGGCCCATCTTATTCACATGGAACTGCAACACACAGGCATGCAAATCACAACATGGCGTCATATCAAAACGCATCGACCTGAACGATCTATAGTGTTTGCGCATCAGGACTTCGCTTGTTAACGCACGCTCCACAACATCCGGTGACAGGTTAGGTTTAGGTGTGGTTTTGGTCTGGGCACAATTTCACCATTTCCTTTGTTTTGCTGTTCTTGACAAAAATGTTGCTTTGCTGACAAGTGAGGGTTACGCATGGTTTTGGTCAGGGCACAGCAGAGCATTTTCATGTTAAGCAACAGAAATCCGCCTCAACTAAAGAAATTCCAGGACGGCAAACCTGGTCACATGGCAAAATACTTTCATGTGGCGTTGAAGATGGGTGAGCGGTTAGGGCGTCAGACTTGCATCCCAGAGGTTGCCGGTTCGACTCCCGACCCGCCAGGTTGGTGGAGGGGAGTAATCAACCAGTGCTCTCCCCCATCCTCCTCCATGACTGAGGTACCCTGAGCATGGTACCGTCCCACCGCACTGCTCCCCATGGGGCGCCACTGAGGGCTGCCCCCTTGCACGGGTGAGGCATGAATGCAATTTCGTTGTGTGCAGTGTGCAGTGTTCACTTGTGTGCTATGAGTGCTTGAGTGCTGTGTCACAATGACACTGGGAGTTGGAGTTTCCCAGTGGGCTTTCACTTTCACTTTTTTTTCTTTCAAGAGCACGACTTAACATGCAAAGTCCTCACACCTCAATGCACTGGCGCGAAATAAACTCTCGATTTCACCAGTCTTTGTCTGTCAAAGAAAATACATACACGTCCACGTGCACGTCGGCAATGTTGACGAAGGCCTTGAGGAGAAGACTGATTAACTCTTGAAACTGCACCTACAGTAGAAACTACTCTTGAGACAGCCATGTTGCAATGGTTATAGAGTTGGACTGTAGATCACAAGGTTGTAGGTTCAATCCCCACCCTGACCAATCCCTTCCTCCCTCCATGGCTGAAGTGCCCTTGAGGACGACAGGTGCCTTCTCACACCGCTGCAGGGACAATAACCAATACCCTGTAATAATTGAAGAGCTCTTTTCCAAAACGCTATATCCACCATTTTTGACTTCTTGGATTTTAATATTGGAATTGACTGTTAAGAGGTCCTATCATCTATGTGTGAATTCTTGCCATTCAAATGTTTTGAGAACATACTTTAAAACCTCTATAAAAATGCATTTTGCAATGCATTTCAATGGAATACCCAATACAAAAAAGTACATTTCCCAACATTCTATAAAATGGATATATCTCATTTTGGAAAAGAGCTCTTCAATTGTAAGTTGCTTTAGATAAAAGAGTCAGCTACGTGTAATGCCTGACGCTTGGGCCAGAATACTACATCAAACCAAAATACACCGGTGACACTAACACACACCTGCACATCATCTGTGTTGACAATGGCCCTGGTAATGTTGGAGAGGAAACTTTCATAACCCTCTTTGACTTAGTACCTCTTGGACAAGTACACACACACACACACTGCACACTAGTGGTGTCAACAATAATCGATTCGGCAATGCAATGCAATGCGGAACATGGACAATTCCAGAATAGATGCGGCAAGTTCCAGAATCAATGGCAATTTTTTTAAGTTTCAATTACCTCCGTGGATATTTCAGGAGCAAATTAGTGTTAAATTAAATAAAAGCACTCCAAAGCATTGAAAACTGCAAGACTGATACAGAAAACAGCCAATAAAATGTTGCTCAGTATATGACAACTTGATTTGTCTCATCATGACTGATGAAACATTTGCTTTGCTTTCAGTAGAAATTGAATGCATTGCAATGCATCGTAGAATTGAATTGAATCGAAACGAAACGAATCGCTACCTCCCGAATCGTAATTGAATCGAATAGCGAGGGCAGTGCCAATGCACACCACTACTGCACACACACAGGCCCCCTAAACCACTCCTCCAAAAACATAAACACACACACACATATACATACTCACAAACACACACACAAACATACACAGACAGACACACAGACACACACCTGCACGTCGTCAGTGTTGACGATGGCTCCGGTGATGTTGGACAGGAGGCTGATGAACTCTTCCTGGAACTGGCGTACGCGCTCGGGGCTGTCGTTGATGACGATCTTGAGGCGCTGGTCGTCGCGCAGGATGTAGATGCCCACGTTGGCGATGTCGCTGCGGCCCGACAGGTCGCTGGCCAGCACCTCCAGCACGAAGTAGCCCGGGTCATACTGCATGAACAGGTCGAACGTACGGATGATGCCGTCCATCTGACCTGGGGATGTGCAGACGCACACACACACACACACACATGCACACACACACGCACATGCACACACACACGCGCACGCTCACACACACACGCGCATGCACGCACGCACGCGCACACACGCACACTCACACAGGAGAACACATATGGCATGTTGAAATGTAGCCGTGTGCTAAAATGCAAATGTGCCCACACACATACAAACACACATACACAGAAGCACACGCGCACATACGCGTGCGCCGCACGCATGCATGCACACGCGCGCACACACACACACACACACACACACACACACACACACACACACACACACACACACACACACACACACACACACACACACACACACACGCGCGCGCGACACGACTACAAAACTTGGTGGAGGTTTGAATGAAGTGCAGTATGCCATGAACAGGTGGAACATGTGCTTGGTCTGACCTACACATGATGGGAAGGTGTGAGTGACAGGTAAGCAGGTTAAGCTGGGCCCAGGACAAAGTCATCTCATTGCCCCCCCACCCAGTTCATACACTGAGAGCAGTTGAGAGCAGTCAACGTACCAATACTGTGTACATACTTGGCCAATAAAGCGTATTCTCGTTCCGGTTCTCGGAACTGTGAGCGAAAATGGGAAATGGCACAGGACAGAAAGTCAAAAGGATATTGCGAATGGGTTTTCGAATATTTCCTAAGAGTAGAGGAAATGCTTGTGAAACTGTATTTAGTGTTACGGTAACCTCGAGTGACATGGCATGACATGTTGTAGCCATACTGGGCATCCTTTGTGACTAGATACCAGGCAGAGGTGACTACAAAGACATCGTTTGTGCAATGTCAAATGCATCGTAGCCTCTTAGTCTTACTGCAGATGGGGTTGCAGGCGGGCCTATAGTATTTGCTGAAAATACCTACATCATAGCAACATTGCTGACATTACTGAGACTCTTAAGTAACAAATTAAGACATAGCCATTACAGTGTTGGTGACAGTAAGGTTATGACATGCTCTGCGCATAGGGATTAATGCTGTATCACACTGCCGTCCTTATTCAGCAATTAGCTCATCTTGTATTGTAGCATCAACTAGCAAATTGATGACCACACAGTGCTCTAGTGTTATAGACGTGTAATAGTCAGGATAAAGTCAGGATAAAGTCAGCATAAATGCATCTTTCTAAAAAAATGTCTGCATCCCTCAACCATGAAGTGGTTTTTAGTGGGTTTTATTTCTTTTGTTACTAACAGTCTGTTTTGATATTGGATGAATGTTTGGGATTTTAAATTCTATTGCTTGTAAACATCTAGCCTGCCTATTTTGGACACCAGATGGAAGTTAGCCCTTGGGCTACAATCTGGCATATTTACATATATGTACATGTATGTATATGTTCATTAATGTGCTATGTCCTGAAGAAATCAAGTAAAGTAAAGTTAAGTAAAGTAAATGAACGTCTTTCCTTGACTGGACATTGAAATGAGCTTATTTGACAGCTGCTCATGTCGGGTTTGGTGAGTATTTGGTATGTTGAGGTTCTTCAGCTATTTTAATGCTGCCTTTGCTGTGCTTGGTCTGAATGCACAATTAGGGTGAATGGACGCTTCAGTCAGGACATGGGTGAATCACAGAAGTCTGTAACATTTCATGTTCGTGTTGACTGAATGACTGATTACTGAATAAATGAACGACTGAATGGCTGTGATTGATTGATTAATTGATTGATTGACTGATAGATAGATAGATAGATAGATAGATAGATAGATAGATAGATAGATAGATAGATAGATAGATAGATAGATAGATAGATAGATAGATAGATAGATAGATAGATAGATAGATAGATAGATAGATAGATAGATAGATAGATGCACATACCGATGACGAAGACGTTGCTCTTCTCCTCGGAGATGTTGGCCTTCAGCTTGATGTAGGTGATGGAGACGATGTGGTAGAGCACCAGGCTGTTGTTGCCGATGTCGTTGTCATACGCCCTGACACGGATCAGGTCCGAGCCCACCTTAGCATCCGCCGCCACTCCTGATACAAACAGTAGGTAGATCATATTGCATTCAATAATCACATCTTATTACATTGGAACACATTTTTCATCATATCACGTTGTATTGCATTGAATCACTCTCACCATATCTCATAATGTGGATTTGTATTGCATTATTATCCCCTTAAGACACGGCATTATAAATGAGCTGTTACCGGAATGGCAATGACCAAGTCGTAATGTATTACTAAAGGCCCCGTGCACTGTCATAGTAGAGTAGTACTATAGAAGTTAAATTTCAACGTCTATAGTGTGCCACAGGAGGTACGACGTGCATTAAGGGGCTACATCAATTTTGCATTGTTTAATATTGTAGCTGCAACATCACAGGTTTAAGGTAGCAGCTGCTAGTGCTAAATCATTCTGAGAGGCTGTGGGCAGCCTAACAGGAACTAGCGTGGCAGGGCTGAAATGCTGCACACAAACGGGACCCACTAGTTTGACGCCCTCTCGTGATTTCACATGGTAATCAAACATTTCAAACAAGCGATTTAAGGTTAGGGTTAGGTTTAGGGTTAAGGTTAGGGTTAGGGTTAAGGTTAGGGTTAGGTTTAGGTTTAGGGTTAGGGTTAGGGTTAGGTTTAGGGTTAAGGTTAGGGTTAGGTCGTATGACGTAAGCGGTAAGTACCGAAAGGGCGTCGAACTAGTGAGTCCCGCACACAAACATGGGGGGGAAAAGGTGAATGGTAATCACATCGTACCTGCAGTGTACTCCATTGTATGGAGCTGTATGAAATGGTACCTACCGTATGACAGTATATTATATTGCATCGTATGGTACTCTATGGAATGGTACCTGCACTATCACAGGCCTATCTGGCCTATCACTGCACTATTGAACTGTATTGCATGGTGTTGTACCTGAGCTATCACAGTATGTTATATTGTTTCGTATGGCGCTATAAGGAATGGCACCTGTGGTGTAAATCATATGGCATGGTAGTACATTGTAGCTGCGGTATCTTGCTGTGTGTGCTATCACAGCATATTATACTGTATTGTACCTGTGCTATCACAGTATATTGTATAATATTGTATTGTACAGTATGGTGCTCTATGGAACGGTACCTGTGGTGTACTCTATCTTGTTGCGCCATCACAGCATATTGTACTGTAGTACTGCATGGTGTCGTACCTGCACAGTCACAGTATACTGTATCATATTGTACTGTATGGTGTTCTATGAAACGGTACCTGCGGTGTACTCTGGCTTGCTGAAGCGCGGCGGCTGGTCGTTGATGTCCTCCAGGACGATGCGGACCTCCTGCAGCGTGGGGTCCTGGCTGGGGTCCAGCAGACGGGCCCGCTGGGACCTCTGGCCCCTGGGCAGCGACCAGTTGGGGTTGCTGGAGGCCTTGACCAGGATGGAGTACATGGGGATCTCCTCGCGGTCCAGGTCCCTCCTGACCCGCAGCACGCCCACCTTGCTCAGGTCGAAGTTCTCCTCCAGATCGCCTCCTGCAGGGCGCCGGGCGCAATGGCATTAGTGAGGAGGACGTAGTTAGGGAACCAGGTTAAGGGGCGTGTTTCTCAAAAGCACTGTGTCTTAACTTTTTAAAAAATAAATGCCATCTGGACCTCAGTATATAAGCCCAGCCCCACCCCCCCGGAGTTCGAGTCCTGATTGGATAGATGATGATGATGATGATGATGATGATGATGATGATGATGATAATGCTTAGCTGCTGTGACCGCCCACCCCCTTAGTAAACTTATTACTTTTTAGACTCTTCTTCCTCTTATGATGCTGCTAACACTGCTAACACTCTACTATCTGTGTTTTATGCACTTTTATTAATGTATTTATTTGGATATGAACATTTTTTCTATCCAAATACCCATACACTCCCCCTTAGAATAAACTGTATGTTTTTTCCCCATTGTGGCAAAAATAAAGGGCATACTTACTTACTTACTTACTTACTTACTTACTCTACTCCCCTTTGCTTTTAATTACAATTAGGCGTGCATATGCAAGTATTTGGTGAGTGATTTTCAAAGACAGAGAGAAAAAGATTAGGGTAGACATTAAGAAATGCTAGAGTGAGAGAGAGAGAGTGAGCTAAGAGAAAGAGGAAGTGAGAGACAACCACACAGACAGAAAGAGGAAAGTGATTCTGACCTGCGATGAAGTAGTAGACCACGGCGTTGGATCCCTCGTCTGCGTCCACAGCTCCGGTCACGTTGCCCACCACCGTACCTGGAGACGAGTGCTCCTCCACATACAGCACCTGGTAGGGCAGGCCGCCCTTCTGCCACGCACGCACACACACGCATGCACGCACGCACGCACGCACGCACGCACGCACGCACGCACGCGCGCACACACACACACACACACACACACACACACACACACACACACACACACACACACACACACACACACACACGGACAGACACGCACGCACGCACGCACGCACGCACGCACGCACGCACGCACGCACACACACACACACACACACACACACACACACACACACACACACACACACACACACACGCACACGCACACACGCATGCATGCACGCACACGGACAGACACGCACGCACACACAAACACACACACACACACACACACGCACACACACACACACGCACAAACACACACACACACACACGGTTAGCTGGACTTATTCGGCTCAATGATGATACGCCTGCTAGCTTAGAAGTAGAATTAATGTCACCAGACATTTTTAACTTCAGGAGGAGAGAAATGAAAACATTTCCATTATTGGTGTAGTATCACGTAGCCTCTTATATATTAAAAATGCCTGAAAAGCATCAATAAAATCAAAGAAATTTTGTATGGCCATGCTTTCTGCAGTATTCCATGAATATATACAGGGGGTGGACAAAATATCTGAGACCTGACACCTGTCATTGTAGTGTGGGAATTTTCATGCCTTAAGTGGACCAGCCTCTTGGCCAATCTTCATTAATTACACATTGTACCAGTAAAGTGAAGTGTGAAGGTTCAATTAGCAGGATAAGAGCACAGTTTTGCTCGAAATTTTGCAATGCACACAACATTATGGGTGATTATCAGAGCTCAAAAATGAGAAATTCTTGGTGAGCGTGTAACTGTTGCATCTTGGACCAAGACAGCAAGTCTTTGTGATTTATCAAGAGCCACGGTATCCAAGGTAATGTCTGCATACCACCAAGAAGGATGAACCACATCCAACAGGATTAACTATGGATGCAAGAGGAAGCTATCTGAATAGTCTGAAAGGGATGTGTGGGTGCTAACCTGGAATTTATATATATATATATATATATATAAAAAAAAACATAAAACCACAGCTGTCCAAATCACGGTAGAAATAAATGTGCATCTCAACTTTCCTGTTTCCACCAAAACGGTCCATCGAGAGCTCCATAGGGTCAATACACACGGCCAGTCACCCAAATATCCCTTTCAGACAGCTTCCCCTTGCATCCTCAGTTAATTAAATATGGGGTGAATCCTTCCACCCGGTCAGAAGTTATGGGCCAAACATAATACGGCCATCTTGAATTCAGCTATCTTGGAAGTGTTGGCCTCCAAAATCTAACCAGGTACCCTAGGTAATTAACACACAGATTCTGGGACAAATCCATCCATCTGTTCAAAAGTTATCACGTTCACATGAAAGACCTTACGCGGCGGACGAGGCAACAGACGCAAAACCATTACATCCCCGATGCTCCGCGTTTCGGGCATATAATAACATCCCTGACGCTCCGCGTTTCAGGGATATAATTACTTCCATTGCCGTTGTCACTCAGCTGGCTTCTGGTGTATTTGTGCCATTACCGGGGGCTTGTGGAAGACGGGCTCGTTGTCGTCGATGTCCGTGAGGGCCACCTGGAGGGGCTGGGTGGTCTCGTAGGGGACGGGCTGACCCAGGTCATACGCCACTATGATCAGCTGTGGAGCAGAAGACAAACAGCAGAGTTGTAGACAGCAGAAGTAGCAGTACTCTTACAGATGTAGTTACAACATTAAACACCAACATAGGAAGAAATCCACTCATCACATCTCCCCTTTCTCCAACCTGCCATTTTTTCAATTTTTTTAATATATATTTTTTCCTACTTTTT
This sequence comes from Engraulis encrasicolus, assembly GCF_034702125.1. Lineage (NCBI taxonomy): Eukaryota > Metazoa > Chordata > Actinopteri > Clupeiformes > Engraulidae > Engraulis > Engraulis encrasicolus. The sequence continues at coordinate 31,004,845 of NC_085880.1, forward strand.
TTTTATTTTTTCTTTTTAACAATCTTTTAAACCTTTTTTGGGACTCCCAGAGCAGGGAAGCTTTTCATTGTATATATATATATGTTTCATATATATACACATGACAAATAAAATATCTTGTATCTTGCATCTTGTATCTTGTAACATTAGTGGCATGCTATCACATGGTTTCGAGTTTGAAATATCATACTATGAGTGTTGCAATTACATTTGTAAGAGTACTGTATTTCTATCTCCACTTTATACAACTCTGATAAACATTGAACAATTAAGAGCCACATATCTGTCTTTGAAGTAATATTGTGTTGTACATAGTTATCTTTATTTTGTTTTATTTTAACGTGTGTACGATTATCCTTGTGTGCCTGTGTGTGTACGTGCATATGGGAGCCTGCCCATATACCCCATATTTGCATGGGTGGATTAATAAGTGTGTGTGTGTGTGTGTGTGCGCGCGCATGTGTAAACTGATGCTGTGTGAGTGCATTTGTGAGTGTATACACGCATGTATGTGGGTGCCTACGTGTGTGTGTGTGTGCGTGTGTGTGTGTGTGTGTGTGTGTGTGTGTGTGTGTGTGTGTGTGTGTGTGTGTGTGTGTGTGTGTGTGTGTGTGCGTGTGTGTGCTTTTGTGAGTGTATACACGCATGCATGTGGGTGCCTCTGTGTGTGTGTGTGTGTGTGTGTGTGTGTGTGTGTGTGTGTGTGTGTGTGTGTGTGTGTGTGCGTGTGTGTGTGTGTGTGCAAGCATGCGTGCGTGCGTGCGTGCACGTGTGTTCAGTACTAACGCTGTGTAGTGCTTGTTTCTCTCGGTCCAGTTTGACTGCGGTGGTGATGACTCCGGAGATGGCGTCGATGTTGAAGTTCTCCCAGTCTCTGTTGCCGGCGCCCGTCTGCAGGAAGGAGTAGCGCACGTCCCCGTTCACCCCCTCGTCCTCGTCCTTCGCATACACCTCATACACCACCTGCGGAGGAGGCTTCTCCTGCACAACACACACACACACAAGAGACATCAGTGACACAAAACCTTCGGGGGGCGGCTGTTTCTGCAGAATACACAGACACAAGTGACACACAAACACACACACACACACACACACACACACACACACACACACACACAGAGCGTTGGCTAGATGCACATAGACGGAACGTTTAAAGGGCCAGCCACGCACATACGCACGCATGCAGGCACACAAGCACGCACCCACACCTCCTGCAAAGTATGTGTATGATGGTAACATTGGCTAGATGCACATACGGTAGGCGTGACTGTTGAAGGGCCACGCACGCACGCACGCACGCACGCACGCACGCACGCACGCAGGCAGGCAGGCAGGCAGGCAGGCAGGCAGGCAGGCAGGCAGGCAGGCAGGCAGGCAGGCAGGCAGGCAGGCAGGCAGGCAGGCAGGCAGGCACGCACGCTTACCTCCTGTATGTGTATGATGGTGCCGTTGGCGGGCCGCACAAAGACGGGTCTGTTGTCGTTGACGTCTATGACGGTGATGTGAAGCATGGCCGTGCCCCACAGGGGGGGGCGACCGCTGTCCGTGGCAACCACCGTCAGGTTGAAGCTCTCCGACGACGTGAGGAGACGCAGGGAGCGAATCAGACCCGTGGCGGGGTCCAGAGAGAAGGCATCTGGCGGCGGGGAAAAAAAAGAACAAATAGCCCTGCTTGGATATCAACTATTTTACTATTAGAGGGCAAGAGGAGGGCAAGGGTGTGTGTGTGTTTGTTGTGTGTGTGTGTCACTCCCCTTCTCACTGTGTGTGTGTGTGTGTGTGTGTGTGTGTGTGTGTGTGTGTGTGTGTGTGTGTGTGTGTGTGTGTGTGTGTGTGTGTGTGTGTGTGTGTGCGCGCTACCTGCTCCGGGTCCCTGCATGTTGTAGGTGAGTCTGGAGTTGTGTGATCAGATTTGTGTGTGTGTGTGTGTGTGCATGTGTGCGAGTGTGTGTGTGTGTGTGTGTGTGTGTGTGTGTGCATGTGTGCGTGTGTGTGTGTGTGTGTGTGTGTGTGCTACCTGCTCCGGGCCCCTGCATGCTGTACGTGAGTCTGGCGTTGTCCCCCTCGTCCCGGTCCACGGCGCTGAGCGTGATGACGGAGGTTCCACTGGGCTCGTTCTCAAACACGCTGGTTGTGAAGACCCGCTCAGAGAACTGCGGACGGTCGTCGTTCACATCCAGAACCGTCACCAGCACCTGCCAAGGGTGACGGAAAAACACAAGAGAACACACGAGATCACCTGGGAATGTCAATCATATCTCCATAACTTATTTGCAAGCACATGATGCTTTAATAACACTTTATTTGGTAACGCTTTACTTTACGGTACAGTATTTACTGTGTACTTTCTGCGTAACAACAGGGTAACAGACAGAAGTTACATGGTATCTAACGGGTAAAAAGGGGGTAATTACAAAGTAAATACTATGTAATACACATATCTCAAGAATTACTATGAAACTACTGCGTATTTTCTAACCATATAATCAATCATCTAATCATCTGTTACCCTGCTGTTACCCAATTAATGGTATTTACTTTGTAATTACCCCCTTTTTACCCATTAGATACCATGTAACTTCTCTCTGTTACCCTGTTGTTACCCAGAAAGTACACAGTAATTACATATGGTAACTGTACCGTAAAGTAAAGCGTTACCCTTTATTTTGAGGGACTTTTAATGACAGTGTACTTACTCATTAGCTACAGTGGAATAACTGGTGTAATAACATGCAAGTACAACTCTAGTAGAGGTTATTACCTCATATATTTTGTGTATCTGCACACCATAATGATAGTAACGTCCATAATGTACTAATGAAGTGGTTTTATAATACTGTGCCAAAGGGAATAATTATTCTGGATGCAAAGGACTGAACTGAGGATCAAGGCACCCTTGGCATGCAGATACACAAAAATTCACGTTGTGAGTGCACTACAGTGTAAACAATGTTTTCTTTCTGACAGTCCTTTTTCTCCTGATTCCTTGGTATTTACCTGAAACCCAATTGACATCTTATAGTAAATACACAGGTAAATCACATCACATAGTAATTAGGTATAAGTAAGTATAGTACCGGTAATGAAATAGTAATGAAGTGTATGATAGCCTACACTGTCAGAAACATGCAGTAAGTCTTTTTGTTTACTTTTGTGTGACACACACCTGAACTGAGTTTTCCCGCCGGTTGTTGGGGGTGCCTCCGGGGTTGTCACGGGCAACAGCTGTGAGGGTGTAGTGGTCTTTGGTCTCCCGGTCCAAGGGGGAGAGGATGTAGATGTCTCCCTGATGGAGGAAGAGGAGGAGGAAGAGGAAGAGATGAAGAAGAGATGTGTGTTGTCACTGTAGTGGGTGAGACTGAGATGCCAAACTTTGTGTGTGTGTGCGTGTGTGTGTGTGCATCTGTGAATGTGTTTGTGACTGAGTGTGTGAACGAGAGAGAGAGAGACAGACAGTGTGTGTGTGTGTGTGTGTGTGTGTGTGTGTGCGTGCGTGCGTGTGTGCGTGCATGCGTGTGTGTGTGTGTGTGTTTGTGTGTGTGAGCATGCGTGTCATGCGTCTCTCTCTCTCTCTGTGTTTGTGTGTGTGTGTGTGTGTGTGTGTCTGCTCACTGTAGTGGGCGTGATGCCGAATTTGCCCTCCCCATCCACCAGGCTGTACTCGATGATGGAGAAGAGGCCGGAGTCCGCATCAGTGGCACTCACACTCACGATGATGGTACCCAGGGCCACGTCCTCAAACACAGGTTTCTACACACACACACACACACACACACGCACACGCACACGCACACGCACACACACACGCACACACACACACACACACACACACACACGAACACACACACACACACACACACACACACACACACACGCGAACACACACACATAGACACACACACACACATGCACGCACACACACGCACACACACACACGCACGCACACACACACACACAAAGACAAATAGACATTAATACATGCCATCTCTGGTCTGCTCATCTAAACAGCAATAAAAGACCATTTATCAATGGTACATAATGTGTTGTTTTTGTACCAGTGCTACATGATTGGCTCCATTGTAAATTAACCTTTCATCCGAGGTACATGATAGGCTGCCGGTGTAAATGAACCCTCCCACCAAGGTTTCTTATTGGCTCCAGTGTGAATCATCACGCCCCCTCATGTTAGCTGATTGGGTGCTTTTGTACATGACCCCACAAAGATTTTTTTGGTCTTTTATTAGTTTGTTTATGATAGGACAGTGAGAGTGTTAGGAAAGATTGAGGAGAGAGAGATGAGGAAAGTTCGGCAAATGACCCGGGCCACAATCGACCCCAGGTCCTCGGCGTAGCAGCCCAGTGCCCTACCATTAGAGCTATGGTAGGGCCCCCAAGAAACCAGATTGGCTGATTGTGTAATAAGCCCTGCCCAGAAGGAACCTAATTGGCTGATTGTGTCATGACCACTCTCCCCAAGAAATCAGGTGGGCAGCCCAGCCCTGGTTCCAGCAGCGGGGCACTACACTGCTACGGCGAGCCGGGTTCGATTCTGGCCCGGGTCATTTGCTGAGCCTTCCCCGTCTCTCTCCCCGCTAATTTCCTGTCTCATTCTGAACTGTCCTGTCACCAATAAAGGCCAAAGGGCCCAAAAAATATCAAAAAGAAATCCGACTGGTTGACTATTTGATGAGCCCTTCCCCCCCTCCAGGGACTACCTGATAGGTGGGCTGCGAGAAGACGGGGTTGTTGTCGTTGACGTCCACTATGCGCAGGTAGACGGGCAGCTCGGCGAAGCGCGGGGGGCTGCCGTGGTCCTGGGCGCGCACCGTGAAGTTGAGCCACTGCACCTGCTCGTAGTCCACCGTGCGATTGGCTATGATCTTACCTGCCAGCCAATCAGAAATCAGAAAGCAACCTTCACTTGCACTGCAATCAAGTTTCATCAACTGAACATCATTCACATAATGCAGATTCTCAATTGCAAAAAAACCCCACATTAGACGGCAAAACGAACTGTGTGATGAAGCAGACTGTTAATAAAGAATTCTGACCTGTGGAGGGGTCCTCCAGTGTGATGTAGTCTCCCCGGGGCAGGTGCAGCAGCTGGTAGATGACCTGTCCGTTGGGGCCCTTGTCTGGGTCCACAGCCGACACGGAGAGGAGCGTGGTGCCAGGCTGAGCCCCTTCCAGAATCTTCTCCGAGAAGTTGGCCACGCCAAATGGGCGGAATCGCGGCACGTTGTCATTCACGTCCAACACATTTATGGTCAGCCGGGCTGTGCGTGTTTGAGAGAGAGAGAGAGAGAGAGAGAGAGAGAGAGAGAGAGAGAGAGAGAGAGAGAGAGATTTTAGATTTTATAGTTCTATAATTGTATAGTTCTGTGATTGGTGATTGTGATTGTAAGTGATGGTGTAAGTGATATTGATGGTGTAAGAGATTGTGGATGTAAAACAGTAGAACGAGCATCTAGATGTAGATCTAGAACAGAGATTCTCAAAGTGTGGTCCGGGGACCACTGGTGGTCCGCAACAGAGCTCAGGTGGTCCGCGAGGGGATTTCTATTTTTCCAAGACAAGCTAGCAGTTGGCTGTATTTGTAACATTATTACAAAGCTAAACATAGCTGAAGTGTTATTTTTACCACAATAAGACATGCTTGTAATGTGAATAAAAAGTAAGTGATCTGCATGAGAATTAGCAGTGTCAAATTAGCACCCGTCAACTATGAATTAAGTTGACAGGTGGTCCCTGAACATTTTTGGAGGGACAAAGTGGTCCTCGGTCTGAAAAAGTTCAAGAAACACTGGTCTAGGACTACAGGTAGCCTTGGGGTGTTCTATTGTAGCTGTTTTGTTGTAGCCTTGGATGTCTAGTAATAGTAACTACTAGGTACTCTCATCATTGTTGTTTACATAAATGATGATGATGATGGCTGTGCTCCATACCTGTGAGCGGGACATGCTATACCACATTATTATATTATTACATTACACTTAGCTGACGCTTTCATTTTATTCAAAGCAACTTACAGTTATTATTTGTCAGGGTATTGGTTACAGTCCCTGGAGCAATGTGGGGTTAGGTGCCTTGCTCAAGGGCACTTCAGCCATGGATGGAGATGTAGGGAGAGGTCAGGGGGGATTCGAACCTGCAACCCCTAGATTGAAAGACCAACTCCCTAACCACTAGGCCACATGTACCATAAGACTTTTTCAGACATTTCTGGACTTTTTATTGCCATCAAACAGTCCTTTATGCATTGAAAGTAAACAACACATAGCAGATAGTACTGCTGGGAGAACAGCATTTCTATGACAACATCAACAATTAAGTTAACATATTAAGACGTGATCAAGTTACGCATAACGATATCATTTCGGTAACAAAATGTTAAAAAATAAGAGGCTTCGTCTCAAGGGGCTGAAATCTTACCATTGGGCACGCTGACAGACTGGTCTATGACCTCACTGGCGTTGTCATGAACAGACACGATGATGTCAAATGTAGCAACCAGCTCCCTGTTCAAAGGGTTACGCACAAACACAGCACCTACAGGAAGACCACGCACACACGCACGCACGCACGCACGCACGCACGCACACACACACACACACACACACACACACACACACACACACACACACACACACACACACACACACACACACACACACAGACACACACAGACACACACACACACACAGTTGGTTTGTGTGTTATGCACTATGCTTGGTTTGTGAGGAAATAACTGTATGGTTCCCTGTTTGTTTTTCCCACCCTCTGTTCCATGTATGTGTTATGTACAGTGTGACAAAAAAATAATATAATATTGAGACTATGAAGAAAAGACTATAAAGACTATTAGTTTTGTTCCAGGAACTACTGTATGTGCAGTATTCATTTACTATTTATTGTTGCAGTTGTTTACGGCTGTATTTGCATACTACATGTGTGTTGCGTGTCAGACCATCTGTGTGATTTGCATCTGTCTGCAAGAGCAGGGTGCACTTCCTCTTACTGTAGATGCTAAAAGGATTTTACAACTTACTGTGTTTTATTATTGTATTTCCATAAACGAATTTTCTTATCATTACCACCTCGTAGAAGTAGTGTGGATGTGGTAGATAGAAACAAAAAATGGATTTGCTGTTGATCGTTGGTGGGCAAAAAAATGAAATATAGGCTGGATTTAGAACAATAAATATCTTCAGTTAGGCATGCTATAGTCCTTGGATTGACTAACAGGTGTTTTAAATCCAAAGCACTACACCAACTTAGACATTGCGTGCCCAACAGAGAGTACTCCACTAGCTATCCACGCTGTCACTACCCGTAGGAAAGCTCGCAGATGTAGACCCTCTGGTTGTGTACACAACAACCTAATTACGATTGCACCTGAACGCATAAACAATAGCTCTACTACTTTGAATGTTAACGCTGCATTACTTAACGTGCAGTCCTTGACCAACAAAAGCTTCGTAGTAAACCAGCTGGTCTCGGACAAAAACATAAGCTTCATGTTTCTTACCGAAACATGGCTTAAAGACGACGGGGCGGCTACTTTTATTGAGGCTTGCCCTTCCGATTACAAATTCCTTCACGCCCCGAGACCAAATAAACGAGGCGGAGGCGTAGCCATACTTTTCTCCAACAAATTTAATTGTACTAAGATGAATCTGGGCTCTTTCTCTTCATTTGAATACATGGCAATGAGGGTCCAAGCAAACCTCAAACTGATTATTATTTTTCTGTACCGTCCACCGAAATTCTCTTCGTCATTTCTATCTGATTTCTCCACCTTCATGTCAGACGTACTTACTAACTATGATAAAGCAATAATTGCTGGCGACTTTAATATCCACGTAAATACATCAGATGACGCAATAGCCAAGTCTTTCTTAGATACATTAAATGGATTCGGTCTCGTCCAGAATGTCACTGAACAGCCTACCCATCGGAAAGGCAACACACTTGACCTTGTTATTTCACATGCGCTTGATATCAACAATATATCGGTCACGGACGTCGGCCTCTCCGACCACCACTGTGTGTTTTTTGATTTTGACATTTCAACACAAATTAGCACACCCAACAATGTCATTCACAGACGACGCATTAATGCCTCTGCTGAGCTTAAGATTTCAGACCTCATCAAATCGGGTGACCTACTAAATGGTCACTGCACACCTGATGAAATGGTTGATAGCTTCAACAACAACTTAAGAGGAATTCTAGATAACATAGCTCCAATTAGAACGACGACAAGGACCAGAGCTAGGTATTCACCTTGGATGAATGACTCACTTAGAGCCTTAAAAAGAAAATGCAGAGTAACCGAGCGTCTTTGGAGGAAAACTAAATTAGAAGTCCATAGACAATCCCTTAGGGATGAGATCTCCTCCTACAATAATGCGGTACGCTCAGAGAGAAAAGCATATTTTTCCAAAATCATAACAGACAACCAGCATAATGCGAAAGTTCTTTTTTCCACTATTGACCACCTGCTTAATCCAACACATAGCAATAACAACCTAAATGCAGCATCACATGCCAAGTGCGAGGAATTTGCTAGATTTTTTGATAAAAAGATTGCCGACATTAGAGAAGGCATCCAAGGTGAAAACGCAGCAATCTCTGTCGCCCACTCAGGCGATACACCGAGGGGAGGGTTAAACCCCCCTAGGAGACCTGAGAGCTTCCAAAAGTTTTGTCCAATTACAGAGGACGACCTCTGTAAAATAGTCAGGGAAAGTAAGCAGTCTACCTACAGCCTTGACGCGATCCCCACACATCTGCTAAAAAACATACTTGGTTGCTTAGCAGCACCTTTACTGCAAATTGTTAACACCTCTATGCTTACAGGCATTTTTCCAAGCTCATTCAAAACAGCCATGGTAAAGCCACTCCTAAAAAAGACAAACTTAGATCAGAATTCTTTAAACAACTACAGACCTATATCAAACCTCCCCTTTATAAGCAAGGTACTAGAAAAAGTTGTATTTAAACAGCTTAATCAACATCTGGCTGGGAATGATATCTTGGAAAAATTCCAATCAGGCTTTAGAGCCAACCATAGCACCGAAACAGCACTAACCAAAATAATAAGTGATCTTAGGCTCAGCACTGCCGCAAACAAAGTTTCAGCACTTATCCTCCTCGACCTCAGTGCCGCCTTTGACACGATAGACCACAACATACTAATTGACCGCCTTGAATCTTGGGTAGGCTTGTCCGGTCACGTCTTAGAGTGGTTCAAAACATATATTACAGGAAGGCAGTTTTTTGTCACCATCGGAGAACACGTCTCCAACAAGTATGATGTGCCTTTTGGAGTTGCTCAGGGTAGTTGCTTGGGCCCTCTCCTCTTCTCTCTCTATATGTTGCCCCTGGGCTCCATCATCAGAGAGCACAATGTTGATTTTCATAGCTATGCCGATGACACTCAACTATATATCTCTGTCGAGCCTAGCCAAACCACTGCCATTCATGCCTTGACTAAATGCATGTCTGCCATCACAGATTGGATGAACAGTAACTTCCTAAAATTAAATGAGGATAAAACTGAAGTGTTGCTCATTGGGCCTAAGGAAAAACGTGCAAAACTCCACTCAAGCCTAGGTGACCTAAGCATACACATTAAAGATAAGGTTACTAGCCTAGGTGTGGTCATAGACTCGGATTTGAGCTTTGAGCCTCACATCAACAAGATAACAAAATCTGCTTTTTTCCATCTTAGAAATGTTAACAAAGTGCGCGGCTTGGCCCCCCGACAAGACGCTGAGAAACTTATTCATGCCTTTGTCACCAGTAGGATAGACTACTGCAATGCTCTCTTCTCTGGTCTCCCAAAAAAATTAATTGACAAATTGCAACTCATTCAAAATTCTGCGGCAAGAATCCTAACAAGAACCAGAATGAGAGAGCACATCTCTCCTGTCTTGGCAGACCTGCACTGGTTACCTGTCTCATACAGAATCGACTTTAAGATTCTGCTCACAGTATTTAAAGCATTAAATGGACTTGCCCCTAGCTATATCTCAGACATGCTCTCTTTTTATGCCCCTGCTCGAACTCTCAGGTCCACTGATGCCAAGCTGCTAAGGACCCCCACCCCCCCGCAGAAGAAGATCGGCGACGCCGCGTTTGCCTGCTATGCGCCCAAGAGATGGAACGCCCTCCCCATCGAGATCCGATCAGCCACCTCCGTCGACTCCTTTAAGAAGCAGCTGAAGACCCACCTCTTCATCCTTGCCAACTCCTAGCTGCCAAGGCGTCATAGTGTCCCAGCTGCCGCAGCGCCCTTACTACTCGCAACCAGCCCTGGCAGGGGGCTCCCCTAGGTGGCCGCTGGTCTCTGCCTGAGGTTTCTTCCTGACTATAGGGGGTCTTTTTTTTCTCAGACTTCACTGAGCTTTTTTTCCCCCTTACAAACTATGAATCAAGCGAAAGGGAGTTTTTCCTCACCCCTGATGCCACCAGGGGCCGCACCTGAGCGCCCAATCTCTGTGTGACTATCTATGACTTATGATAGGCCCAGCCACTATGGACCTTACACATCTAAGAATCCTGGTCCTATCCTACGTTGACCTTATGACTCTACTTTCTCTGTCTATCTCTTCTTCCTCTGCCTTCCTGCTTTTTCTGCCTTTCCTCTATACCTCTCCTTTTAAATCTATCTCTAAAAAATGTTTTTTTTTTTTCATTTGTTAAGCACTTTGAGTTACATGCCTTGTATGACACAGTGCTATACAAATACAATTATTATTATTATTATTATAGGTTGAAAGAAAGGTAAGGTACGCTATATGTTGAAAACAAAAGTTTCATTATTCTCAGTTTCACTCAGATGCCATGAGTTTTGCCTGTTTTGGTTGTAGGGCAGGCCTTACAAGGCAATGTCCCCTGAGCAAAACCAACCAACAACCAAACAATGTAGTGACGCTTGCTCAATGGTGTGGTCTTGCAGGGCTTTGCATAACTATCAGGAAAAACAACAACAACAACAACAACAACAACAACCAAATACAAAAAAAAGCAACCAAAGAAAACCACTGCTGGAAACTCACTCATGTGGATGTTGATACCCAGTAGTGATACCTACAGGACGGTATTCCAAGCAGAGGGTTTAGTTCAGTGTTTCTCAACTGGTGGGTCGCGACCCAAAAGTGGGTCGCGGAGGGGTCATGGGTGGGTCGCGGGGCCTTGGTGTAAAAAATCCAACTTTTCCTGCAACAATTTACAGCTTTTATTTTGATAGGCTAGTGAACTCTGTGTCATCTGTCGTCATAGATACAATCTGAATGTTTATGTGAGATAGATAGCGTGCAACCAGTCATTCGAGTCTTGGTTACATTTTGAGAATTGCATTGAATTGACTTGAACGCTAAAAAAATTGGGTCGCGACCGAATGAGAGTGGAAAATGGTGGGTCCCAAGACTGTTCCAGTTGAGAAACACTGGTTTAGTTCACCAACCTAATAACGCTAATTAAGGAGACTTGAGACTTGAGAAGGGTGACCAGATTTTTGTAGTCTAAAACCGGGAGACTTCGCCGTGTGACTTAAAGACAATATTTTGGCGGACGGGTCTGGGGGTCCTCCCTCAGAAAAAAATGACGTTTTTAGATGCAATTTCCTGCATTCTAATCAATTTTAGGGGGTGGAATGACAAATCGCACCTGACTCCTTCAGACTTTATATACAAGCGCTGGCTGCCATTAATTGTGGCAGGTAAACATGTAATCTTTTCCATATATTTACCCTGATATACATGTAGCGCAATGAAGTGGGTTCTCAAAACCGGGACATATTTGTGTCCCGACAGAGTTTGCTCGGGACCTGGGACACACAACTCCAAATCGGGACTGTCCCGGTTAAGTCTGGTCACCCTAGACTTGAGGCTTGACTCCTAATTTAGCTTTTCTTACTGCAGCTGGGCCTGTTGACGGGCCTATTCACTCTGCTCAAAACACGTAACTACATCAAAACAACAACATTGTATTGCTAATGACAATGCACAGACTCGATAGTAACTGAGCAAGACTAATACTAAGTAGTAAGTAGTAGTTAAGTAGTAAACCAGGCTTAGTTAACCTACAGGAAGTGGTAAACCTGCTAATATAGATGTAACTGCAAGAAAAGTAGGACTCTTCTATTAGATGATTTACCTCTACCACAAGGTTAACTTAACCTGGTTTACTAATGAACCAGCTTCCTAGTATAGCCCCTTGGTCAATACCATTTTGTTGACAATAAGGTTATAGCAGAGGCTCTGTGCTAAAGGATTTAAAGCTGATACCGACAGGCTATCTTGGGCAGATTTCTCATTAGGTAAACCTTTAAGTAAAACAATTAAGTGTACCACTTAACCATGTTCTTGGAATAACCCCAGGGGCCTATACTACTATTTTTATGCAATGCCTTGGGCCTATACTACAAAGCTGGTTCAGGAGTAAACCAGAGGAAGTTAAGAGGTAAAGCACCTAATAGAAGAGCCTGGAGTCCTTCTATTAGATGATTTAACTTAACCTAGTTTACTCCTGAACCAGCTTTGTAGTATAGGCCCAAGGCCTTGCATAAAAATACAACTGCATCAACAAGAATAACAAATAAAACAAAATACAATGGGCACTGCCACATGCTCACCGGTGTGGAAGTCGATGCCAAATGAGTCCTGCAGTCCCCTGACAGGGTTGTTGTTGTCGTCGCGCGCCTCCACGGAGATGATGTAGTACGCCAGCCGCGGGCGAAGGTCAGGGTCCTCGGCCGTCAGCGTGGCCACCACCTCAAGGACAAGAACAAAGTGAAAGTCAAGGTCAAGTGGAAGTCAGCTTTATTGCCAATTTCTTTGCATGCACGACATACAAAGAATTGAAATTACATTTCTCGTTTTCCCATGCAAAGACATAGACTAGACATAGATACACCGATCCAAGGAAATAACCGTAGTAGAGCGGCCGCCATTACTGCAGTGCTTCCTGAAGCAAACTCGTATCTGGACAGTGGAGAAGTCCGTAAATTTATAAGCCAATAGTAGCCAACTAGAACTAGCTCCGGCTTGTTAGCTAACTCCGAACATGTAATGTTGACAACATACAATTCACACAACCATTTAACAAGCCGAAGTTACTCAACATTTCGCTGGTAGACCAAGGAGGGTCTTGGGGTTGAAGGCATTTGTGAACTTTGTAAGTGAAACCATAATTTATTAGCGAACTCGTTTTGATGAGATGTCTGTGGTAATAACACAAGGGTAGCTCCGGCTTGTTAGCTAACTCCGAACATGTAATGTTGACAACATACAATTCACACAACCATTTAACAAGCCGAAGTTACTCAACATTTCGCTGGTAGACCAAGGAGGGTCTTGGGGTTGAAAACAAGGCATTTTTGAACTTTGCAAGTGAAAGCATCATTTATTAGCGAACTCGTTTTGGTGAAGTGCCAGTTAGCCCGCCCATAGCTAGGTCTATTCAGTATAGCTTTACATGTCCTTCTTGAATTAAATGTTTCATTAATTTATAAATTCTATAATTTCATGATATAGCTTCATCAATCACCGGTGGGCACTGTCTGACATCGTCTATCCATGAAACTTTATTCAAAACTTTATTCAGGCTGTCATTTCTAGAGGTGCTTAACTCGACTCTTTGAGGCGTCCGGATTGATTGGATCATTCCAAGGAGGGTATCCGGATTAGACGGATCACACGGATCACTTATTTAAAATAAATAAAAATAAATAATAATAATGTATTTTTTAAAACGTTTCTTTCGTTAAGTAGCTATGCGCCTCACCTTTGTTGTTCCATTTATCAATTCACGTTGATAAATCAAAGAGTAAGACAGTTTGATCAACAAAACTCACTTTATGAATGTCACAGTTCCTAAACTCATGCTGCGATCCGACCCACCTGGGTCTCCTCACTAAACATGCAACCACAACTCGAACAGCCTTTGGCAGCAGTGAAACGGCATGTTCCTGATTTTGCAATAAATAATGTGTGTGTGTTTGTATTTAAGAAGACTAAAAGTCAAATATTTGGGAGCAGAAGTCTAGTTGAGCAGGGACAGTCAGGAGGCGAGCAGCAGATGACCACTCGCTTCCGCTGCCGAGTTGCCATGCGACTCACACACTCGTGGCAAAAACGAAACTTAAGCGTTGATCCGATCCGTAGGGGATTCGCTGCTACCAACAACTCAGTCAGGATTCGTCTCACCGAGTCGCCGAGGGCGCCGCTGCTGAGTGACTCGGACGAGGGGAGTGACAGCAGTGTCTTTAAAGACGGTACGCTGTAACGCAGTGAGTGATAGTAGAGTCACGTCTGTAGACTATAATTTCCCTAAGAGTAGCCTACATACTGAGATGTTAAAGCGTTGGCAGAGCATTGTTAACATTTAGAAATGTAGACCTCAACAGAGTCAGAAGCACACACACATAGGGAGTGTGGACCCGCGACTCAATTGGCCACAACAGGCTGGACGGATCAAACGGGCTCGATGAATGACGAGGCGGGAGTTGGTTCAGTTTTACTCAGTGAGTGTTCGTGACTGAACAGCATAGTAGGGAGATTAGAGAATGGCTGTTGTAGTCAACTAAAGAGGATACAGTCCGGTTTCACAATTTCTCGCGTTGTAACTGCCATTTTGTTGACATATTAATGAAATGCCGTCTGACCCGCCTTTGGCGGATCAATGCACGACAGCCATCCGGTCTGTTCGGATGAGGTCTTGACCCGGCTCTCCAACCGGATCCTCCGGGTTTTATATCATCTCTAGTCATTTCGATGGTGTCAGTCACCAGAATGTATTAGCGCACCAACTATTTATAGATGGCATAACGGGTTTAATGAATAGAACGGCACTCCAACAATGGCGCCAGTGCAAGATGGTGGCGTCCATACATCGCTTCTCGGATCGGTGTACAGACATAGACATATGCCAAGGACAAGGTCAAAATTGTATTTTACCAACTTTGACCTTGAACATGGCTTTGCTGTATCAGTTTTAATGTGAATTGAAATCTAAAAAGAAAAGCACCTCTCCGGCTGGTGTGGACTCGTTGACGCTGATGGTCTGCATGGGCCGCAGGAAGCGCGGCCGGGAGTCGTTGACGTCGTCCAGGAGCACGGTGAGTGTGGCGGTGGCCGAGAGCGGAGGCGCGCCGCGGTCTGTGGCCATGACGATGAGGCGGTAGGAGGCGCGCTCCTCCCGGTCCAACGAGGCGTTGCCCACCAGCACGGCGCCCGACAGCGAGTCCACCACGAAACGGTCCTGGGCACCGCTCTCCAGCCGGTACAGCAGCCAGCCGTTGGCACCCGAGTCCGCGTCCGTGGCAGACAGCTGGGTCACCACCACACCTGGACACACACGCACGCACGCGATATATAGCAGCCTGACGTTGGCACCCGAGTCTGCGTCCGTGACAGACAGCTGGGTCACCACCACACAGGGACGCACAGAGACGTTACACACACACACACACACACACACACACACACACACACACACACACACACACACACACACACACACACACACACACACACACAGGCCCTCTACCCACCTGTGGGGCTGTTCTCGGGAAGGCGTACGGTGAAGCTGGCGGGGTTGAATACTGGCGGGTTGTCGTTGAGGTCGAGGATGGTGATGGAGAGCGGCACGGTGCTACTCAGCCCGCCCACGTCTTCTGCAGCCAGCTGGAGCTCCACACGCGGCTCAGAGAAGGCCTCTCGGTCCAGCGCCGCACCCTCCCTCACACGTACCTCACCTAGAGAGTGAACCACAGACACACAGACACACAGACACACACACACATGCACACGCACACACGCACGCACACACACAGACACACAGACACACACACACATGCACACGCACACACGCACGCACACACATGGCTCAGAGAAGGCCTCTTGGTCCAGCACTGCACCCTCACTCACCTCACCTGGAGACACACACACACACACACACACACACACACACACACACACACACACACACACACACACACACACACACACACACACACACACACACACACACACACACACACACACACACACACACACACACACACACACACACACACACACACATAGCAGAGCAGCTCCACACATGGGTCTATATGCATGAGGGCGTACCTGTGTCTTGGTGTATTAGAGCGCACCTGTGTCTGGATCTATTAGAGCGTACCTGTGTCTGGGTCTATTAGAGTGTACCTGTATATCTGGGTCTATTAGAGCGCACCTGTGTCTGGGTATATGAGGGCGTACCTGTGTCTTGGTGTATTAGAGCGCACCTGTGTCTGGGTATATGAGGGTATACCTGTGTCTTGGTGTATTAGAGCGCACCTGTGTCTGGATCTATTAGAGCGTACCTGTGTCTGGGTATATGAGGGCGTACCTGTGTCTTGGTGTATTAGAGCGCACCTGTGTCTGGGTATATGAGGGCGTACCTGTGTCTGGGTCTATGGTGAAGAGCTCCACCCTGGGCCCCAGCAGCTTGTACTTCACTACAGAGTTCACGCCAATGTCCCTGTCCAGCGCTTTCACCGGCCCATTCAGAACAGTCACGGTGCTGCCTAAGAGAGAGAGAGAGAGAGAGAGAGAGAGAGAGAGAGAGAGAGAGAGACAGAGACAGAGACAGAGACAGAGAGACAGAAAAGAGGCAGAGACAGAAAGACGATAAGAGGGACAAAGACAAAAAAGAGAAAAAAAGAAGGAAAAAGACAGAGAGAGAGGAACTATATATGAAGAGTTCAGATGCAAAACCCCCTAAGTGCCTTTTCAGAAAATAATCTCAATTCATTTTTATTTAATACAAAGTTACTAAAATTGCTTATTGTTTTATTTTATTTATATAATATAACTATTTATATGTATTATCAAGTACATAAATGTAAACCAAACCAACAACGGGGTTCTCTAAAAATATAGAAGTAAAGGTCTTCAGAAATGGAGTTAGGGTGTTTTGCATCTGAACTCTTCANTTATATAATTATGTATTGTATTTATACAAGACATAGACAGACAGGTCATAGACAGACAAGCATGAAAAGTACTACAGTACTACTTTGTACACTTGATTGAATGTCACTGTGCACTCTCAGTTTGAGACAACTGGAATGCCCAGAATGAAGCAAGTGTGTGTGTGTGTGTGTGTGTGTGTGTGTGTGTGTGTGTGTGTGTGTGTGTGTGTGTGTGTGTGTGTGTGTGTGTGTGTGTGTGTGTGTGTGTGTGTGTGTGTGTGTATGAGAGAGTGTGTGAGTGTGTGTGTGTCTGCATGTGTGTGTGTCTACTAGAAGCTAAGTGGGTGCTGTACCTGCGAGGGAGTTCTCCATGATTTCAGCACGGTAGCTGGACCGAGTGAACAGCGGGCGGTTGTCATTCTCATCCAGAATACGCACCACCAACGTGTCTGAATCCTAGAGCAAGCAATATATGTATACAATATATATATATATAGTAGCAATAAAAATAGAAATTCACTCTATACAGATGGCAGTCGAAGAGAGTTTGATTTCCAGTAATGAGGTCGGAATGCAAAGCGTTTAAGGAAACAGCAGAAACATATATGTAGACCTTCCTGTGTGACATGCAAACGTTCAAATAAATGTGCATGGTATGCTTGTATGTATGTATGTATGTATGTATGTAGTATGTATGTATGTACAGTATGTGCATAAGTGTGTGTGTGTGTGTGTGTGTGTGTGTGTGTGTGTGTGTGCATGCGGGACTGTGTGCGTCCGTGCGTGCGTGCGTGCGTGCGTGCGTGCGTGCGTGCGTGCGTGCGTGCGTGCGTGCATGCGTGCGTGCGTGCGTGCGTACGTGTGGTATGTGCTCTGTAAAACATTGCATCGTACAAAGTAGTTAAAAGTTAAAAAGTAAGTTGTCCTGCTGCTTTAAGTTTGTAAGTTAACTCTTAATGCAACTCGAGGCTTAACTCAACTCAAGGCTTTCTAAAGTTGAGTTAACTTACAAACGTATATTATTAGGGCAGCAGGGCCAATGTTTTACAATGTGTGTGTGTGTGTGTGTGTGTGTGTGTGTGTGTGTGTGTGTGTGTGTGTGTGTGTGTGTGTGTGTGTGTGTGTGTGTGTGTGTGTGTGTGTGTGTGTGTTACCCGGCGTGCTATGCGTGGGTTCTCTGGGTTGTCCTTGACGGTGATGGTCAGTCTGTATTCGTCTATCCTCTCCCTGTCCAGGGGTCTGTTCACCTGCACCACTCCCGTCTGACAGGAGACAAAACGCAGGATAAGCAAGGCTCATAATCAGCTACGACCATAACTAATGCATGCATTTATTAAAACCATGCAGTATATAGTTTCGACATTGCCGTTTTTTTTGTGGCAGATGTCATGTGGTACAACCACAGTCAATGCCACTGAACCAGCTATAAAATCAGGCCCAGGACCATATGGAGGTGAAACGAGCAAAGTGAAAAGAGGAGAAATTCAGTGTTCCATTCTGGCAGCTCAACCGTCATCAGGTCGTCTCAGCGAATCAAATAGAATGATTAAAAAAAAAAAGATTGGCCAGGGGAAATTCACTTCTCATTTGCATAACATTTAACTCGGACTTTAGCTTCGCTTCGCTCCTGTTCGCTTGCCTTCGCCTCCCTCATAGGAATGAATGGTGAAGTTCACTTCGCTTAGCCAAATTCATGTGTGTGTGTGTCCGGCGAAATAGGGCCTATAGAGTCCACTAACTAATGATAACTAACACACAATAACAACTGCCAAACTACTTGAGTGTAAAGGACTCACGGTGTCATTGATATAGAACGCTCCGTCCTTGTTGCCAGCGGTGATGTTGAAGGTGAGCAGGGCGTTGCGTCCGCTGTCTGTGTCGGAGGCCCGGATCTGGGCAATGGAGGTGTGTATGGACGCCCCTTCGCTCACGCTCACGTTCTTAGGCAGGTTCAGCAGAATCGGGTCGTTATCGTTGATGTCCAGAACCAACACTCCCACCACCACCTGGACGGGAGAAGACAGGATATTGGAGTTCGAAGGAAATGCTGCTTTGGTTACATAGTGTAACAATCAAAACATTTGGTACATTTTTGTATGTTAATTTATCAGAGGTGTCAAAAGTTTAAGTTAAAGTTAAAATACAACTATGCTGTCATATAATGTACTGGCGTACTTACATCTTGGATTTGCTTACACTTTAACTTTTGACATCTCTGTAATTCATCTACAACGTGGTGCAAAGAGGTTAAATGCTCAGATTAAAGTGTGGTTTTCAACCAAATTAACTCATAGACTGAATTCAATGTAGTCATACAGTTTTGAATGTTAAATAATCTGTAACACATGTGTGCAGAGAGGACAAGAGATTAGGTTTAGGTTAAGGTCAGAGACAGGTTTAGGTTCAAGGTCATAATAAGGTTAAAAGGTTCAAGGGTTCTCTTTATTTTATTGAAAAATGTAACATAATGAAGAATGTCAGACACTAGCCTGATAAACCAAACTAAATGTGGATGTCTAATTTAGTCTGGCCTCAATGCACAATACATCCGAAGATTGTTGATGAGAACAACCTTCCCTCAAAACCCTGCCCGCTTTGATTCAAAACACATCTTTGCGTTGTAATTGGTTTGCCAGATTCATGGCATTCTGGCTTCATTGAATCATTATGCGAGGCCAGACCCACCCGTAGACAAAACATTTTGCCGTCCAGCGGGTGGTGCTGGTTCACCAGGCTATGTCAGACACATAGTCAGCACAACTGTGGATATGCCATTTTACCTCCAGCTGCGTGAGTGTTTGTGTAGTAGGAGAATATAGTGCTATTTTGAATACTACTGTATGATAGTGTTACTTTGAATACTATCACTCTCATTTGTTTGTGGATAATATGGGTGATTTGCCTACTACATACAGTGTGTGTCCAGTGAAGTGTGCGTGCGTGTGTGTGTGTGTGTGTGCGTGCGTGCGTGCGTGCGTTTACTCACAGTACTGCTGCGTGGGGGTGTGCCCAAGTCTCTTGCGGTGATGGTGATGTTGTAGGAGGGTGTTGTCTCTCTGTCCAGCTCCACGTCTCTCCTCACCCGAAGCTCTCCCTCAACAGGAGACACCACAAACTCATCTGACAGAGAGAGAGAGAGAGAGAGAGAGAGAGAGGGGGGGGGGGAGATACAGAGACAGACAGCATTTTAAAAGGAAACTGATGATGCAAACCATGTTGAAAAGTGACAGTTTAGATCCGTTATACAGTATCTTCATAAAATATGCAAATGATAATAACAGTTTGTATTTACTGCACACACACACACACACACACACACACACACACACACACACACACACACACACACACACACACACACACACACACACACACACACACACACACACACAGGGGCGCTGCCAGAAATGTTGGGCCCCATGAAAGATTCGAATTTTGGGCCCCCTTAAGGGCCCCTCTCAGTGCTTGGGCCCCCTTAAGGGCTCCTATCAGTGCTTGGGCCCTTAGAATCTGTACCACTTTCCCCCCCTTAGCGGCCCCCCTGCACACACACACACACACACGTAACACACACACAAGCACACACACACACACACACTATAAGAACTCACTTTTGGGGTCTCCGGCGGTGATAGTGTACTCCACCTTCCCGTTGGGGCCCGAGTCCATGTCGGTGGCCCTGACGGTCCACACGCGGGGCCCCGGCTGGCCCTCTGTGATCTCGATGGGGCCCTCAAACTCCCTCGGGAACATGGGCGTCACGTCGTTCACATCCAGCACGTTCACCATCACCTGGTCAAAATGGCAATACAGTCAGTTTACGATACGCCCTGAAGAAGGCCATAAGGGCCGAAACGCGTTGGCATTGTAGCCAAATAAAAAAGTAAAAAAATTGCAACCTTGAGTGCCTCAGCATCTGTCTTCCTGGACCAAGTTTGAGAGCCCCTACACTGATGAGCACCAAGGAAAAAAGGTGAAGACCCAGAAGCACTCCAATTACCTGCTTGTGTTTGACAATCAGTTTATATTTGCCAAAATAAAATGAAAGGTTCAAATGGATTAAAAGGGAGCTCATTGATGTACATTATGTTTGACTGTGCCACCGACTAGAATGGATGTGCATGAGACTGTGAATACACAGTCACTTATCACATCAAATCATTCACATCCAGCGCAATCACCATCACCTGGTCATGGTAATAGGTTACATTATTGTAGATTACACTTATTTGTTTTTTCCATTTTTTTAAGACTTACAGTTATGGTACAGGGTATTCATTCACAGACCTCTGTGTGTGTGTGTGTGTGTGTGTGTGTGTGTGTGTGCGTGCGCGTGTGTGCGTGTGTGTGTGTGTGTGTGTGTGTGTGTGTGTGTGTGTGTGTGTGTGTGTGTGTGTGTGTGTGTGTGTGTGTGTGTGTGTGTGTGTGTGTGTGTGTGTGTGTGTGTGTGTGAGTGTGTTATGCACCGTGGTGGTAGAGGTGAGTCGCAGCTGTGGGATGGGACACTGGTCTGTAGCCGTCACCACTAGAGTGTAGCGTCCATTACTGATCTCATAGTCCAGCTCCTTCACAGCCACAATCCTTCCCTGCAATGGAGGTAAACAACCATATAAACATTCACTAAGGTCTTATACTTCACCATGTTTCAACGACTGATGAATCTGTTAATCCATTAAATACATGTAGTATACAGCTCCAGGCCTTTTTATTAGAATACCATGAAAAAGTTGATTTATTTCCATAATTCCATCAATAATGTTAAACTGTCATGGATTGTAGATTCATGGCCCAGTTTTTTAACTATTCCAATCATTATTTTTTTTCTTTTTATATACGTTGGCTGTCCAGCTCAAAAAAACCATGAATTGGGGAATTCGCATTATTAGAATATTGTTATAAAATCACATTTTTCTTCATCAAAATTCGGGTCACATTAAATCAGTTGAAATTTGGTACTTTCTACATAACATGCAATGGTCAATACTTGGTTAGGACATTCTCTGTCTTCATAATGGCCATGATGCGTTTAACATTGAAGTCAATGGCAAAAACAGTGCATGGGTGTTATGGAAGCCCCGATATCCTTGATGCTTTGCTGTCAGCTGTTCTTGTTTGTTGACCTGGTGCCCCACACTTCCCTCTTCAATATACCCGAAGATTTCCATGCCACGTTTTGGTGTTAACTCACCAGTTTAATTCTAACTCAACAGAAATTAAACCCCATTCATTTTCAATGGGGTTTCATTTCTGGTTATTTAGAATTAAACTGGTGAGTTAGCGCCAAAACGTGGCATGGAAATCTACAGGGTATATTGAAGAGGGAAGTGTGGGGTACCAGGTCAACAAACAAGAACAGCTGACAGCAAAGCATCAAGGATATCTGGGCTTCCATAACTCCCATGCACTGTTTTTGCCATTGACTTCAATGTTAAACGCATCATGGCCATTATGAAGACAGAGAATGTCCTAACCAAGTATTGACCATTGCATGTTATGCAGAAAGTACCAAATTTCAACTGATTTAATGTGACCCGAATTTTGATGAAGAAAAATGTGATTTTATAACAATATTCTAATAATGCGAATTCCCCAATTCATGGGTTTTTTGAGCTGGAAGGCCAACGTATATAAAAAGAAAAAAAAATAATGATTGGAATAGTTAAAAAACTGGGCCATGAATCTACAATCCATGACAGTTTAGCATTATTGATGGAATTATGGAAATAAATCAACTTTTTCATGGTATTCTAATAAAAAGGCCTGGAGCTGTACATGTACATTTAACAGGGACACCAGAAGCAGGATTTGTAAACTGCACAAAGAATTGCTATCTTTAATGCAAGACGATGAAAACAAGTGTGTTGGCTGTCTCTGTACTGGGCTACACTCACCGTGACATTATTGATGCGGAATGTTTGGCCTATGTTGCCGTGGGTGATGGCATAGCGCAGGGTTCCGTTGAGGTCCTCGTCGGGATCGATGGCGGTTACCGTGGCGATGGTGGCCCCCACTGTGTCGGGCCCCTCGCTCAGCACGGTCATGTACTCCTCCTCGGGGAACTCGGGGGCGTTGTCGTTCTCATCCACGATGGTCACCCACACCGTGGTGGAGGTCTGGAAGAGGCAAGGGCACAGTACAGACACAGGTCATCCAACAACACACAACGGGGACTTACTTACGATACGTGACGTAAAGAATAAAAGAGTCTGCAGCACTGCTTGCTGTTCATTTGTATAATAATAATAATAATAGTAATAATAATAATAATAACTTAATTTTTATAACACAATTCATTTAAGTTGTGATAGGCCACAGCTCATCTGTTTAGAAGGTGCAGGATTCAGTAACAAATTCTGTATAAAAAGAAGACAATCCGCATACTTCAGGTCTATTTTTGTACAAAGAAGCTTTACTTGACTTGCAAGCTTTCGGTCCTTAGACCTTCATCAGGCCTGAGTAGTAAAGCTTCTTTGCACAAAAATAGACCTGAAGTGTGCGGATTGTCTTCTTTTTATAACACAATTCATACAAGACTTGCAGCTCAATGTGCTGAACAGTTAGATTAACAACGAAGAATAATAATAATAAAAATATATATAATAAGTTGACTATGACGGCATACTGTATATGGCAAAGTTCAGGCCAAGGTATGTTGTGAGGTCATCCAACAAAAAACAACCGGAACAGAGTTATGGAACAGAGTTATGGAACAGAGTTATGTGCGGTAAAGAATTGTAAAAAGTCTGCAGCACTGCTTGCTGGTAGCCTCTTTGTGCAGTTGTCTTTGTCTCAGTTCACACTGAAAAGACTCAACTATATCATAAAAAATATATATGCTAATAAATACCAGCATAGAGAGGGCCAAGGAGCCTACAGTTGTTCTAAGTGGGATGAGGCGAAACAGTCATAAGTGTACAATCATGAGCATCCCCTTGCTACACGCAGATGGCTGCAGGCTCATTCAAATTCACACTCTACCAAAGACACTGTTGTCTGCACACTGACAACCAAAGCACCTATTTATATGCTTTAGCAAAGTTTAGATGTTCTGGCTCTTCCTCTGATAACCTGACACCTGGCATAATAGTCCAGCTTGGCCCAAAACATAAAGTCTATTTAGGACTATTCACAGCTGAAGTCGATTTATTCACAAAATGTTTATTATTAAATATTTATTGAAATATTTGCTCTTCCTGAAAGTTTTATGGCTTGATTCAGACAGGACCGTACAAATGGTGCCTGGAGGGAAGTGGCAGATGGGGAAAACCTGGGAAATAACCACAGGCCAGATTTAAACCTCTTTCCTCATGGGTACTGGTCTGATGAAGAGCACGGCAAAAACAGCGTCATACACCTAATAAAAACACCTAATACTACACATACACCTCACGCAATGTATTGGAAATTCTCTCGGCACCACCTATACAATGATACAGCTTGCACTATGTTTATTCGATATTCATCACGCGGCTTTTTAAAATGTGTAGAAATACCAACATAATGCATAACACCACATAGCTACTATTTTCTTTGTGTTGCTTCTGCAAACTTGCCCGCTGTTACCCAAGGCCTACAGCGTCAACAGACACGTTTCACAACCCAAAAAGTTATACCAGGGAAGCACACTGACTTCTCTTTAAATTCTTCTCAGCTTTGTGTGTGTGTGTGTGCGTGTGGCTGTGTGAGTATATTCCTATCTGTGTCAGTGTCTGCTCGCGTGTCTGTGGTTTATGTGCAAGGGCCCGAGTTAAAGGGCAACTCCTGCCAATTTCAATTTGCTGTTGTATTGCTCACGCTACCCTTGACTTGTCAGTACCCGGTGACGCCGCATTTTTTGGCTCAGCCCTTTCCGAGAAATTAGCTATTTTAATGGGGGCAACTTTTGTTTACATTTCAAAAAAACATTTTTATCTATTCCCAAACACATCCAAAAGGTTATGCAACATCAGCAGACAGCTATCAAACAGCGATACCTGTTGGGAAAATATTTGGAGTAGGCCTATGATCATTTAAAAAAAAAATGTAAACAAAAGTTGCCCCCATTAGAATAGATCATATCTCGGAAAGGGCTGGGCCAAAAACTGCGGCGTCACCGGGTACTGACAAGTCAAGGGTAGCGTGAGCAATACAACAGGTCATTGAAATTGGCAGGAGTTGCCCTTTAAGCCTACCAGCCTCAGCCTTTCACTTTCTGCTCATCCTCACGCCCAGTCCTATTTCATTATCTCACTATTATAAGACGTACACAGCCTCCCACCACTGGACACCTGTTTATCTAACGCTTGCCCATTAGGAATTCCAAGAGTGCGTTTTCCCTTCCATGAAGAGCCCAGTGCTACTGTGAGCCATGCACGGCCCCAGATGTAATCCCACGGGATAGATGATACGACACAGTGGTGTGTGTCATGCGTTATTCAAGACACAGGTGCTGAGCAGATGTCGCTAGCAGTGCCCAGAGCCGTGGATACATCGTGTCCAGACGGGAGCATGTAAAAGCTCCTGTGCTCTTCTCATAGGCTGTCTGGCTTTACATGAAACATATCTGTCTGTGTTGATGTGATGCTACATGGTATTCAAACAACATGTTTTCACGAGGCCGCTTTGCATATTAACACCACATTACACTCACATGCATGCATTCACACATGCATGCACAAATGTGTGTAAGGACACACGCAAGAACGCACGCCATTCAGCAGTGCTAATATCTGTTATTGATAGGTTTTGCTATTAATATGTTTTGTATGTTATGTTAATGTTAAATGTTGAATGGGTTCTTTTGTACTGTATTAATTCTTGAAAACTTATTGTTACTAGTCCATCACAGTTACCTGTCCTGTCTTGCACTTTATGTCAGTGTCTAAAATATCAGTCTTGTATATGTCTATGTCCTAGCATGGTATAGAGAGAAAATTTCATTTTCCTTGTATGACTTGTGCATCTGAAGAAAGTGACAATAAAAGGTGACTTGACTTGACTTTTTGTATCTGCTATTGATTCTGTGTTGTAATGAAACTGTGTTTCATTTTTTAATTTGACTTTTGACATCTTGTCTCAGGATTAAGATAGCAGGGTTGGCTTTGAAGTCTGAAGCCTCTCTCCCTCACTGGGGCCCGTTGAGGACATGGAAACTATGCACGTGAAAGCGCCCCTGGGAAACTCCCATTGTCATTGTGACACAGCAGTCCACAGCACACAGTGCTCACTGCACACAACGAAATTGTATTTATGCCTCAGCCACGCAAGGGGGCAGCCACAAATGGCGCCCCAAGGGAACAGTGCGGCGGGATGGTACCGTGCTCAGGATACCTCAGTCATGGAGGAGGATGGGGGAGAGCATTGGTTATTTACTCTCCCACCAACCTGGCAGGCTGGAAGTCGACCCAGCAACCTTTGGGGTACAAGTCTGACGCCCTAACCGCTTACCCATGACAGTAGAGGCTGTATCCTGCCTAAAAGACGTGG
Organism: Engraulis encrasicolus; assembly: GCF_034702125.1. NCBI lineage: Eukaryota > Metazoa > Chordata > Actinopteri > Clupeiformes > Engraulidae > Engraulis > Engraulis encrasicolus. The sequence goes on from NC_085880.1 coordinate 31,031,279, forward strand.
CATTTAGTATATTTAGTGTACTATGCTCCCATTCCATTCATCCATGAGACAGAACTGTTGTTGTTATTTTTGTGTGGTTGTTGTTGACTCTGCGGTGAAGGAGACTGTTCATTTGGTTTGGAGCCCAATGACAACGACTGACGACAACAGACCAGATGTGGCCACCCGCTTTTGAATACCACATTGCATCTCCTTAGTTGCGTGTGTGTGTGTGTGTGTGTGTGTGTGTGTGTGTGTGTGTGTGTGTGTGTGTGTGTGTGTGTGTGTGTGTGTGTGTGTGTGTGTGTGTGTGTGAGAGAGTGTGTGCACATGTGCATGGCATTTTATGTTTAACAAGCAAGCATATGGCACTGTTCCCGAGTTCAAACAACTTTTCTGAGGGCTTAAGAGCCACCACTGAGAATACCACTTTGCTCATGTGCTTTTGGATCGTGTGTGCGCGTGAAAATACATGGCCTGGGGAGTAGATGATTCGTAAGTGATAAAAAAACTTCAGATCAAATCAAGGAAATGTTTGGAGAGAGAGAGAGAGAGAGAGAGAGAGAGAGAGAGAGAGAGAGAGAGAGAGAGAGAGAGAGAGAGAGAGAGATTTTCCTGATGGTCCTGCCAAACTGGTCATCTGCACCACCCTACAACAGGCGCCTGAGGCTAACACCCCGAAATCAAGCCCCTGAAACCGGTAACATTAATGAGCAAGTGCTCTTAAAAATCAGCGCACTAGGCCTATAGACATTTCTTTTTTTTATTGTGAAACTGATTTTTTATTTATATAATAATATCGATATTCAAAGAGTACAATAAAATAAGTAGCCATTATATTACCATTATATTAAGGTTATTACATTGCTACAACCTCAAATTATGGATTTAAAAAAGTATTGGTTAAATACCCAACTGCAGTTGCTATCTAAACTCTGTTTAATTTGCATGTTTATCGCGGGCGTAGCTTAGCTGGGAGCGAGCCACAGCTCGAGCGAGCGAGAGAGAGAGAGAGAGAGAGAGAGAGAGAGAGAGAGAGAGAGAGAGAGCGCGCGCGCAGGGGAGGAGCGCTGTATACTGCGTTCTTGACTAGACACCCCTGCCGTAGAGCAAAACAAACAGTTGATGGTAGTCTCCAGGAGTAGGCTAGGGGCTGGCTTTACGGAGAGAGCTGAGGGATCCACATTTGTATGCAAACGGAGCATGCATCTGCTCGTGATAGTCTGAAGAGAAAAAAAAAGTTTATAGCAAACAAATATAATTTACGTCGATTTCAATTTCCACTGGATTTACTCTTGGTCTCACCCATGGATTTTAGAGTTGTCGTCGCTTGTATCTTGGTGGCCGTTGTCACGCAAGGTAAGAAAATAAAACACAGTGGTCAATAACGATGTTTTTCAAGCCCCCCTAGAGTAGGGTAGCCTGCAAGCATCTGCGGCGTGTATAAGCTTGTCCCAGGTTTTGTATGCGCATGTTGTAAGTCAGATTCAGTGCCGGAAAGACCACTTCTGCCACGCAGAAGCTCTCGCAAGTTTGACATGTCCATGAAATGTTAACTTCTCAGATAGCGGTGCAAAATGACTTTGAATTTCAGAAATGTTAAGCAATCAACCGCAGAATTAGTCTAGACTTTGGGGTGATCTTGTCTGTGTTTATTTGGCACAGCCTGTGGTTGAACGACCTCTGTTCTGTTGAAGATGAGATGGATGTTTAGTAATTTAAGTAGGGCCATGTTCCCGTTAGGTTACATTTGCCACTTTATTTCCTGTGTTTCGTAAACAAATATTCACCGCTTGGCTTAGTTTCGTGAGGGAGTGGCGATAGAAACCAAGAGACGAGTGAGTGAGTGAGATGCTGGACATTTGAGGCGCCTCAATAACATCAACAACAGCGCGCGCACACAAGACAACTTTATTGTAACTTCAGTAAACCACTTCGTTGTGTTGTTTCGGGTTCAGGTGTCCAGAAACATCTGTGCCAATTAACTAAACCCCCCCAGTCCCTGTAGTGTCCCGCCTGTGGAGGAGAGGAGACAGCTGTTGAGTTTCGCGATAATCCCGCCCGCATGGCTAGAGTTTCAACAACTGTGTGAGCTTCACTTGTAGCCTATGGAACGGATGGGTTTATTATCGCAGGTGGTGTCTGTTGCAGTTAGATGTCTCCGTGATTATAAAGCGTGGCACCGGCTAGACTACTGGAAATGAACGATGGCTGAGACCGTTTAGTTTGAAGCTTGAAATTGTGTCATCGATGAGATACGGGTCCGGGACACTGACTCGAGGTCTGTCATGCCAGTGTCTTAAAGTAGTTTGTATTGGCTATTTTTTCACCAGGCACAGAGGAAGTGTTGTTGCTGAACAACACTCACACACCGTTCAGAGTCAGACTTCTTCTTTCTACGGCCTGCTGTGAAAAATATAACATTATGGAAATACAAAACCAGAGAAAACGAAAAAAAAAATATGTGAGATAGCCTGTAGGCCTAGGCCTAGCCCATATGGGCCAGTGTGACACCAATCCGAAATAAGTAGGCTATGCAGTAGACCTAATTCGACATTTGGTGAATATCAATAACAACCACAAGGAGAGATGCAGGGATGTTTTTCTTTTTGTTATCCATATCTGACTCTCATTCATTTAAACACAACTTAGGCACCATTCCATACCATTCCATATCTGATTGTTCCACTGAAGTGTAAACAGCATTTTGTTATTAACAGAGCAACACAACAAAAGGTGATCATTTGGTTTGGGCACAATGGTGTACATTAGTTCCTGTTTGCGGTCTCATTGTTCACCACTGCACCCGTGCCTGCCCGCCTACCAAGCCGTGGCATCAGAGAGCCAGCCTGGGACAGCCTGTTTCTGAGTCTCTTTGTTTTGATGTTTCCTTCCTCTACGTCCCAGGCCGCAAAAGCAGCCTCTGGTGCCAATCTGTTATGTCTAAGTGGTTTAATGAGGTTTCCGTGTTTATTGATTTCTGCAGTGAGAGAGAGGGGAGCAAAAAAAAAAACCCTTTAAAGATCAGGGCAGCTTCATTTAGCCTCTGGGCAGGGGCAGCCTGACAAAATGGTGGGTCAGTTTGACCATTTAATTTACAAGTGATCAATGCCCTCCCCATGGTGTGGGGAGCAGAGAGGAAAAAACAGTGTGGCTAGGTGTGCTATGATTGTCCAGTCCCGTGTCAAGTTCAGTTCCAATGTTCTGAGAGTATTGTGTAGGTTTTGAGGGAAGTAGGCGATGAGCAAACATTAAGGTGAGTTTGTGTTATCAAACTTGTCACCTCATTTTACAAGCAGTGTATCATACTATAAAATCAAATCAAATCAAATACTGTAGTGCAGTGATTCTCAAACTGTGACCCAGGGCCCATTGGTGGTTAGCAAAGGTATTCCAAGTGGGCAATGAAATCGTTTTCTAAAAACTGAAATAAGTTTGTTGCTGTAGACTATTCATTTGAGTTGTATTGTTCATTGGGTCCGAGGTGGGCCCCGGACATTTCTGAAGATCTCAAGTGGGCCCCAAGTTGGAAAATGTTGAGAAACCCCTGCTGTAGTGGAGGAAACTGGTGTCTTTCAGGAATACTCTTCTCTTCTCCTCCACTGTCCATTTGGCCTGGCGATTGTTTCACCACACCCAGCCATGGGCTATTGATCCCCCCATACCTGCCCTTACCTGTCCTTACCTGCCCCCTCATAATGGACACCTGAACTGACCACCCTGCAGGTATATTCACACCTGAACCTGGACAGCCCCCAAAGGTGAAACCAAAAGAATGGATAGCCATGTCATGTCATGCGACCCCTCTTGAACTCTACTTCCATCCTCCTCTTCGGCAACCTTGGTCCCAAGAGAACTATTTGCTTGCAGTTTCAGTTGGGTTTTTTTCCCCCCCGCAGGTCATCAGATCAATGCATTATCCTATCTGTCTGAAAGGATTGTCATGGTACTTGTGGTTTTTGACAGCTCAGACCTACGGATGAGACATTTTCTTCTTCTGATGCATTGACATAATTTACTGCGCTAATGGTAGAGTACTTCCCCTGTGTAAACTAACACACCACATTTATGTTCGAATCCCCCCCCCCCACACACACACACCTCAGAGGATAAGACGAAAGGGTGAAAGAATGAGAGTGAGAGAGAGTGTGTGTGAGAGAAGGAGGGGGTGCAGAGAGACAAGAGTGTAAGAGGAAATGAGAGACAAAGACAGTGACAGACAAAGACAGATTGAAAGACAATGTCAGTATGTATTGTATAAGAAGTCAACAGGACAGACAGAAAGAGGCAGCATATGGTACAGAGAAACAGATAGAGAGTGGGATACAGAGTTACAGGAGAGAGAAAGGTGGGTGGGTGGGTAGAAAAACATTTTGAGAGAAAACAAGGCAGAGACCTTCAGCCTGTCACCCCCTGTGTGTGTGTGTGTGTGTGTGTGTGTGTGTGTGTGTGTGTGTGTGTGTGTGTGTGTGTGTGTGTGTGTGTGTGTGTGTGTGTGTGTGTGTGTGTGTGTGTGGAGGGGGGGGGGGTGTCAGCTTTGCTGGGGCGCTACCAAGGTCTCCCACATAATGAGTCTTTTTTCATCAGCCAGCAGAGACATGTCTCGCCTAACACATTCAGCCAGATGCAACCTCCATGTCTGGTAACCCTCCTGTTTGTCACCTTACAGAGCCAGCCAGAAACAACCTCAATATCTCTTAACTCTCCAGTCTGTCTAGTGAACACGATCAGAAACAACCTCAATATCTCTTAACTCTCCAGTCTGTCTAGTGAACACGATCAGAAACAACCTCAATATCTCTTAACTCTCCAGTCTGTCTAGTGAACACGATCAGAAACAACCTCAATATCGGGTGCCTCTGCTGTGTGGTCCCAGTGAACACAGACAGAAACTAAAGACGAGACTTTGCGTTTAATGTGCCTTCAGTATAATGCCTCCTGTCTTCCTCTAGAAGTAGAGGCCCCTGATGCCTACAGTTGTACATATCTATAGTTGTACCTCTGCTTCCGTACCTCCCTTGATCCCTCAGTTTAACACATAGAACCAGGATACCTCATTGCTTGATAACTCTCCCCTGTGCTGTGCCTAGCACCCCCTAGCACACGTCCACCTCTTCTAACGCAGGGAAAAGTAGCTGCTCCTACTGCCTAGAAAGGCAAAGTACAGTAACTATGCCAACATTGAAAAGGCTTTCAAAGTATTGGTATTAGGTTGAAAATTGTAGACAGCAAATTTGACAAATCAATTTCTCTAAAACGAGACCCATTTGGACCATAGGCATTTTTTTCACAAGATAAAGGAGGTGTTATTATTTTATTTTATTTGTAGTTTATTTGGCAGGGACAATGCAGTGCACATTGTTACAAACATGACATGGCAGAGCCATGACACAACTTGCAGATGTGAATACATGGAAGGTTTATAGCTAGATAGCTAATTTGCAACCTCAGTCCCTGATCAGGCTACCTACTCTAATAAAACATATAAATCATCTAAAAGTACAATTGTACAATACAGTATACAAGACAATAATAAGCCACCTTGAAACATGCTCCCTATAATATAAAAGCATATGTGCATTAAGAAAAAAACAAGATGATGAGGGTGACCTATATATGCTGTGTGTGCATGTGTGTGTGTTAACTATTGTGTGTTATGATTACATTTTTGGTTTTCCTTCAGCCAGTGTTTCAGTTGTCTGTTAAATGTTTTAAACTCTGTTTGGATTTTTATTACAGTTGGTAAACTGTTCCACATTTGAGTTCCAATAACTGAGAAACTAGACTGACCAAAAGAAGTTTTGCGCACCTCTGCAATGCAGTTACCATTCACTGCTCCTCTGGTGGCCGCTCTTCTTGAGCTTGTTTTTGTTACAAATGGACACAGTACAACAGCAGCAATATTGTTTGCACATTTAAAAATGAGTTTAAGAAAAGAGAACTTCATAAAATTCTCAAAGCTTAAGAGGTTATATTTCTTTACTATGAGGCAGTGGTACCACGTTATTGGTTTCTGGTCCAGTATCTTTAATGCCTGTTTATATAATGATAAAGACCATCAGACCATCAGTCTAAACTCACTCCTAACAAAATAAGTAGTTACTGCATTTTGCCTTTGTACATCAGTACTGCCTAGAAGTAGAAGCAAAGATTCTTTAATTCTTCATTTAGACCGTCATTGGTAGAAGCTCCTACTTTCTCTATGACCTCACCACATACAGTAGGTTGGCTATGGCTGGATCTCAAATGGCACACTTGTGCACTTCGGGCACTATGTTTCAGTGCGTAATTAATACGGCATACGCACTGAAACATGAACACTAAAGTGCAAGTGCGGCATTTGAGACACAGCCTATCTCTCGTGTCTCTCTACACCTCAGTACAAACAGTACAGGTCCTATTCTCCCCTTCTCTGCCTGTTTTGGTAATGTTTGAGAAGCTGCTGAGGTTGTCTGGCTTGGAGATCTGCCAGATGATGAGCATCTGACGTGTGGCTTTTTTTTTACACCCTTGGCCAAACTTCAGAGAAAGTTTTGTGTCACATGACATTTTACTGCAAACGTCCCTTGGCCTTTTATTTCATAGCCCCACTTTCCAGAACTGACCTACGTAAGTGTGAATTCTGTGAAACAACGTGGGTCAACATTAATCAGGATGAAAAGGAAGATTGTGTGCTGACAGCTTTTGCTAGGTCGGGGACAAAATCACCTGAAAGCCCCCCCCCCCCCCCCCCCCCCCCCCCCCCCCCCCCCCCCCCCCCCCCCCCCTCCCATCCAATACATTTAATGTAATGAAAACCCGATTTTGGGCCCCCTGTCTCCCTGAGCCCCTGGACACCTGACTCCTTGCCTCGCCCCCACCCACCCCCTGTCGGCTTCCCTGGTGGGCAGGCACTGGGGGTTCCAGAGTGATGTTAGGAGTTGATTATGAGAACGGACCCCTCTCAATATGCCTGTCGACTCAACCTGCTCACCACACTGACTGAATGAAGGCATAAAGAACTCCCCCCACCCACCCCCTTACAGGGAGAACAGTAAAACTACAGCTGCGTAACACAGCAATGACTCAGGGGGACACCAGCCGGCAGTGAAGCAAATGCAAGACTGTGTGTGTGTGTGTGTGTGTGTGTGTGTGTGTGTGTGTGTGTGTGTGTGTGTGTGTGTGTGTGTGTGTGTGTGTGTGTGTGTGTGTGCGTGTGTGTGTTTCCGTGGGGGACATGGCTGTACATTCCAGACCCCCCTGGGCTCGTTAGCCTGTGAGCAGATAAGGTAAGCCAACAGATAAACAGACTGTCTCCTTTACCCACTGAGGCAAATGGATGGATGGAGCAAGGGATAAAAGGGAGAGAGAGAGAGAGAGAGAGAGAGAGAGAGAGAGAGAGAGAGAGAGAGAGAGAGAGAGAGAGAGAGAGAGAGAGAGAGAGAGAGAGAGAGAGAGAGAGAGAGAGAGAGAGATGCATCTCTTTTGTCCTCATTGGGTGCTTGCCATGTTGCCATATTAAAAACAGTTACTCAGAAGTGTGTGTGTGTGTGTGTGTGTGTGTGTGTGTGTGTGTGTGTGTGTGTGTGTGTGTGTGTGTGTGTGTGTGTGTGTGTGTGTGTGTGTGTGTGTGTTTGTGATAGAGACAGAGGAGTAAGACAACACAAACTATACACTACTGGTATTATACACATGTACAGTGACAGTAATACAGTACATATACGGGAGTGAAGCCTGTTACTCAGCAGTGCAACATGTAGTGTGTGCCCATTGGGCTACAACATGGCAGCCGCCGGCCAGCAACCTCACATCAGAGCTCTTCCTGCCCTCACCCCAGTGGCCGGCCACAGGAAGGAAGAGGAACTGGCCCCTGACCCTGAACATTAACCTATACTCACACACACACGTACACACATGTACACACACATTCACTTACACACACACATACACACACGCGCATGTGCGCACACACACACACACGAGCACACGCACACGCACACGCACACACCCGCACGAACATACACACAGACAGGCAGACACACGCGCACGCACGCACACACACGCACATGCACACACACACACACACACACACGAATTTCTAACTAATTGACTCCGCAGGGTGCTTGAGTTTACTCTACATGTGATACATCGCTTTGTCATAAAAGACATGACATGTCATTGACTGATAACTTCTATCTCTGGGTCTGACTGTTCATATAGTAGTCACCAGAGGTGTCAAAAAAAGTAAAAGTAAAAAAATCATGGTGTAAGTACAACAAACTAACACATGATATTGCAAGGGCTGGATATTACACAGCTGTTACAACAATTACTCCATTGTACCTAATGAGACCCACTACTAGGATCCACAAGGGCCCACTACTAACTTGATCCAACCTGTGCGGAGTCAGCTGATAGCAAGACAGATCGTAAGCCACAGGTCTACTGGTTACTCATACACGTTCTTCAGAAGGGTAAACGTATGCACATCCCACCTCACTGAGGCCAGATGCAGGCCCAGGGTGTATCTGACAATAGAAAGTATAAAGTCTGCACACTGCAACTCCGCTTATAAGGTTTATTCAAGACATGCAACATTTTAAAACCTGCAGGGTTTTCATCAGGCATGTCTCTTTCTATACTCAGATAAGCAACCTGTGTTGGAAGGAAACTGTCTTTTTTTAACGTTTACTTTTAACACCTCTGGTAGCACTGTCTCTATGATTGTACAGAGCTCGGAAGAGGGTGGAAATGCGGAGAGCTCGGACGTTGAGGGAAACATTGAAACGCTAGTCGAGTGTTTGCAACCAAGAAATGGTTTAAACTGTTACTGCAGATGGGCCCGTCGGCGGTAGTGGTGGAAGTGGTAGAGAACTCATGTCACTCATGGCAAAGATTCATGAGGAGTTGAGGGGAGGTGATGTGAAGGTGAAGGGAGGGAAGGAGGGGGTGAGATGAGGGGAGGGAGAGTGAGGTGTGAGGGGAGGTGAGGTGAGGTGATGTGGTGATTTGAGGTGAGGCTGGAGGTGAAGAGTGGGGAGATGCAGTAAGGAGAGGTCGGGGTGGAGGTGTGACCGCGAGGGAGGAACCCATGCTGCTGCCATTAACACCTTGGGTAATGAGATGACTAATACAAATCTGTTTGCTCTCTCTCTCTCTCTCTCTCTGTCTCTCTCTCTCTCTCTCTGTGTTGTGTGCATGTGTGTGTGTGTGTGTGTGTGTGCGTGTGTGTGTGTGTGCGTGCGTGCGTGCGTGCGTGCGTGTGTGTGTGTGCGTGTGTGTGCATGTGTGTGTTTGTGTGTGTGCGTGTGTGTGCATGTGTGTGTGTGAGAGAGAGAGAGTGAGTGAGTGTGTGTATGTGTGTGTGAGAGAGAAAGATTCTTAAAGGTGAGCCCTGTGTTGTGAACTTTCGATGATTCACTACAGAAAATGCTGTTACAAATATCTGACAAAGATTCTTCCTCCACAAGTCTGCCTACACAATCCGTTGCTTAGCTAGTCAGCAAAAACAGAAGCACTATACATTTTCAATCCGACCAACACTATGGGTGTTAAAATAAAAAAGAATGTCTTGTGTCATTTATTTTGTTGAACCATGTTGCACTAGATTTTCCCCTTTTCCATTGGTACCTTGTCCTGCTCTGGAGTGTGGAGTACACTTTCATTTGTCCACTAGGAGTGTTAACTTTGACTCTCTTGACTTAACACTGTACAGACAGTGATGCATTTGTCTACCTATTCATCTAGAGGAGCTACAGTAGCTTACCACCAGATAGGGGGTCTTGCTGAGATACTGAAAATAGCAAATACAGCTACCTGTGAGGCACATACTAATGAATCTGCACAGCATTGCATTACAGGAGTGCACGTTACACTGCTGATGTCTGCTAAGTGTAATAATGTAAAGCAGGGATGGACAAACTGGGCTGTAAAAGTTAAGTTCCTGCCAGATAATCCTCCTGCCTGTGCTCCTAACTCAGGTGATTTCACTAGCTAGCTCACCAATCTGACTTGAGGGCTTGGGGTAATTAGGATCAGCTGGTTCATTGAAATGGGTGAAGCAAATACATGGGTTCACAGTGTTTGTAAACACAATGTTGTGAGGAGGGGCAAGACACTGGCAGCCAACCACGTGTGCTATTTTTTGACCAACAGTGGTTTGCAACAATCAGAGGTTGAGTTGTGCGCAGATAGTTTCGCGCAGTCAGGTTATAAACAAAATTTAGAACCCATGTATACATGGCAGAGTTTTTTTTAATACTTTCTGAAGTGGCGTTGTGTGGCCTTGATGTAATATTAAGAAATGCACCGTGTATTTGGTCCTCTGTGCCCAGAGTTGGGAGGTTGGCACGTGAGGGGGTAGTCCCTGCTGCGTGACTGTGCTATGCTGTGCCCGTATGTGTGGGTGAGGAGCAGGTCATCACGATAGCTCCGCAAAGCCCTCACAGCACAGAAACTCTCCTCGTCAGCACACTATACGTACGCTATGCAAATGACATGCAAAATGTCACTGGGGATTTTCTTTCCTTGTTCGTTGTGGGTTTTCTGCCGAAATGGTGAAAGAGTAGGCCTACATTAGTGGGAGGGGAGGATGGAACCGAAAGATCATACACAGCTTTGCGTTACCATATGAAACAGAGTTATGTATGTAATGGCACAAACATACCATCAGTGACTAGAGCGACACCAGCGATGGAAGTAATTGACTTTGTATGGAGTCACTGGTCACAGAAGAGACAATAGTGATTTGGGCGACAACAGGCGACTGGAATGACTCGAGGGACAGTTTGCCGTTGAACTCCAGAAAATATTATGCAAATGAGCTATGAGGCAGTTTGGCAACAGCCGCCACAGTCAATTGGAATGTCAGAATGCTTGCATTTTTACAGTCATACTCTGGTGCTTTTGTTGCTCATGTCTCTCTTGCTATGAAGACAGTCTAGCGACTCTTTGTAGCGTTGGTCTTTTCTGGTGTGTTCACAGGGTAAAACTTACAAACGTATTCATATAATTCTTATGACACATACCAGACAAGTGGCCCATTCCTTATCCTCCTCATGTATAAGCAAGGCACACACACATCCCATATACTACAACCAATACATATTGTACATGGACTGTACGTATATGAGTGATTACTATATCACATGCTACGAAAGTGGTCCATTTCTTTTTCCCCACAGATAAGATTTGGCGTATATTTTTTTCCCATTTCTTTTTCTTATGGTATACTTGCACACATACACCTCATAGGCTCGTTGACCCCAAAAAGACAAAATCCAAAGTAATGAAGTCGTAAGCGATGCTGCTTTGCGTCTATTTGATCACAAATTGATACTGAACAGTTTGGAGAGTAGTCTTATTGGACTAAGTGCACAGGGTGAGAAGAGAACCCCTTACTGTGTGTGTGTCTGTATGTGTGTGTGTGTGTGTGTGTGTGTCTGTATGTGTGTGTGTGTGTGTGTGCCTTCGTGCATGTGATTGAGGTGCATCAAGATTTGTGGTCAAGATTGCAGTGCATTCATATAA
>NC_085880.1:31055265-31057765 GCF_034702125.1 Engraulis encrasicolus
TTACCACAATGACTTCATGCCAAAACACAGCCCTGCTCATTTCTCTTTTCCCTTCTTTTCCTGCTGAGAATCCCTCTGTTTACTGTTTGCTTTAGGTCTTTTGGTAACACTTTATTTTAGGGGTACATCTATTAGCACTAATACATACAATGTTCCTGTATAAGTAACTTGTAAGGCATGTACAAAGCAAAATCAAACATTTGTTAGGCATGTATTCGCAAATGTCTTGTTCATGCACAATAAGGGATTTATTACCAATTTAATCGTAGTAAGGACCTAGTAAGCCTTAGCATTTGCTTAGTACATGCCTTACAAGTTACTTATGCAGGCATTAACATTGTATGTATTAGTGCTAATAGATGTATCCCTAAAATAAAGTGTTACCGGTATTTTATGTGCTCTCCATCATGGGGATTTTTCCCCTTCTATTGTGTCTTTGCACCCTTGTCAAATCACTTACGCTACCTCACTAATCGTTAAGTGCCCAAAGCCACAATCCAACCTCTGCTACTCGGGAAGGGAACAGCAAACAAGTGTCGGGAAGTGTCAGCAGACAAACACCCCTCAACTATGGAACTGTAGAATTATGTAGATTTTCTGCTTGGCATGGACATATTTTATATTGTACATTTTACATTTTGCATTTTAAAAATGTGTTTATACGTTTTACGTGTTTATAAGAAATTGTCTAGTATTTCTGTCTGTGTGACTGTTGGACTATGTGGAAAGAAAAACAAATTCTGTGCATAACCCAAAGTCTTCAAGACGTGTTTAAATGAACCACAGCCTAAAGCCTTGGCCACAGACACACGGGGACTACACAGTGGAGCACAACGTTTGTAAAAGGAACTGCCGTTCACATTATTGCCTCACAGCTGATATTCAAATAATGACTGTGTGTAAATGGTTGTGTTGTATGTGCATGTGTGTGTGAGCAAGGTGAGGTTACAGGGGGTTGATGGTTTCTTTGCTTTAATGTAGATAATTATGTCTTGTTATGTGAAAGATGCTCTCTGTACTTCCTTTTTAAAATAAAAAAAATATAAATATTATATAGTGTTTCATACCCAGTGTGTATGAGTCTCTCATTAGCACGCGTTTGTGTGTGTGTGTGTGTGTGTGTGTGTGTGTGTGTGTGTGTGTGTGTGTGTGTGTGTGTGTGTGTGTGTGTGTGTGTGTGTGTGTGTGTGTGTGTGTCACCACTGACTATGAGTCAACCAGAACTTCCCAGAACTGAAACCTGCTTTCACGACAGAAAAAAAAAGCAAACGAGTTGCACATCTCATAACCAATACCCATCTTCTGTGCACATCAAAGAAAAGACATCAGAACAAGACCACACTGTTACAAAATATAGTAGCACACATGCCAATGCAGAATGCTAATTCTCTCCCATCACTCATAAACTGCATGAAACATGCACACCGCGTAAGTGCAAGACCAATGAAGTTTAATGAAGTTTTAGAAGATGCATTTACTTTGTAGCGGAGAAGATCTGATGCAACCACATTGTTTTGTGGTTTGCCAGCATGCCCCTCTTTATGACTGAGTGTGTGTGTGTGTGTGTGTGTGTGTGTGTGTGTGTGTGTGTGTGTGTGTGTGTGTGTGTGTGTGTGTGTGTGTGTGTGTGTGTGTGTGTGTGTGTGTGTGTGCGCGCGCGTGCGCGCGCGCGCGCGCGCGCGTGCGAGCATGTGTACTAGATACTAAAACCACACGTGAGGAGCCGAACACCAACCCATCACTAAAACCACAATCGCAGCATATAGAGCAGAAAGGCTGCAGGCAGACTCATCCTGCAACACATGTCTTTATATGGAAAAAAACACCTGTGTCTGTCTAACTTTGGTACAGTCAGCCCATGTCAAAAAGCAGAGAAAATCTACAATCCAACCATATGAAAAAACAGACAAAATCTACAACTCAACCAATATTGAATATTTGATAAAATGGCATTACCTTTGTGTCTATATGGTTTGAGTATATGGTTTAAATAGGGGCCGGGTGTAGCTGTGCTTCTTCTGCTACAGTATTCATGTTTTTTGAAAAAAAAATAGAGTAAGAAAGTGATCACAGTGAGAAAAGAAGAACTCCCGCTCTTTACAAAAGCTAAACTGTGCACACTGCATATGCATACTGTATGTTCAACGTAGCTGTGTGTGTATGTAGTTGTACGTACAGATCTCCAGGTGGGACGTAGCATTTTCACTAAAACCCTTTTATCATATAATGAATATGAATAAGTCCCTGCCAAACTCGAAATCTTTGATCATGTCAAAAATCTGCACAAGATGCAGCTGACTTGGTATTACTTCCACACTTTGGCAGGTGACATTTTTTTAGTTCAGTTTAATTGATGCAGATGGAAATTAGCTATATAGCTATAATCTGGCACAAGCCATCTTTTTACTTTTGTAATCAATGTGTATTGTGCATGGTCCCTGTTGAACTAAACTAAATAAACTAAACTAAACTAAACTAAACTAAACTAATTGTTTAGGTT
>NC_085880.1:31062765-31065265 GCF_034702125.1 Engraulis encrasicolus
TTTTTACATCAACCTGTGGCAGCCACGAAATGTATAATCAATCAGGCTTTATAAATTAAGCAAAAACGTTTGTGTTGGAAGTAGCACAGATGGCCGCCATGTTTCTTAGAAAGTCTTGTATGATTCTGACGTCACTAGGTAGCCTGGTCCCCATCTCGTTCCCCACGATTTGATTGGCTCTGTCATCTTTGGATGTTCAGCCTTGCAAAGCTAGACTGCCCCCAGGAGCAAATTCAATTCGAGGTCGGTAGGGGCATCTAGATTTCTAGGCTATGAGTCTTATTTATTTACATCCTCTTTAGGTAATACGTTCCTGTTTTCTTTGTCTTTCCCAAGCATATTAAATGACGATTGACCATGATAACGTGCTATACAGTACAGGGGTTCTGGTTCCGGACGTGTATGGAGTAGAGGAGATTCCGATCAAACCCGGCACATAACTTTTAAAACCACATGTAAACCCGATAATGTGCTACATACGTAAATGCTTTTGATTGATAGCTTAATGGATTCATTGATTGATTGGTTGGTTGGTTAATGGTTGGGCAGTTAAAGGTTATTGATGACTCAGTATGATAATGTGCTACATACATTTGTGCGACATACATACATACATACATACATACATACATACATACATACATACATACATACATACATACATACATACATACATACATACATACATACATACATACATACATACATACATACATACATACATACATACATACATACAGTACATACATACATACATACATACATACATATTTTTAATTGATTGCTTTTTTTGATTGAATGATGGTTGGGCATGTAAAAGGTGTTGTGTATGACTCCTACCTTGAGCAGGTAGCGGTCTACCTCCTCTCGGTCCAGTGGAGCGTTGAGGAAGATCTCTCCATAGGTCAGGTTAGCCGTCACGATCCTGAAAACGTCCTGCATGTTCCCTGCCACCAGGGTAAAATTCACCTGATGGATGGAGGAGGAGAGCGAGAGAGAGAGAGAGAGAGAGAGAGAGAGAGAGAGAGAGAGAGAACAACAAAGAGAGAGAAAGAAAGAAAGAAAGAAAGAAAGAAAGAAAGAAAGAAAGAAAGAAAGAAAGAAAGAAAGAAAGAAAGAAAGAAAGAAAGAAAGAAAGGAAGAAAGGAAGGAAGAAAGAAAGGAAGAAGGAAAGAGAGAGACAGTGAGAGACAGTAAGAGACAGCGAGAGAGATGGGGAAATAAATTGATGAAAACATAAGAATATAACATACAAGTAACAGTTTTTTTCTCACAATATTTTTTCTTCCTCCCTCCATATTTTGTCTATTTTTTTCTCTCTCCCACTTCACTCTCTACCTCTGTCTCTCTGTCTCTCTCTCTCTCACCAGTCCGTTGTTCCCGGCGTCAATATCCCTGGCCAACACCAGGGCAACCCTTCGGCCAATGGGAGTGTCCTCTGGGATGTCCACCGACATGTCTGAGGTGATGTCAAACTGGGGGCTGTTATCGTTCTCATCAAGGATGGTGATTGACACCTGTCAGAGCCACAAAAAAAACACATCAGAATAGAAAAAATAGTCATAATGATAAAGCCTGCTCCATATTAATATTAATATAAATAACAATGGAGATTTTCTTACCTTCTGCATTTCCACAGTGAAATATTGAGGGAGAGGGAAAAGGAGTGAATACATGCATGAACAAACACACATGAATAATAAATATGTCTTTTTTTAAGAGTTTGGTTTGTCATCCATGAAGACTGCAATCAGATTATTTTAGGCCACTTGGGAACACATCAGTCACTGGCACCGCCATCGGCTGTCACAGAGTAGATAGAGGTCCGTTCAAATTCACCAACATTTAGAAGAACCCATTGCCAGAGTTGCCAGACTTGGCGGTTTTCCACCCAATTGGGCTGCTTAGTATGACCTTCTACGAGTAAAAAGGTGTTTGGCATTTAGGCTTTTCTCCAGCGTTATTGCCATAGAAATCAATACAATTTAGTCCAAAGTGGGCAGGGATTTAGCGCTTCCAGGCGGGTTTTGAGCATTATTTTGGGCTGCAAAAAACAGCTGAAGGAGGGGGTGTCTTTACCACAGTGGATCCTCTCTTTGGTCCTCCATCGTCAGCCAAGACTGTGAGGGTATAGAAATCCCCTTTCTCCCTGTCCACCAGTCCTGTCACCGTGATACGACCCTGGAAGGAGAACGTGGACAGATGACAGGAGTGGTGAGGAGTCCTCTGAATGTGTGGATGACTCTCAATGTAGAGTGATTGTCTTTGATATGTGTTTGTGGGTCTGTCCATGTCCTTTAACATCTTATCAGTTGATAATTATGCATATAATCAGTTACTTTACTTGTGTGCTTTCCTTTCCTTGTGTCACTTGTCGGTGGGGCAAGTTATTTCTACTTGGTGATACTATTTTAGTAGTTACAATCAGTATTTGCTTGAAATGAGTAAAAACATCTGATCAAGTAAAAAAATAACTTGCCGCATGCAAACATAAAGCAGG
>NC_085880.1:31077765-31082765 GCF_034702125.1 Engraulis encrasicolus
CACATCATTTTCCTTAAGCACCCTGTCACCCCATCACCCTCTTCAGCAACCCTCTACCCCCCCCCCCCCCCCCACACACACACACACACACACACCACACACACACACACATACACACACACACACACATCCCCCTCTCTTGGCTGATTGATGAATTGGGGTACCCTGAGAGAGTGCTGAGAGGGCCTGTACCATTAGCCCCACTGCTACGGGGGTGTCCGGGGGGCCGGGGCGAGCGTGTCGACCCAAACCCGCTGAGCTTTTGGGGGCTTATCAAAGGCGCGGCTGGACCCCGGGCCCTGACACCGCGGCTCTGGCAGACAGACGGATGGCTCTTAGATAAACGGCGGCTGCAGCGTAAAGTAAACAACTCCTGGCTCTGGCGCTGGACCCCGCATCGCCAACTTGTACTCTCCTTCACTCTCTTGCTCTGTCTTTCACACACAGCCACACACACACACACACTGTCTCTTGTACGCCCCCTTCTCTCTCTCTCTCTCTCTCTCTCTCTCTCTCTCTCTCTCTCTCTCTCTCTCTCACACACACACACACACACACACACACACACACACTAACACACACACATACAGACTCGCTTTCAAACTCACACACATACATGCACACATGCAGACACATATATGCACTCTCTCTCCTCTCTCTCTCTCTCTCTCGCTCGCTCTCACACACACATAACCTCTCTCCCTCTCTCTCTCTCCCTCTCTCCTTCTGTTTTGCATGAATTGGTATTTCTCTCCCCATCACATTTATCCCAGGAAACTCAGAGAAAGAGGCAGAGAGGGGGGAGAGAGAGGGAGAGAGGGAGAGGGAGAGCAACAGTGAGGGAGCGAGAGGGACAAGAAAGACCCAGGAAGGAAGAAAGGAACACAGCCAGAGAGAGACACGAGGTCCCTGTGGAGTTAGGGAGTCGCAGAGTTCTGCACACTCAGGCTTGAAAAAGGTAAAGTCGCTCTGTAAACAATGTTGTGTGAGTTTGTGTATCTGAAACCAGCATCAATATGAAATGATTGGAGATGGACAGGAAATGTTGTTTCTCTCTCTCTCTCTCTCTCTCTCTCTCTCTCTCTCTCTCTCTCTCTCTCTCTCTCTCTCTCTGTTGGTGTGTGTGTGTGTGTGTGTGTGTGTGTGTGTGTGTGTGTGTGTGTGTGTGTGTGTGTGTGTGTGTGTGTGTGTGTGTGTGTGTGTGTGTGCACGCGTGTGTGTGTGTGTCTGTGTGTGTCTGTGTGTGTCTGTGTCTGTGTGGGGTGATTTTTGGATTTTGCGTGTGTGTGCTTGGCTATTGTTGACTCATCACTGTGCGATTTCACTAATTTATGGAAGTTCAACGTCTGCTGTTCACGGTCAACTGAATGTGAATGTGAATGTATGTGAAAGTTAGGTGCAGAGAGCGACGGTACACTGATTTGTTTGTATCTGTAAAGAGCTTCTGTTTTCATGTGTGTGAACTGGTGCCTGTTTGTTGAATTGGTGATTGGGTGTATTAGAAAGCTGATGCATGCATATTATATGGTTGTGTGTGTCTGTGTGTGTGTGTGAGAGAGCAAGCGAGACAGAGAGCAAGCGAGAGAGACAGAGAGAGAGAGAGAGAGAGAGAGAGAGAGAGAGAGAGAGAGAGAGAGAGAGAGAGAGAGAGAGAGAGAGAGAGAGAGAGAGAGAGAGCAATGGAGACAGGACTGGAGAGAGATGGGGGAGAGGGTGTGAAATGCGGGAATAAAGAGAAACAAAGACATGAAAAGAGAACACATGAACAAAAGAGAGTAAAGGGAAATAGAAAGAGGACTCACGCTCTTCAGCAAAGATAAAAATCAAGATGAATAAAACCCATCACACGTACACATAATAACTAGGCTGCCGCCTCCAGCAAGCAACTTAAAGAACACAAGGCAACCAGACACAGAGACCAGAGCATAAAGGTTTGCTAACCCCTTTGCCTCTCTTATAAGCTAATTGTCACCAAAATGGTCATGACTAAAACTTCATCTGTTACTTGAGGCTCTTGGTAACGGCATAGCCATGTTGTGATGATGTAGATGAGTCTTTTCAGCAATCAGCTGGTGGGCCTATCTGTACAAAGAGGCTACGGCGTTACAGGAGAATTTCAGCATGCAGTTGTATTGCTCACGGGTTGTCAGTCACTAAAGATGCAGCATTTTTTTTTTGTTCAGACCTTTCTGAACTCACGGCCAGCTAATGGTAGCATGGGTTCGTTTACATATTATTTGAAATGTCTCAAGATATTCAACAGAAAAGAATACTTTTTGTGTTTCTTCTACATCCAAACATACTATGACTCATCAGCATGAAGACATGAAGATACTGTAGAAGCAGAGATGGCCAAAGTTTCAACATAAATTTCAAATTTATTTTATTGGAGGATAGCCTCTTGAGATAAAAATCTCGTTTTCGAGAGGGTCCCCAAAAAACATATATAACACACACATTACAGATATTCACACACACTGCAGCTCTTCCCCACCACACACACCCCATCTCTTACCAAAAAAAAAATAGAATAAATAAAAGTTAATACCATGGCTAAAAAAGTTCTTCATAATACAGGAAGTAAAAAGTAGAAGTAGATTTATACTGAAACACTAGCACGTGACATTACATACTTATTACATGGCTTGACGCCATTCTGTAGAATGCACCGTTCACTTGAATAGGGCTCCCCAACGGTTGCACGTCTGTTATTTCTGAATAACAGCACGCTGTCAATGGCAACACTATCAGCACGCTGTCAATGGCAACGGACAGTGTGTCTATTACCTCGCGACGTCAGCTGATTTTGACACTTGGAAAACTGCTGAACTGCGCACAATTTGCAGTCTCTACGCCGTTGTCATAATTATGTTGAAATACAGGTTGATGACGTGAACTTAACAGTTGGAGGAACTATCGAAAACTAAACAATCATACCATCTGCATTTTAAACAAACTCTACGTGCGACAGAGAAGCAAGACGAATCTGGTGGAGTAAGGCTAGTGGGAATAAAGCAATAGGACATCTATGTACTCAGCGTAATGTTAGCCATATAATAAGTGGGGATAACATTTGGCAAGGCGATCCCTTTGGTGGAATAGCGCACTTCAGAGAGATCAAGATCTGTATCTCTCTGGTACGCTATTCCACGATAGGGAACTTCTTGGCAAACGTTACCACTTACATAGCAGTTACACCAGATATTCCATTATAGCTAATGAGTTGGCTAGTTGAAAGATCCTAAAAACCTAAAAAGACAACCCCAAAATGTTATCCAACCATCGCAGAATCAGGTGCACCACTCTATAGTAGCCTGACTATAGACCAGTTTCTCTGGGAAATTATTTGTGTTGGAAGGAAACTATGACAGATTTTTTATTATTATTATTTCTACTTTTACTTTGGCCACCTCTGTGCGGAAGTGGGTTCTGACTCTGTACTAGGGCCCTGTTCACATTGGCAGATTTTTATTTCAGAAAACACTTGAAAAATATATGTGTTTTTTGTAAAGATAAAAAGCAGATGTTTTTTACTCTCCTGCCCTCCCTCACACACACACACTGAGCTGGCCCCCAAAACAGCAGCTTTTCCTAAAGCACACATACTTTCGCATTGCTGTCACAGGTTAGCCTAACTTTAAACACTGTCAATGAGCAGCTGTTATTGTTGAAGATGAGGAAATGAGTCCTAGTTTTGGCATTAGAAGTCATTCAAGCCAACATTTGATTTAGTGTGTTGTTTGTCTTGGAGAGCAGACATTTTCCTGTGTCTGTGATGGGAGGGGAAAATGCTGGCTTGTACAGGCAGATTATCACTTACAGATGTTATTGTTTTGATATTACTTGATAGAACATACTTTTTTATTGATAGACTTTTTATTGTCCCCAATGGGAAATTTGTTCTCACCACTATCACAAACTTCCTACACATGACTGCCGGATTAGTGAGCTTACTGATTGATTGACTTACAAATTGGCTTCATCAATCAGTCATTCAGCCAACGAAACTTTCATGCAGGCTCATAATACTGAAAGTTGCTGAGTGCACAACTCTGGCATCATATAGTGGGCCTGATTGGTGTCAGTTCTCCCTCTGGGTCTCTTAGGGTCATACGTGGGAGGAAATGTTGACACACATGAGTGGGTGGTGGGGGTGAGTGGCTGACAAACATGGGTGGTGGACTGCTATTGGTTGAGATAACATAGAGGGTGAATGGCTATTGGTGGGAGGAAAACCGAAGGGAGTTAAGCAGGAAGTGGTGATCACAGGTTACGGAGGAGTGGAAGAGTGAGTTACACTGCAGGTCCTTACAACACTGTAGCAACACAATGGTGTGTGTGTGTGTGTGTATGCATGTGTGTGTGTGTGTGTGTGTGCCTGTGTGTATGTGTCTTGTCTGCTGAGATGGATTTGTGTGCCTGAGATGGAAAGAGGAAATGCTTACTTGCAATGTTCACTTACTCTCACGGTTACATTTATGTGAGAGTGTGAGTAGATACACAGCACACAATAGCAATAGTGGGCTTCAGGTTATTGGAATCTCTCATGCCGCAATGTGCCGGCCATAGACAAAGAGCCGCACCAACCTAGGCTGAGTTTCCCAAAAAACCTTAAGCAGTACTTAAGCCTACATAGCATTTAAGTATGAGGTGCCCTGTAGGCAATACTGCCGGGGAAAACAAGAACGCAGTAACTCGAAAATGGTCGAAAATTGAGTTTAGATCGGAAATGGGCTTTAAACTACCTCATTTGTCTTGTGTCCAAAAACGGTAGTCCAACATCATCCCGTTTTAGAGAAAAATCATTTTGAATGTGCAAAAATGACCAAAAAAAGTCACTGCGGTGTTGGATTAAAGGTTAAGTCGTGCAAAACAAAAACGCAGTGAGTTGGTGAGTAAGTTGGTGCACTTTCCAATGGGAATGGTGTCAGTATTACCAGCCAAGAACGCAGTACAACACATAAATGTTGTTTTTTTTTCGGGGTTTTTGTGTGCATCCA
>NC_085880.1:31087765-31097765 GCF_034702125.1 Engraulis encrasicolus
GCACGCACGCACGCACCCACGCACGCACGCACACACACAAATTCCCACAAACACACGGAAATAGCACTTGTAAATAAAGACTGTCACCACAAGCCATGGTTACCCAGTGTTGATTTTGTCATAATAATAAATATTCTTTTTTTAAATGAAAACAGCAACAGTGCACATGATGTGTATGTGTGTGTGTGTGTTGTTTTTATGCTGGTGTTGTGCATGCGTGCGTGCGTGCGTGTGTGTGTTCGTGCGTGCGTACGTGCGTGTGTGTGTTCGTGCGTGCGTGCATGTGTACCTGTAGTATGCTGGTCCCCTGTGGGGCTGTTTCTATGATGCTGGTCTCGTAGCTGTTCTGCAGGAAGATGGGTCTGTTGTCATTCACATCCAGAACCACCACATATACCGTGGCTGTACCAGTCCTCCTGCTCCCGGCTGGACCGTTGTCTGTGGGCCGCACACAAACACATGCATGCACACACACACACACCGCGCACGTGCACACACACACACACACACACACACACACACACACACACACACACGCACGCACGCACACGCGCACGCGCACGCGCGCACACACACACACACACACACACACACACACACACACACACACAGAGAAACACACACGCACACACACACACACACACACACACAGAAACACACACGCACACACACACACACACACACACACACACACACACGCACATGCACACAAGTAAGCATACTGTAGATACACACATTGTGTTGTTGTATTTGGTATTGTGTAGTTTTTGTTTGTTAGTAGCAAATGGGCAAAATTTATTTCGACTTCACATCAGCAGGCACCATCTAGAAGGTAAACAGCTGTTCATACGTTTGGAAAGTAGATCACCTGCAAACCACAGAAACCCAAGCTAGAGTCTCACTCTCTCTCTCTTTCTCTCTTTCGCACACACACACACACGCAGCCATTTCTGGAGCCATTTACAGACCCATTGGTTTCAGTAAAAACAGGAAACCTCAGTGTTTTTAGAGCACACACACTCTCTCTCTCTCTCTCTCTCTCTCTCTCTCTCTCTCTCTGACACACAGGCACACACACAAACACAAACACACACACACACACACACACACACACACACACACACACACACACACACACACACACACACACACACACACACACACACACACACAGAGTGTCTCACCGATGGCTTCCACTACCAGTGTGTAGGAGGCCTGTGTCTCCCTGTCCAGCCCCACCACCGTCCTCACCACGCCACTCCTGAAGCCCACGCTGAACTTGCCGTCCTGGTTCCCCGCTGCACACACAGCACACGGAGGAAACCATGGAGTAAACACAACCAAACAAACATCTGAACAAATAATAAACTCTCTGCTTTCTGTCGTGCTCCAATCCCCTTAGTCCTCATTGCCAAATTTGATCTATTCATGAACATTTACTGAGTCATAAACTAATATTTGCTCGTATGACGAAAGTACAAAAAATGTCTATTTCTGGTCATTCAAAATTGGCGGACATGGACATGGATCCACGTTTTCATGTATGAAAATGCAATTTCCCCAGTCATAATGAATACTTAGAATTTGATGGTAGTGGTAAGTGTTTTGTGAAATAGGGGACATTTTGTGAATTCTGGAAAGCAACTATTAGAAATATTACAAAGTGCACCTTTAAACTAAGCACTTGGTAACAGCAGCAAGCAGGGGTTTGAACCAATGTTTGTTCTAAAGTTGTTTGTTCTGAAAAGACAGTATTTTAACTAGTGGTGGGCCGTTATCGGCGTTAACGTGCTGCGATAATGTGAGAGTCTTGTCGCGCGATAAAGAAAATATTGCACGTTATTATATGGTGTGACGTCATCGGTCGAATGCTCCATTCATTTCAACGGGGCTCCCCAACGTCCGCACGTCTGTTATGTAAGGGTTAACGTTCGGCGAGAAGGTCGCTACCGTGGAATAGCAGCACGACAGAGAGAATCTTTAGACCCCGACGCGGAGCGGAGGGGTCTTGTTCTCTCTGAAGTGCTGCTATTCCACAAAGCGACCGACTCACCGAACGTTAACCCGCTTATTATATGGATATACTTAAATGATTCACACATGGCGGGGACATTTCTTTAGGCCTATTTAATGTTAAGTTTATTATAGTTTTTCATGTCAAAAGATTGTTGCTGCGCAAAACAAAACAGTGCCGTTGTGGAACACCGCTAGGCAACAGCTAGGTAGCCAGGACAACAGGTGTTGTCTATCACAGCAACTGATTAGAGTCTTGTTGAAAAGTCGCTTTAGCAGTGAAAAGTCTTGTTGCCATTGACAGCGGTCTGATATAGACCAACCCGTCCGTTATCGAAAATTATTATATGGTTGTGACGTCATCTGTCGAATGCTCCATTCATTTCAACGGGGCTCCCCAACGTTCGGACGTCTGTTATTTTTCGATAACAGACGGGTTGGTCTATAACAGACCGCTGTCAATGGCAACAAGACTTTTCACTGCTAAAGCGACTTTTCAACAAGACTCTAATCAGCTGCCGTGATAGACAGCACCCGTTGTCCTGGCTACCGCTGTCAATGGCAACAAGACGTTCACTGCTGAAGCCACTGGCTTGTATACAAGTCAGTGGCTAAAGCGAATGTTTCATATCACTCCGCAGGGGGTCCGGTCTTTTTTCACTCTAATCAGCTGCTGTGATAGACAACACCTGTTGTCCTGGCTACCTAGCTGTTGCTAGTGTTCCACAACGGAACTGTTTTGTTTTGCGCAGCAACAATCTTAACATTAAATAGGTCTAAAGAAATGTCCCCGCCATGTGTGAATCATTTAAGTATATCCATATAATAAGCGGGTTAACTTTCGGCGAGTCGGTCGCTTTGTGGAATAGCAGCACTTCAGAGAGAACAAGACCCCTCCGCTCCGCGTCGGGGTCTAAAGATTCTCTCTGTCGTGCTGCTATTCCACGGTAGCGACCTTCTCGCCGAACGTTAACCCTTACATAACAGACGTGCGAACGTTGGGGAGCCCCACTGAAATGAATGGAGCATTCGACCGATGACGTCACACCATATAATAATTTTCGATAACGGACGGGTTGGTCTATAACAGACCGCTGTCAATGGCAACAAGACTTTTCACTGCTAAAGCGACTTTTCAACAAGACTCTAATCAGTTGCTGTGATAGACAACACCTGTTGTCCTGGCTACCTAGCTGTTGCCTAGCGGTGTTCCACAATGGCACTGTTTTGTTTTTGCGCAGCAATCTTTTGACATTAAAAACTATAATAGACTTGTTACAAGGTAGAGTGTCGAGGGTCTTACGAGTCAGGCACACAGATGAGGCACGAGGCAGAAGATGTGGTTTTGCCATTTATTTTTGCACAGCACCGGTGAAAGTGAGCCAAGAGACCAAAATAAACCAAAAATAACCAAAACAAAATATAAAGAAAATATAACTAGACACTATGTACAAAATATACAGAAAATAAACAGGCTACGAGGAGCCAAAGAAAACATACAGAAAATATAAACTAGCCTAAGGCTCACAAATGGTCAAGAACCAAAACGATAAGTCAATCCTCACTCAGCTGAGGGTTTACCTGGGAGCATACAGACGCATGTCTTGCCCCTACCAAGCTTCCCTAACAACTGACTACAGCATCATTATGAATGGTACCTATCTCCTCCCTAAAAGTGGCCAATACAATTGCCTGAACAGAAAACAGGGATTTTTACTTAGGCACTCGCTAATAATTAAGATACACATTTTAAAATAGCGCTATTACAAAACAAATGATAACAGGAATTCCAGAAAATAATAACACACATGTACATAAACTCATATGTACTCAAACATCTATGATTACATAGATTTTAACATTTAACTGTTGTCGTGAGGGCGAGAGGACGCACGCACGAGAACGTGCCCAAAGATAAAGCGTCCTCAGAACCGCGACACACCCCTTTGCCAGATCAAGGAAGTGAGCTGTGCCGGTAAGACATGGAACTTTAAACTGTTAAGTAAACATTGTTCGGTGTTTCTAAACACTTAAAAACCACACGGTTGCACTCAGCGATGATCAATGTTAAATCTAGGCAACATAAATAAACAGACAAAACATCCGTATGAAATGTTGTGTTTGTGTCGTTTGTGTTTGGCTATGTATGCGTGTAAATTACTATGCGTGTTAACGTAAGTGTAAATGAATTGTCAGGCTACATGTGTCGACCCATGCACTGATCAAGACCACTACACAAAGATTAACGGTTGGAATTCTGGAACAATATTTTGCAAAGTCCGTGACCGATCATAAAACAGGGAACGCATAATGAATGGGGGAAAATGACAGTGCATGTGTTTGATGGCGGCTGCCACAGCAGACGCCGTGAGGATGCGCTACAAGTCGCATCGTCACACACCCCCCACCTCAAGCTTGGCCCTCCTCGTCGGGACGGGACAAGAAATCTGCCGGCACATTCACCTTGCCCGGCTTGTACTGCACGGTGAACTTGTAAGGCTGGAGGGAGAGATACCACCGGGTTATGCGGGCATTACTGTCCCGCATTCTGTCCAGCCACTGCAATGCCCGGTGGTCAGTCTCCACCACAAACTCCTTGCCCATGAGATAGTACTTTAAAGTGTCCAGGGCCCACTTAATGGCCAGGCACTCCTTCTCCACTGTGGAGTACCTGGTCTCCCTGGGAAAAAGTTTCCGGCTGATATAGATCACCGGTCGTCGCTCTTCCCCCACCCCCTTTACCAACACAGCCCCCAGCCCCAGCCCAGAAGCATCTGTCTGGACGGTAAAGGGCAAGTCGAAGTCGGGGCTTTGGAGGACGGGACTGTGACAGAGGCTGTCCTTAAGGTCCCGAAAGGCCTTGTCACACTCCTCAGACCAGACCAGTTTGTTGGGACTGGACTTTCGGGTGAGGTTGGTCAGTGGAGTGGCTCTGGTGGAGAACTCAGGAATGAATCTCCTGTACCACCCCACTAACCCCAAAAAGGAGCGGATCCCCTTCTTGGTGGTGGGTGGCGGAGAAGACAGCACGGCGTCCACCTTAGACACCTGAGGCTTGATGGTGCCACCACCCAGGACATAGCCCAGGTAGCACACCTCCGGCCTGGCAAGCTGGCACTTGCTTGCGTTGACCACCAGGCCGGCGTCTTTGATCCGCTGGAACACGTCGGCCAGATGTTTCAGGTGGTCCGCCCACGAAGTGCTGAAAATGACGACATCGTCAATGTAGGCGGCGGCATACGACTCCGCCCCCCTCAGCACCCGATCCATCAGGCGCTGGAAAGTGGCGGCCGCCCCATGTAGACCAAACGGCATGGTGGTGAACTGGAAGAAGCCAGTGGGTGCTCGGAAGGCGGTGAGTTCCTGGGCCTCTGGCGTCAAGGGGACCTGCCAGTAGCCCTTGCACAGATCAAGCGTGGTCAGGTAGACCGCCTTCCCGAGCCGCTCCACCATCTCGTCCACCCGAGGCATCGGGTAGGGGTCAAACTTAGAGATTGCGTTGATCTTGGCGAAGTCCACGCAGAACCTCAGTGCTCCATCCTTTTTGGGTACGAGCACCACTGGGCTGCACCACTGGCTGTGGGACGGCACGATCACACCCATCTCCAGCATGGACTGCACCTCGTCCTTCAGTGCAGGAATCAGGCGTGCTGGAACCCTGATGGAGGTCTGGCGGATGGGGCCTGGAGACGTCAGCTGGATGTCATGGCTGATCACCGTCGTACGGCCTGGCTCCTTCCGGAAGAGACCCTCAGGGATGATGTTCTGCAGCTCCTCCTGACGATGACTGGCGAGGTGGTCGATGGGCGGAGGCACGTCTCCGCCTCCGGCAGTGGGGAAATACTGCTCCTGCAGCTCCTCCTCCTCAGGCACCGATCGCGCCCACATCGCGTTGCCGACCGGCTCTGGACGAGACACCCACTCCTTCAGCAGGTTGATGTGGAACACCTGTTTTGGCCTGCGACGATCAGGCATGGCAACTTCATAGGTCACATGACCCATCTTTCGAAGCACTTCATACGGGCCTTGCCACTTGGCAAGCAGGCTGCTCTCCGACGATGGCAGGAGCAGGAGGACCTTCTGCCCAGGATTGAAGCTGCGGCTACGCGCCGTCCGGTCGTACCATGTCTTCTGCTTGGACTGGGCTTGCTCCTTGTTGTCGTGGGCCAGGCTGCTCAGCTCCTCCAGCTTGTCTCGCATTTTGAGAACGTAGCTGATGATGTTCGTCGGTGCTGCAGGACCCTCTCCCATCCAGGCTTCTCGAAGGACGTCCAGGGGACCCCTCACCTGGCGGCCATAGAGGAGCTCGAAGGGTGAGTATCCTGTGGAGGCCTGGGGGACCTCACGGTAGGCGAAGAGGAGATACGGAAGCCACTGGTCCCAGTCGGCCCCCGTGTCGCTCACAAACTTCCTGAGCATGGCTTTGAGCGTTTGGTTGAATCGCTCAACCATTCCGTCGGTCTGCGGGTGGTAGGGAGATGTTCTAATGCCCTGGATGCCCAACAGAGAGTAGACCTGCTTCATGAATTTGGAATTGAAGTTCGTGCCTTGGTCTGTGAGCACCTCTCTGGGGACGCCCACCCGTGAAAACAGCTGCAGAAGGCAATTAGCTACCTGCCGGGACTTAATGTTTCTCAAAGGGAAGGCCTCGGGGTAGCGGGTTGCATAATCGCTAATGACAAGGATATAGCGGTGGCCTGCCCTACTCTTGTCCAGGGGGCCTACAATGTCCATTGCTATCCTTGTAAACGGCGTGTCAATGATGGGCAGGTTGACAAGGGGAACTTTTGTGGTTCTATGGGAGCGGTTAGTGAGCTGGCAGGTCGGGCAAGACTTACAGTGATTGACAACTTCCTGGTATACTCCAGGCCAATAAAAACGTTGGGCAACCCTCTCTACTGTCTTTTGCTGACCAAGGTGACCGGCCCAGGGGATGCTATGTGCCACCTCCAACACCTTAGGCCTAAGGGATTCGGGGACGACTAGCTGCTCTCCCTCCTCACTCACTCGCATCAGCTTCCCTTCTCTGGTCACAAAACTCTCCATGCCACATATTGCTGCTCTAGCAAGTTGATCCTCATCAGTTACTACTCTTTCAAAACACTTTGCAAGGGTAGGGTCATCTTTCTGCATTTGGTTAAAATCAGACACATTTAAAACATCGCCCTCTAGTGGCGGAAGAGAGACTGACTCCTGTACTGTAGTGCCAAGGAATTTCTCCTTCCTCCTTGTGGACCGGGACTTTCTTACTTTGGCTGGCCCATGGACCTCGCCAAAGGGCAACTCCTGCCAAGTGCTGTCATCAGGGTTGGCCTTGGCTTGGGCCCGCGTCACTACCATGCCTGTAGCTGGAGGCATGTAGCGCTGCAACAAGTCAACCAAAATTGGTACATCCTGTCCTAACACAACTGGGTAGGGGCAGTTATCCATGATGGCGACGTTTAAAAGGTAAGTTTGGCCTTCAATTTCTACAGGAACATCTGCTGTCTGGTGCTCGCTCTCCTCCCCATGAATACATTTGACTTTAACCGTACCCACCCGGTCTATGCGATCAGACCCCAAACATGCACTCTGAACAAAAGTCTGACTACTGCCAGTATCAATGAGTGCCTTAAACACCTTCCCTCGAATGCTAACGGGAACCAACGCATCCATACAGCTAGGGGCTGGTTTACGGTCACTTGTAGGGGTGTAACACAACATGGCTGCACTAGAGGACGTTAAAGGGCATTGGGGTTTAATGTGATCTGGCTGTCCACAACCATGGCAAATGATGCGGGGCTTGGGCCTAGTGGGCTGGTTATGCTTGTAGTTAGGGTTACGGGGAGGGTGAGGGCTAGGCCTGGAGTTTGGGGCATTAGAGGGCTTGTACTCACGACTACCACCCGCAGGCTTGGCGTGGAGCTGAAGATCTTGGTTGCGCTGTCCGCCTTGGTTACGCCGGTTGGGTTGATCTTGGTGCCCGATGTTGTATCCTCTGCGGTGGCGACGAGCAGCGACGAAAGATTCCACCATCTCGGCTGCCACCTTGGAGGTTTTCGGGTTACGCTCCATCACCCATACCTTGAGCTCGGGGTTGAGCATGCGTAGAAACTGTTCAAGGACGATGGCGTCTCCGATCTGCTCCTTTGTCTTGGTATTTGGACACATCCACTTGCCGTAGAGGTCAGTGAGTCGTGATTGCAGCTCCCGCGCCGTTTCTCCCTCCTGGATGGTCATCTCCCGGAACCTGTGCCTGTATGCTTCGGGGTCGATCTCGAACTTTGTGAGGATGGCTAGCTTCCATGGCGACATAGGCGGCTCTGGCTTTCCCGGACAGTAGAGGGACCAGGAAGACAGCCCAACTCTCCATAGGCCATCTATTTGCAGTGGCAATCCTCTCAAATGTGGTGAGGTAATGCTCGATGTCCTCGTCCTCCGTGTAGGGTGCCATCTTGGGAGGACGGTAGCCATATTGGGCCGGGGGAAGAGATAACGGCCAGGAGGCTTCGGTCCTGGGGCTGGCCGCACGGGATGCTGAAGGTGGTCTGCTCTCAAGAGCAACGCTCGCAGACCTCAACTCCTGGTCATCCTGGCGTGCAGGCTGGGTCTCTGGTTCAGGCTCCGGAGTGTCTGCTAAGGGACGGTCGTCAGCTTCAGCGGCAGTCAGGTGTTGCTGTTCGGAGTCTTCCGCTGGGGTCAGGCGGTGCTCACTGTCCGACTTCACTAGTGTCTGCAGCTGCTGAAACTGGTGCTGCATGGTACTCCACCTTTGGTCTTGCCGCTGTGCCGTCTTCTCCCATCTCTCTTCTCTTTTCTGCTGGGCCTGGATGAAGGACTCCAGCACCATCTCTAGTCTGCCCATGCGATCATCGGGTGGCGCAGACTGTGGCCTCGTGTTGCCGTCTTCCCACTCCAACTCAGCAGGGGGCGCTCCATATGCGCCCAAGGCAGACTTGCTTCTCACCGCTGGGGGATTTGGTTTCCCTTGTGCTTGCATCTCTTCAGCCTACTGTGTGCCGACCCTCATAGACACTGGTCCCACCGCTGCCACCAAAATGTTACAAGGTAGAGTGTCGAGGGTCTTACGAGTCAGGCACACAGATGAGGCACGAGGCAGAAGATGTGGTTTTGCCATTTATTTTTGCACAGCACCGGTGAAAGTGAGCCAAGAGACCAAAATAAACCAAAAATAACCAAAACAAAATATAAAGAAAAGATAACTAGACACTATGTACAAAATATACAGAAAATAAACAGGCTACGTGGAGCCAAAGAAAACATACAGAAAATATAAACTAGCCTAAGGCTCACAAATGGTCAAGAACCAAAACGATAAGTCAATCCTCACTCAGCTGAGGGTTTACCTGGGAGCATACAGACGCATGTCTTGCCCCTACCAAGCTTCCCTAACAACTGACTACAGCATCATTATGAATGGTACCTGTCTCCTCCCTAAAGGTGGCCAATACAATTGCCTGAACAGAAAACAGGGATTTTTACTTAGGCACTCACTAATAATCAAAATACACATTTTAAAATAGCGCTATTACAAAACAAATGATAACAGGAATTCCACTAAATAATAACACACATGTACATAAACTCATATGTACTCAAACATCTATGATTACATAGATTTTAACATTTAACTGTTGTCGTGAGGGCGAGAGGACGCACGCACGAGAACGTGCCCAAAGATAAAGCGTCCTCAGAACCGCGACACACCCCTTTGCCAGATCAAGGAAGTGAGCTGTGCCGGTAAGACATGGAACTTTAAACTGTTAAGTAAACATTGTTCGGTGTTTCTAAACACTTAAAAACCACACGGTTGCACTCAGCGATGATCAATGTTAAATCTAGGCAACATAAATAAACAGACAAAACATCCGGATGAAATGTTGTGATTGTGTCGTTTGTGTTTGGCTATGTATGCGTGTAAATTACTATGCGTGTTAACGTAAGTGTAAATGAATTGTCAAGCGACATGTGTCGACCCATGCACTGA
>NC_085880.1:31122765-31125265 GCF_034702125.1 Engraulis encrasicolus
GATTAAATAACTGTTTAGATGGACGGGAACGTCGTATCAACAGAACGCTCAGGAGCCACGGCTCGGGACAAAGCGTCGGGTACGACGTTGTCCTTGCCGCGAACGTGCGAGATGCGGAGATCAAACGGCTGAAGCAGTAGACTCCAGCGCATGAGGCGGCGGTTGCTGTTGAACATTCTGTTCAGGAATTTGAGGGGGTCGTGGTCAGTATAAACGACAATTGGCTGTGACGACGAACCCAAATACACCTCGAAATGCTGGATCGCCAACACGAGCGCCAGGGCTTCTTTCTCTATTGTGGCATAGTTACGCTGCGCACGGTTGAATTTCTTGGAGAAGAAGCAGACCGGGTGCTCGTGCATTTCAGCACTCTGGAGAAGGACAGCTCCCGCGCCTGTATCACTGGCATCAATGGCTAGGCTGAACGGCTTCGAGAAGTCAGGCGCCACCAAGACAGGCGCTGACATCAAGAGCGTTTTGACATTTTCAAACGACCTCTGACAATCATTGGACCACAGGAAGGCGGACTTCGGACTGAGCAAATCAGTGAGAGGCGAAACGACGGCGGCAAAGTTTTTGCAGAAGCCGCGATAATAACCCACTAAACCCAAGAATCTGCGCAGGGCACGTCTGTCACAGGGTACAGGGTAACCTTGCACAGCTTCAACTTTGGCCGCCACAGGGCGAACCATACCACCACCCACTATGCGACCCAAGTAGGTAACGGTTGCTTTTCCGAAGTCACATTTGGCAAGATTGACTGTGAGCGACGCTGCAGAGAGCCGTCGGAAGACCTCACGCAACCGAGCCAAATGTTCAGACCATGTATGGTCATGCAAAACGACGTCGTCCAAATAGGCATCACAGTTAGACACGCCCGACAAAACCAGATTAACGAGACGTTGGAAAGTAGCACCGGCATTACGCATTCCAAACGCCATGACATTGTACTGCAAAAATGCATCCGGAGTCACAAAAGCAGAAATTAGTCTTGCTCTGGGGGTGAGGCCCACTTGCCAATAACCCTTTAGCAAGTCTAATTTGGAAACAAACGTGGCGGATCCGACCCTGTCAACACAGTCATCTACCCGAGGCATGGGATAGCTGTCGGGAACGGTGACTGAGTTGACGCGGCGGTAGTCGGTACAGAAGCGATACGAAGAGTCGCTTTTCAAGACTAAAATGCAGGGCGAACTCCATGGACTGACACTCGGTTCAGCCAGTTTGTTGGACAGGAGATAATCCGTTTCATGCCGCAAGACAGCACGTTTGGTCGGGTTAACCCTGTATGGATGCTGTTTAATTGGGGGACTGGTTCCCACATCGATGTCATGCAATAGAACGTTTGTCCTGGAAGGGACATCGCGGAATATCTCCGGGAACTCGTGGATTAATGAGACAATATCACGCCGTTGTTCAGTAGTCAAATGCGATAAATGGGTTGGCAAGGTTGCTAACATCTCAGTATTGTTTAGGCGGCCCTGAACGACACATCGCAACGGGGCCGCATCAGAATCCTCGCTCTCAGCCAATGAGAGGAGGACAACAGGTGGATCAGGCGACTGGCGAATGAGATAAGGCTTCAACATATTAACGTGACAAACGCGGGAACTGAAGCGCTTATCTGGCGTAGCAATCACATAATCCACGTCGGACAGTTTCTTCTCGATACTGTAAGGGCCACGATATTTGGCCTGAAAAACAGAACCCGGAATAGGCATCAACATGAGGACTTTGTCACCGACTGCGAAGCTGCGGTTACGAGCTTTTCGATCGAATCGTCGCTTCATCTCAGACTGCGCGCATTCTAAGTTGGCTCTTGCAATAGCGCGAGCTTGGTGCAAGCGTGTGCGGAAGTCACTTACAAATTGCAACAAGCTTTTTGGCGGGCCAGCACCAATCCAGCGCTCGCTCAGGACTGTCAGGGGTGTACGCAGTTGATGAGCGAATACAAGTTCCGCCGGACTGAAACCGGTGGATTCTTGCACCACTTCGCGAGAGGCAAACAGCAGCCAAGGGACGGCGTCTTCCCAAGACGCTCCAGTTTCCAGAATATACGCACGGAGCATACGTTTGAGTGTTTGATGGTACCTCTCCAATGCACCCTGACTGGCAGGATGAAATGCAGAGGACACGCGATGGGTGATCTGGAGTGCCTTGAGGGCTTTGGCAAACGCCTTGGACATAAAATTGGTGCCCTGGTCGCTCTGGATTTCGCGAGGTAAGCCAACGAACGAGAAGAAACGCAGTAAAGCTCTCATGATTGCCTTCGTGGTAATTTTTCGGAGGGGGATGGCCTCAGGGTAGCGCATGGACGCGCACATGACAGTTAACAGATATTGATAACCACTTCTTGATCTGGGGAGCGGACCAACGCAGTCGATAATGACACGTTCAAACGGCTGGCCTATAGCCGGTATGGGGTGCAACGGCGCAGGTGGAATTAACTGGTTCGGCTTCCCAGCGAGCTGACAGGGGTGACATGACTGACAGAACTGGG
>NC_085880.1:31130265-31132765 GCF_034702125.1 Engraulis encrasicolus
ACGCACGCACGTACGCACGCACGCACACACACAGTCATGAGTTTCATAAAGGTGTGTTTACAAGCACCTTAACATACGCATGCACGCACGCACGCACGCACGCACGCACGCACGCACGCACGCACGCACGCACGCACGCACGCACGCACGCACGCACACACACAGTCATGAGTTTCATAAAGGTGTGTTTACAAGCACCTTAACATACGCATGCACGCACGCACGCACGCACGCACGCACGCACGCACGCACGCACGCACACACACACGCACACACACACACACACACAAACAAACACACACGCTCATGTTACAGAGCAATGTTTGAGGCCGTCTTATCCGACCCCTGATATCATTTCAATGTTATGCAATTTCACATGAAATATGGCATGTTTTGCAAAGGAATCTTAGAAATTACATTTGCAATACAATTAAGTTTAGTTAGCTCAGTTTTCTGGGGCCTTAGTAAAGGTGGGGTCCGTTGTAAGGGTGGCAGGGGGAAATCCTGGTTTGTGTTTATAATAAGGCCCTTGGAGGACTTTGAAGTGCCCCCTCGAATGACAAGGGTTACCCATCCCTGTTGTGGAGATAGAGAAAGGGTATATTGCAGAGGTAAGCTTTGGTGTGTGTCACTGTCAGGGATGCTTTTGCTGTTGGGAGTCAACAGAGAGGCGTTTTTTTTGGGTCTTTTTGTTTTTTTTTAACTGCAGCATATTTGCTGTTATTTGAGTTATTTGCAGATGGGTGAGTTGGAATGAGGCTGGGCAGATTAGCCCAGTGGTGCCTGTGGAGCCGTGTCAATATAGTATGTGGCCA
This sequence comes from Engraulis encrasicolus, assembly GCF_034702125.1. Taxonomy (NCBI): domain Eukaryota; kingdom Metazoa; phylum Chordata; class Actinopteri; order Clupeiformes; family Engraulidae; genus Engraulis; species Engraulis encrasicolus. Next base: position 31,131,081 of record NC_085880.1, read on the forward strand.
GCCTAATGATACTCCAGGAAAAAGCAGCATCGCCTCAATGAGCCCGATACTGTTATGTGGGAAAATGCAGTGCAGCATGAGTAGAGCCATGGCAGCCGCATGAGAGGAGAGGGACATATGGCGGTAACACAACAACAACAACAACAACAACAACAACAGCAACAGCAACAGCAACAGCAACATCAACAACAACATCAACAACAACAACAACAACAACAACAACAACAACAACAACAACAACAACAACAACAACAGCAACAGCAACATCAACAACAACAGCAATAACATCAACAGCAACATCAACAGCAACAACAACAACACCCATGGCTAAATGGTCAGAGCACTGGCCTTTAAATCAGAGGGTTGCAGGTTCGAATCCCGCCCTTAGCAGCTGCTTCATCTATGACTGATGTGCCCTTGAGCAGGGCACTTAAGCCCACATTGCTCCAGTGGCCCGTAACCAATACCCTGTACCTACATAACTACAAAGTGTCAGCTACAGTAGGTGTAATGTAATGTCATGAAATGTGTCAACAACTTCAACAATTGTAACAAAACATTTACACCACCACCACCAACAACAATGACAAAAAAACAGCTCGGGATAAAGGAAAATTAATAATAAACCCCACACTAATATGAATGGCCATAAGTATTTAACATTATCAACACCACCTATGATGGCAGCAATGATAACAGTGGATGGGAATTCGGATGTAGCCATTGAGCTAAGGAAGACAATGGCTCTGGGAATATTTACAGATACATAAACAATTATAAACAACATAGTGCATAAGGGTTTTTGGTTTTGTTGAAAATAATGTTTCATGTGAGTTGTGCTAGAAAAAAACAGCATAAGAAAGAGACCCAGAACTACAGGCACATTTTATTTCCAATATCGAGCATATATTTGGATTGGATGGAACAGCTCAGAGCACAGTGTGCAGTGTAGACTCTCCCAGTGTTTATACAGTCCACACTGAACATCACAAATACTCTTTTGTAGGGGATATAGTGCATCCTTGCGTATGTTAACAGATCAATGACTGTTTTGGGCTCAGACGTCAGGCGATGCAACCACAGCTAGCACAGATTACTTTTGGTAATTAATGTACTAAAATGAGCAGGAGCAAACCATACATTAGTGGCATTAGCTGTGGTCGCACCACCATGACGTATTTATGCAATAAGCCACGAGACACGTCGTGTGTTATGCTCGCTTGATAACGGCCAAGGGGAGTGCCGTAAACGTCCCCTTGCCCGTTATCAATATAGCATAACCCACGGACTCAAGTGGCTTATTGCTTGTCTAACACCGTAACACTTAACCACTTTAATAACAATTGATTTGATCCGCAACGTCAGTTGACAAGTTGAGGAAGTGATTGTGGTTACCCCGGCTACAGTACTCGTCGTGTGTGCGTTCGTCGCGCTGCCAGACACACACTTCGCTACAAAAACTCATCAAGGGGCGATAAACACCGCTGGAATGAAATGTCTTTGCAATCACACTGATAGCCCAACCACAGATGGTGCAAAGATGTGCTCTTCTTGGAGACTCCCTTCCCCAACAGCAGCATATTCTCATTACCGACGTAGATGCGCTGGGTCTAATTTAGACGCGCATAGAATCTTCAGGTGGAAGGTGTAGGTTTACGCTTGATTGACCACGGCTATCAGCCAAT
>NC_085880.1:31137765-31140265 GCF_034702125.1 Engraulis encrasicolus
CCAATAGAAAGATCCCAGATAGACAGAGCTTCCTCAGTGCCGACACTTTTTGAGAACTTGGAGGGCCGGACGTTTGTGTGATGGAGTTCGAGTGATGAGTCACTAACCCCATCCAGGTCAAATACGTTTTGTACCAGAGTGATGAGTCACTAACCCCCATCCACGTCAAATACAGTCAAGAAGACTCTTGTCTGGCGTAGACAGGGGCGCTGACAGCTTTTGCTGGGCCCAGGACAAAGTCTTCTAAAAGGGCCACCCAACTCAATGCCTAAAATGTACTGAGAACACAATTCTAGGTCCCTTGTCTACCTCTGCCTGGGACAACTGACCCCTTTGTCTCGCCCCAGTCAGCTTCCCTGGACTTAGACATAAATTACCATGTGGCATCTTGCTCTACCCATCGACCATCTTTGCCAGAGTGACCATGCCACTGAGGATGCACAAGACATCGTTTCAAAAGGAGGGGCAACATTAAGTGGAAAAAGTGAAAACCGGGGACGTCTCAATAACTTTTATGATTTATTCATAGTCCAGGTGACAAAAAGGTCTTAAAAGTCAGACTGTCCTTCAAGTGAGCCGCTTCACAGGCATGTAAAATCCGCCCTAAAATGTAAATATAATGACGCCTGCTTCCTGCATGAGCTGAGTCGCTGGCTCTGAGGCATGAGAATGGCCACCCTTTAAATGTCAACATTAGGAGTTTCACTTTGAACCACCACTTGAATATGCACTATTTTACTCCACTGCCTGGCCTTCCTACCTTGCCTGCTTATTTTGCACAATGTAACTCCAGCGGTTTTCTGTACAACCAATGCACTTTTCAAAGTTTGCGATGCACTTTTATGTTTTTGGATGTGTCATTCCATGTTATTTCTATGCCCCCTTACATTTTTTTCTTTCATGCCAACCCCCCAAAAACAAAGTCAAATTTTATGAGATTGAATCTGCAAGGTGTCCTTACTGGTCTAGATCGTCGCTGAAGTAATATCGCACCACTCCAAACGCACCAAAGTCACGATCTGTTGCCTAAGGAGAGAGAGAGAAAAAGAGAGAAAGAGAGAGCGAGAAAAAGAGAGAGAGAGAGAGAGAGGGAGATAAAGAGAAAAGAGATAAGGGATAAACAATAATAAGAAAACATAACACATTTATTAGTGTGCTTGAAATATTATCAACAGTGGAACTGGCGTGCGTATTTGTAATGTATATTTGTGGTTTGTGTGTGTGCGTGCATGCCTGTGTGTGTGTGTGTGTGTGTGTGTGTGTGTGTGTGTGTGTGTGTGTGTGTGTGTGTGTGTGTCTGTGTGTGCGTGTGCGTGTGCGTGTGCGTGCGCGTGCGCGTGTGCGTGCGTGTGTGTGTGTGTGTGTGTGTGTGTGTGTGTGTGTGTGCACTTGGAGAATGAAGCAGATTGTACAGTAGTGCCATTATGAGGGCCTCTTAATGTGAGTGTGTACTAGTGTGTCTGTGTGTATGTCTCTGCACAGCTGTGCTAGTGCTTTCGTTTGCCCGCGAGTGTGTGTGCGTGTGTGTGTGCGAGCGTGTGTGTGTGCCTTTGTGCGTGCATATCTGATTGTTTATCTATGTGTGTGTCCTCTAAAGTGTGTCTCGCAATAGAGGGTGCTTAGTTCTGCTCCGTTAAAGCATGCATGCTTTGCAGCTACACACACATAAACTAAAGACACACACACACACACATACAGACACACACACACTCAGAGAGAGAGAGAGAGAGAGAGAGAGAGAGAGAGAGAGAGACAGAGAGAGAGAGAGAGAGAGAGAGAGAGAGAGAGAGAGAGAGAGAGAGAGAGAGAGAGAGAGAGAGAAAGTCAACTGGCAAGATACTGTACACTAACATAATCACATCAACACTCGCACACACAATCACCATCCAGCACTACAAAGAGCATATACACACAAACAGCACAAACTTGTTTTCTAGTCCAAGGAGAAGACAGACAGACAGCTGTCAGATGACAAACTGCTGGTCTAATCAGAAGACGTCAACTCGGGAGAGACCGAGACAGATTCAGGCATGGACAGACAAAGAAGGGGACGGAGAGAGATGGACATGATGGACAGAAGGAGAGCAAGAAGAGATGGAGCAAAAGACACAGATGGAAATAAAGTAAAGTGATGGAAGGATGGACAGAAAGAGATGGACAGAAAGACAGAGTACCTTTATATGTGTAAATTCTGAGGTACAAAGGCATATACGTGCTCACCCACACAGACGAACACAGACAGACAGACAGACAGACAGACAGACAGACAGACAGACAGACAGACAGACAGACAGACAGACAGACACACACACACACACACACACACACACACACACACACACACAGACACACACACACACACACACACACACACACACACACACACACACACACACACACACACACACACGCACACACTTTTCTCCCAGACACATTAGACACACCTCTGGCTAGGTGCCCCTCAGACATATTAGCCTTTTAATATTCCTTAAACTGAAGA
>NC_085880.1:31157765-31165265 GCF_034702125.1 Engraulis encrasicolus
GACTTAACCCATTTTGCATACCATTGCATCATTTTGTTTGTATATCTTTTATTTTGTAATAAAATCCGGCAATCATTATGGACAAAACCATCTCCTTGGATCTTTAAGAGTGTGAGTCTGACACTGTGAAACCTGCCTCCTCATCTCTGGGCAAAACAGATAGGACTTGGGCTAAAGGAAAAGCAAAAACCTGTTTTTACCAGTACATTTAGTCAAATGACTTCTGCAACATTGGATTACTTTTGGAACAACTTTGGAACGTGGACAACGAAGCAAGCATTGGACTGCGCGTTGGAAGGAAATTGGACGGCGTGCGCGCCAAACTGGAACAAAGGACTTTGGAGAGAACAAAGGAACCATTACGCACGGGGTATGTACGGCGAAATGCCAGGAAAATAAGAACTTTTTCGTTGGAAACAATTTATTGGATTATTCTAAAGGAAGTTTTGTTCGTGTTTTTGAAGATTTTTTTCGTTATAGCAGATTTTTGTAATTAATTGACGGCCAAACAATTGAACGGCAAATGGCCTACAGTTCATTTTTGAAAAAAGCCGACGTTTATGTTTGAGAAGAAAAGGAACTATTTTGAAGTTTATTGGACACTGAACTACTTGAAGAAACGAAAATCATTATTTTTGAGACTTTTTGGAACTTTATTTTTGAAAAATGGCCGAAAAATTAAATGAATCACAGCCACCTGTTGCAAGCATGGAGGAAGACGCCGTGGCGCGTATAAGGAAGGCAAGGCAAGGCAAACTGTCTCACATAACCAGGAGAATTAACTTCGTGAATGACTTAATAGCAGACAATGCAAGTATTGATGAGGTCAAACAAAATATGACGAAGTTTAATGAGTTTATGGAAGAATTCAAAGCCTTGCACGCATCATATGCAGATATGTTGGATGAAACTACACGCATGAAAGATGAGGAAAACTGGTACAAACCGAAGCTTGCAGATATTGCTGCTTTTATTGATAAAGTCTTTGATTGGATAAAGTCTATCGAAAACTCTAACACCCCTGACGCAACTGAAGTGACTTCGTCAGCCAATGAGGCACGAGCACCTGCCCTACTAGTTCCCGACAAAACCCAGCTAGAGTTGGATTTAGATGTGCGGTCGCATAGGTCCAGCGCTTCATCAGGCAGGTCTCATACGTCCACTCGATCACTGCGCATTAATGCAGAGGCAGATAGACAAGCTTTACTGGCCGAAGCATCCAAATTGCAGCAAAAGCACGCACTTGAGGAGCAGGAGTTATTGCTGCGCAAGCAAAGGGAAGCGCTTGAGCTTAGCGTAAAATTGGACGCATCCAAGGCAAAAATTAACTATTTAAAGGCTGCTGAAAGGAACCCATATGGCCCCATTCCTTTTGATTTAGACACAGTTCATACATCTGTAGAAGGAGGAGCATCACAAACTGCACTCAGTGAAGAGCTAGAAAGTTTAGTTTCCTTTCTTGAAACCCCTTCAGTGAAACCTAAAACTGATGCTGTTCATGTTCATGTCCCTCTGCTTAATTCAGATCTTAGCATGAATACATCTCCCAATAGGCCCACTAGCAGTGACCAGGTGCACACGGCACTGCCTAGTCTCCCCTATGGAGGTGATATTAATATTTCCTCTGTACAAATGCAGCCAGCTGTTAGTTCAGCTCAAGATGCTCTGCCTATGCAGTTCCCCACTCAGACAGCCCCAACTGAAACTCAGCCTATGCCACTGCAGCCACTGTGGTTGAAGCCAAGGCAGCCCCTACTGCCTCTGCAGCCTCAGCCTCTAGCCCCTCTGCAGTCTCAGCTCCCAGCTCAGCTACAGCAGCAGTCTCAGCTCTCGCCTCAGCCTCTATCACCACTTCAGATACAAACGCCACTGCAGCCTCAGCCTCATCCACTGCCTCAGTTTAATCTGCCGCCACAGCCTCCGCAACCTCAGCTTCGACCACAACAGGCCCTTCAGCCTCAACCGCCGCCACCGCAGGCTCAACCGCCGCCTCCACAGCCCCTGCCTCGGCCTCAGCTACAAGCCCCTCTGCAGCCTCAGCCGCTGCAGCCTCACCTCCAACCTCATCTGCAGCCACAGCCACTGCAGCCTCTATACCGACCACAGCAACAGCCCCGGCCTCAACCACTGCTTCAGCCACCGCAGGCTCAACCCCAGCTCCCAACATGGCCTCAGCTACAACCTCAACCACCACAGGTTCAGCTTCAGCCCCAACTGTGGCCTCAGTTTCAACTGCAACCGCAGCCTCAGCCCCCAATACGGCCTCAGCTACAACTGCAGCCTCCACTGGCACTTCAGCCACAGTCACAGGTGCAGGCTCAGCCTCAGCTTCAGCCTCAGCCTCAAACACCCTCTACAGGTACACCCACCTCACCAAATGACAGTCATATGATCAAAGTGTTGGAAAATCAAAATGAACTCACCAGATTGCTCATGAAACAACAGTTGTCATCCACCTTACCACAGGGCAGCATTCCGGTCTTTGATGGTCAGGTACTAGAATACAAGTCATTTATTCATAGTTTTGAAAACATGATTGAAAGCAAAACTGACAACCAGAGAGACCGTTTGCAATTTCTCATACAGTACACAAAGGGCCAGGCCCAACGACTAGTTAAGAGCTGTGAATACATGGAACCGGATAAAGGATACAAAAAGGCTTTGAAACTACTAAAGGAAAACTTTGGCAACGAGTATAAGATCTCTTGTGCTTACTTAGAAAAAGCCCTCTCATGGCCTCAGATCAAACCACAGGATGCAAAGTCCCTGCAGGAGTACTCCATGTTCCTGAGGAGCTGCTGCAATGCAATGGAGGAAATGTCGTACATGGAGGAGCTGGACACGATATCCACCATGAAAAGCATTGCCGTGAAGTTGCCCTACAAACTCAGGGAAAAATGGCGCAACAAAGCATTTGAGCTACAGCAAGAACGTCAAAGCAGGGTAAGAATTTCAGACTTTGTGTCTTTTCTTGAAAAGCAAGCCCTCATAGCAAGTGACCCCATGTTTGGAGATCTCCAAGATCAGTCAGCTCTTAAAGGAAAGCCTCCTGCTAAAACACGGCCCTCTAAGTCCTCTAGCAGTAGCTATGTGACTAGTGTAGCCCCTGTCACAGGAGCAAATGCTGACCCATCGTGTCTGTTTTGCAACTCTAAACATGCACTAGACGTATGCCAAAAGTTCACAAAAAAGGCCCATAGAGACAAATTAAGTTTTTTGAAAACCAAGGGGATCTGCTATGGATGTCTCACCCCAGGGCACATTAGCAAAGACTGCAGTAGGCGTCTTACCTGCAACGTGTGCAAACAAACACATCCAAGTAGCCTCCACATCGCAACCAAGGAAACAGTCAGTCCATCTGCTGTTAGTGTAGCAGAGTCATGTCATATAGGGGCCGGAGACCATGAGAGCATTCTCTCCATTGTACCAGTGAATGTCAAGGCAGCAAAGGGCAGCCATGTCATACAAACGTACGCTCTGCTCGATCCTGGGTCTTCTGCCACCTTCTGCTCAGAGGAGCTCATGACACGTCTCAATCTCAGAGGAAAGAGAACACGCATACTTCTGCGAACAATGAATCAGGAAACATCAGTCCCAGCACATGTCATCTCAGGAATGGAAGTTTCAGCACTGGACAGCGACACATTCTTCCAGCTTCCTGACACCCTGACCCAAAAGACCATGCCAGTAACCAGAAGCAGCATCCCCAAGCAAAGTGACCTGGCGCATTGGGCGTACTTAGGTAAGGTCACAATTCCCTCCATAACTTCAAAAGTGGAACTGTTGATAGGCACGAATGCTCCACAGCTACTTGAACCGTGGGAGGTAATAAATAGCCAAAATGGGGGTCCCTGGGCAGTTAAATCCGTTCTGGGGTGGATGGTAAGTCGGCCATTGAGAAGTGCTGCTGGTGCTGGAGAAAGTGTGACTGTGAATAGGATCTCCGTTGCGAGTCTGGAAAAGCTGCTAATCTCGCAGTACAATCAGGACTTTCAGGAAAATGCAGCGGAGGAAAAGAAAGAAATGTCTGTCGAGGACAAAGCATTCCTTGGCATGGCGAATGAGGCCGTACTGGAGAACGGTCACTACAGTCTGAGACTGCCTTTCAGGAAAGCCAATGTACAACTGCCAGACAATAGGAAAATGGCAGAACAGCGTCTGTACAGCTTAAAAAGAAAAATGTCAAAGAATGAGCAGTTCAAGCAAGAATACACAGCATTCATGACTGACATCTTTGAGAACAACTATGCTGAGGAAATCCCACAGGAGGAACTCATTCAGCCACCAGGAGCAACCTGGTTCTTGCCACATCACGGGGTTTACCACCCTAAGAAGAAAAAGCTCAGAGTAGTGTTTGACTGTGCTGCTTCATTCCAAGGCGTGTCACTCAACTCTGAACTGCTACAGGGTCCAGACCTCACCAACACTCTCCTTGGAGTCATCATGAGGTTTCGCAGAGAGCCCATTGGAATCATGGCTGATGTCAAATCAATGTTCCACCAGGTCAGAGTGGCAAAGTCTGATGTTGACTACCTGCGATTCCTTTGGTGGCCACAAGGTGACACCAGTCAGACCCCAAAAGAACACCGTATGCTTGTGCACATCTTTGGCGCGGTGTCTTCCCCAAGCATTGCAACCTATGCTCTCCAAAAAACTGCCACTGACCATGAAAGCTGCTTTCCCCCTCAGGTAGCAGAGACCATCAAGCACAACTTTTACGTCGACGACTGTGCCAGGTCAGTGTCCAGCGAGTCCGATGCCATCCAGCTGGTAAGAGATCTCACTGCATTGTGCAGCAAAGGTGGGTTCCAGCTAACTCAGTGGGTGAGCAATAGTCGTGCAGTGCTGTCATCCATTCCCAAAGAGCACAGAGCCAAAGACCTTAAGTCACTTGATCTTGACAAAGACAGCCTGCCAGTCGAAAGAGCATTGGGACTACAATGGTGCGTAGACTCAGATAGCTTCAAGTTCAACATCAACCTGAGCCAAAAGCCACATACCCGCAGAGGCATACTGTCTGTTGTCAGCTCTGTTTTTGACCCTCTCGGCTTTCTTGCCCCTCTCATTCTTCCAGCCAAGCAGCTGCTACAGGAGCTCTGTCAGGCGGGCTTTGGATGGGATGAGCCTTTGCCACAGGCCACATCGAAGCGATGGATGGAATGGACCAACAGCTTGGAGATGATCAAAGGCTTCAGTGTGCAGCGCTGTCTGAAACCGGAGGGCTTCGGAGCGACCAGGTGTGCCGAGCTGCATCATTTTGCAGACGCCAGTGAGAGTGGCTATGGCTCTGTGAGCTACATCAGACAGGTGAACCAGAAAGATGTAGTGCATGTCACCTTTGTACTTGGCAAATCTAGAGTACTCCCCTTGAAAAACATCACAGTGCCAAGACTGGAGCTGGCGGCTGCTGCTCTGTCAGTCAAAGTGGACAGAATGCTGAGAAAGGAATTGCACCTTGACTTAGGGCCCTCAGTCTTCTGGACAGATAGCCAGACAGTGCTTAAGTACATCGCCAATGATCAAGCCAGGTTTAAAACCTATGTGGCAAACAGGGTCTCATTCATGGAGCAGAAGAGATGGATTCATGCTCCGGAGTTTCTATGGAAAACAGAGGAAAGTTGGCCAGTAGTGCAGGCACTGGGCCCCATGCTTCAGGATGATCCAGAGGTTAAGAGAACCACTACAGTACTCACAACCATGGTGAAATCTAGAACCCCTACTGACCAACTTATATTGCATTTCTCAAAGTGGATCAGCCTCTTAAAGGCTGTAGCTTGGTACCTCAAGCTGAAGAGAAATTTGATGTTGAAAACAAAACCAGGAAAAGGGCTTACCCCACTCACCCACTCTGACAGGTCACAGACAAGCCAAAAGGTTGTTGACTTAAAGCCCCACGTAGAACAGCACCTAACTGTAACAGATCTAGCAGATGCAGAAAGAGCAGTTGTCATTTACAGTCAGAGACAAGCTTTCTCTAATGAATTCTCAACATTGCAGATGTCACCTCCCAGAGTATCCACCAGCAGTAAGCTCTGCAGGCTCGATCCTGTATTGGATGATGGCCTCCTGAGGGTAGGTGGCAGACTACACCGATCCGCAATGCCAGATGACACTAAACACCCCTGTATCTTGCCCACAGATTCACACATCTCAGTGCTGTTGCTACGACACATTCATGAACGCAGTGGACACAGTGGCAGAAACCACATGCTCTCAGAGCTTCACAAGAAGTACTGGATCAAAAAGGGCAACTCAGTAGCTAGGAAGGTGATCTCCAAATGTGTCACATGCCGCCGTAGGAGAGGCAAAGTAGGTCAGCAGAAAATGGCAGACCTGCCACTAGAAAGAATCCTACCTGACCTCCCACCCTTCACCAATGTAGGACTGGACTACTTTGGCCCAATTGAGGTGAGACGAGGGAGAAGCACCATCAAAAGGTATGGAGTAATCTTTACTTGCATGTCTAGTAGAGCTGTACATTTGGAAATTGCTTACACTTTGGATACGGATTCATGCATTCATGCTTTGAGGAGATTTGTGTGCAGGAGAGGCCAAGTCAAACACATCAGGTCTGACAATGGGACGAACCTGGTGGGTGCGCATGCAGAGCTGAAGAGGGCGCTGATGTCTCTTCATCAGAAGAAGATCCAAGACGCCTTGCTTCCTGATGGCGTTGAATGGAGCTTTAACCCACCTGCTGCATCACACCATGGCGGAGTCTGGGAAAGACTCATTCGATCCGTCCGGCAGGTGCTCAACTCCACTCTGCATCAGCAAACCACAGATGATGAAGGCCTTCAAACCCTGTTCTGTGAGGTGGAGGCCATCCTGAACAGCCGCCCCCTCTCCACAGTGTCCTCAGACCCCCATGACCTGGAACCGCTGACCCCCAATCATCTCCTTTTGTTGAAGACCACGCCCACTCTGCCCCCTGGAATCTTCCAGAAGTCTGACGTCTACGCCAAGCGCCGCTGGAAACAGGTCCAGTACATGGCTGATCTCTTCTGGCTTCGATGGACGAAAGAATACCTCCTCCTGCTCCAAGAGAGGCAGAAATGGACAGGCACGAAGAAGAACTTCAACATCGGAGACATTGTGCTGGTCGTCGATCCCACTGCTCCACGAGGGTCCTGGCCATTAGGAAGAGTCCTGGAGACCATATCGGACGCCAAAGGCTTGGTCAGGTCTGTGAAGTTGAAGACCAAGACGTCAGTCCTTGAGAGGCCCATTACCAAGCTGTGCCGGATACTTGAGGGTGATGACGAATCCTGATGACGAATACAATGATGTCACTGATAACACTAGGGAAGTAGTGTTTTATTCATTTCATGTAATTCACATACTTACCTGTACATACTTACCTGTACATAGTTTTCTTTGATTGGCTTATATACTTACCTTATTGGAACCCTTATTGGAAAAACATTTTGGCTCATTTTTGTTATACATTGATAACTGATTCTCTATTACTTGGCTCCTTTTTGTATATTGTAAATAATT
>NC_085880.1:31170265-31187765 GCF_034702125.1 Engraulis encrasicolus
TGGCGCGCACGTCCGGCCGTAGGTAGCGTGCATAGGCAGCAGAATTCCATACCTGGTAATCCTCTCAAGGTCAGTTAAAATGAGAGGATTGGTTGAGCAGTCGAATTTAGATATCCCCCCCAAAAAAACATCATGCACTAGTCCAGAGTAAATCATGCATGTGATCAGAGGAGCAGTCGTATTGACTATGCCAGTAGTAAGTATAATCAGAAGGCTGGGCCAGTCATTGGCTAAATGTGGCATAAATCGTCAAGTTAACTGAAATAGGCAGATTTCTATTAACCAGACTAGACCAGCAGAAGTTTTGTTTAGCAGCAGTTATATTAGGATCACAGCAGCAGCAATAGGACATAGCCAGGCAGCAGCAAAAATACGAACTTGCCCAGCAGTAGCGAAAGAGAAAACTAGATAGGTCGGTAGATAGTTAAATAGGCCAGTAGAAATCAGGTGAAATGAACGACCCCAGCCAAAATGATAAAATGTAACTAGATGACCAATAAGTTGGCCGCAGTTAACAATTTGGGGTTGGCAGCATCCTCGGTTAGTGGCAGTTAAGTGCCCCATCACCAGCTGTAAAATAGACTTTAGGTAGGATTAAAGACAAGGCCAGCTGTTGGACAGTCAGATGCACATAGAGAAATAGAGCGTCAACAGTGGTTAAATAGACTTGGCTGGGAGTCATTAGGATAAAGTACACAGACTGGAGGCACTAAGGCTAGGATGGCTTAATAAATAAATGGGCAAGGTGGGCATCGGCAGAAATGGGTTGGGCGGGCAGGCAGCAGCCAAATGGGCTAGGTAGCAGGCAGCAGCAAAATGGGCAGGTGGACAGGCAGCAGCAAAAAAGAACTAGGCAGATGGGAGGCAGCAAATAGGCGTGTCAACGATGGTTAATAGACTTGTCCGAGAATTGTTAGGATAAAGTAAACTAGACCGTGGCACTAGATGGGCTAGGATGGCAAACAAATAAATAAATAAAACAGTGAATGGGCTAGGTGGACGGGCAGCGGCAAAATGGGCTAGGTGGACGGGCAGGCAGCAAAATGGACTAGGTGGACAGGCAACAGCAAAATGGACTAGGCGAGATGATTGGATAAGCTCAGCAAGCAATTGGCTCTCGTTACCGGACAGGTGGGAGGGATGCCAGCCAGCGCCATGTTTGCGTAGCCAAATGCTCTCGTTTGTTCCTATGGAAGGCTTTTTGAGTGCTCCGTCTCTTACGTGGGCTGTCTCTGGTAGCGGGCAGCATCAAATAGACTAGGCGTACAGGCATCATAAAATTGACTAGGCGGACGGGCAGCAGCAAATGGGCTGATTCTTTAGGATCAGTGCCGCTCTACTCCAGAGCCCAGAACGGCAGCTGATTGACAAGGACTACGAAATATGCAGTTGGCAGCACAAGGTGACAGCGAAATCACTACATCATCTAGACGCGTCAACATAGAGAACACTGCTAACATGGCCTGAACACCCACACAGGATCAGTGCTACTCTAGGATCCGGAAAAAAACAGCAGGTTGACAAGGACCACGTGACAGCACACAATAAGCTGGGCCTCTATGATGGCAACCAATAGCTAGAATGATGGACAGATACAGTTGTAGGTAAAGCCTATCCGAGAGCAGCAGGGAGACCAGAGATGGCGACAGTCAGCAGAAGCTACATTGAAACAATATGAGCAGGCAGCCGCTGGCTAGACACTAAACCGACCAATGAAGCAGCCGCTAGACTAAACCAAGTGAGCCCACTGCAGTTACGGTAGCTGCACAATACAATCCAGCAGATCTGACAGCATATAGATAATATGACTGGAGGCAGGCGCAGGACCCAATGCAGTTAAACTATATGTGAGCCAGCTGTAGTTAGACAGAGTATGAGCCAATAGCAATTGCAGCACATGGACTACTCAGGGCAACCAATGCTACCATGAACAACAGAGTCAACATTCTCACAGGGCGAACATTAGCCAGACAGCACGATTACCATCCTATGAAGCAACATAGGCGACCATTAACAAAACATGAGCAACACTAGAGTACACTTGCCGAGCAAGCAGAGCCAATTCAGACTATGAGCTAACAGTGCCACCACGACTACACAGGGAAACAATGCCAACAGACCACAGAAGCTAACAGCATTAGCAAAGGCCTATGTATACTATGCAGTTGGCAGCAAAAGCAGACGAAATCAGCAAAATTGTCCAGACACGGCAACATTCTACACTACAGCAACATGATCTACACTAAAGGCCAACATGACCACTGATGCAGCCTCCTCCAGCAGAGGCCACGACATGGCTCCATGAGCATTACGAGACCTAAACGTGCTAAATAAGACCCAACATGCACACCACTACCCAACATAATAGCCTACAGTTGTACGATGTACGATTGTACGATGCAGATAGTTTAACCAAAGTGACCGGAATGAGGGGAAGAGCTAATAATGCCATACAGGCAGCACAAGCACTACTGCACAACCAAACCGAGCTAGCAGAAAGATACACAGCCATGCAAGGTCACGGTTAGGCATATAACCAGGCTTTAACAGATGAGCAATATAGCCATGCTAGCACAGCCTACATCAGCCAGTAACATAAAGACAATGCATCCCTTGCTAGTAGTAATGGCGGACTCCAGACAAAATACTTACACTACATTGGCCAAACAGCAGGACTGACTACATACCAGCACAACAGGGCACCAGCACTGAGAGAAACAGCGACCACACTACAGCCAGGCCACAGCCAGAGTACCTACACAGCCCAGCCAGGACTATGACTATACACACTGCAAGCACCTAGACTAGCAGCCAGGAATCAATGGTTCACCAGAACATTATATCCTAGTCTAGGATACAGAGCTAGCAAAACTTAACCAAACAGGCCAGTAGGCCTACTATAAAGCAGCAGAGACAACATCCCGAACATTGCAGACAACTCAGAACTATGGTAATTGCAACTCCCCAAAAACTAACAGATGAATAGCCAGGAAGCAGTAGATAGCCTACAAAGAGCACATCAATCTAGGCTATAGGCCTAGAGCTAGCACACTGCAAATGGTCACAGGGGGTGCAAGGGGAATGCGTTGAACACCAGGAATGCCAAAAACAAGACGGATAAGCAGCAGTCACCAGCATATAGGCTAAACAGCTAGAGTCACGGAATAAAAGGAATGCAAAAAAAAAATAAAAATAAATAACCACAGGTCCCGAAGCACGGTTTCCAGCAACAATCAATTCAAGCCACGCCCGATTAGAAACACCTGTGGTTTTGTTACAAAGTGACAGGTGACCGGCGAGGACTGTAATTTAAAAATCGCATCGCATGACGTCTCCCTTACCTAACTATTGTGACAAAGGAAGCATAGGCTATTCAATCCAACCGTTTCAGAGCACGAAGCACAAATGCACAGGGTCGCCAGATTTCTATAGGCTACACTATACCGCCATGCGACTCAAAGAGCAAAATAGACTACAGTACTCCATGCGACAACTTTCACGTGAATGTTAAATGAAAATGGATTTATCATCCCACGGCAAAGGTCAATTAAGCACCTATATCAAACACCAGCAGACGGTAAATGCAACAAGTTAACCATCAAATATCCACCTCCGCAAGAATTGTGAATTCATATTGTAAGCAACTGAAACATGCGTGGTGAGAAAGCAGCAAGCCAAAATCCGGTTTACCATCAGGGTGGACAATGACAAGAACCAAAGCGATTCAAAAACGGCGTGCGAGGCATTTAAAGTGATCAGATGGGAAGCCCGAGACAATGTAAATTACAGGCATAGCCTAAGCCACTTATAGAGCCCATTAACTTCTGCAACACATTTAAAGCGTTGACATGCAGCCAAAGCACAGAACATGGCATTGGCCAAACATCACCACCAGTTGCAGCTGTAAACAGATCGAATGTATGTATCACTGGCGAGGGGGGGAAACAAAGAAAGTGCAAGTTCACCAAACGCGCAGGTGCGGAATGTGATGAAGCAGTTTGTAATATTACAATCAGCGAAAGCTCAGAGCATGGGAAATTGTAGGCCTACAGCCAGCAAAATACATAAACTGGGGTAGGCATCACAAAAATCTATTTTAACGCCCTAAAGGACGGCACCGCACGGAGAAAACAATCAACTGTCCAAATTGAGGTGCGTAACTTTTGAAATCATAGGTGTAGGCTTACTCCCTGTCGGAACGGAGGCAGAACTAACGAGGCAACTCAAAGAAAAATGTGCAGCCTACCAGACATGAAACGATATCGACAAAGAGAACGCTAAACAACGTGTTCAGAAGGCATAAGAAAACAAGAAACCAGCAACACCAACTCCAGCAAAAACCGAGCAGCATACAGTTGAGAGGAAGTGGATAGAATTTAAAAGGCGTGCCGAAGCCGTGTGGCCAATCGCTAGGGAAGAAAGATTATCAGCTGAGAGAATGCACCTGGATCAATTAGGAATTAATTAGATGAAGGGGAGGGCAGCAAGCTTCTTGACTACCATGGCCTGGCCAGAACTGACGTTAGTACTTTAATTTTCTTCATGAGGGTGTAGATTTTGAGACAGACATGCCACGGGCACCTCGCAAACTACGTCATCCTACATTGTGGCCCTTTAACCATTTATAGTGCATTGGGATATGTACATGCATACAGTACGATTCGCATGCTATTTGCATTTGAGAGGGACCATTATAATCAATTGAATTGAGTTAAATTGCATTACATATAATCCTTGTAATTTCCACGACGACAGTCTTGCCCTATGGCCCTCATTCCGAACTTATACTGCTCAGCATGTACGGGACGAGGGCTTAGCGCACACAACATATTTAATGTCTGGGTATCTAATCCCCTCTTGTGTAATCCTGTTAAATGAGTGTAACCTGCGTTAGGATTAATCACGATGCTCTGACTGCTGAGAGACGCAGCAGCAGGGTGTCTTGTGTTTAGTGTAGGAACGCCTAAAGCCAAACGCTCTCAAGTCCATCAACATCTCAGATCATTAGTGTGTGTGTGTGTGCATGTGTGTGTCTGCGTGTGTGTTTGTGTGTGTGTTTGTGTGTGTGTGTGTGTGTGTGTGTGAGTGTGTGTCTGTGTGCGTGTGTGTGTGTGTGTGGATGTGTGTGTGTGTGTGCGTGTGTGCATGCGTTTGTGTGTGTGTGTGTGTGTGTGCGTGCGTGTGTGTGTGTGTGTGTGTGTGTGTGTGTGTGTGTGTGTGTGTGTGTGTGTGTGTTTGTTTACGTGCGTGCGTCTGCGTGTGCATGCACGAATGTGAGTCTGTGCTTATGAGCGTGAATGTGAATGTTTTCTCTTCATATAAATGTATTTGTGTGTATTTATACACATCTGCAGTTCTGCAGTTTTGCCCGAGTGGAGTCTTTGGGGCCTAACTCCAACTTAAATGAGGTCTTCCCCTTAAAGGACTCTCCGGAGGGAGATCGATACTTTATGGATTGGTGGGAAGCCGGCATGCAGGTAGCTAGGTGGGTGGGTGGGGTGGGTGTGTTCAATGGCGCCCGGCGTGCGTTACTTGGGGATGAGGCCGAGGGTTGCAGAGCAGTGCTCGAATTATGATAATGAAGAACAGACCTGAACTCTGAAACACTCACAAACACATAACACACACAAAACACACATGCACAACACACACACACACACACACACACACACACACACACACACACACACACACACACACACACACACACACACACACACGCGCGTGCACACGCAAACAAACACACACACACACAAACGTGTGCACACACACACATCAGCGCGGCACGAGCAGCACAGTGGCTTTATGAGCAATTTTATACTGTGACTTTCAGCTCGACCTCATCACGCTCCAGTGTGTCTGTCCGAGCGAATTTCTGAAAGGGATTGGCCACCGTGTGTGTGTGTGTGTGTGTGTGTGTGTGTGTGTGTGTGTGTGTGTGTGTGTGTGTGTGTGTGTGTGTGTGTGTGTGTGTGTGTGTGTGTGTGTGTGTGTGTGTGTGTGTGTGTGTGTGTGTGTGTGTGTGTGTGTGTGTGTCCACGTCTGTCTGTTTGTTCGTGTCTGTGTGTCTGTCTGTCTGTCTGAAGGCAGTATTCATATCATGATGTCCAGCACTTTGCAAACTTTAGGCTGTGTAACAACATAGGTGTTGGTAAGATGTAGTCGGAGAGTAAATGTACATGGAGAGTAGTCGTGTGTGTGGGTGTAGTGATAGAGATGGGTGTGGAGGGTAGGGGGTGTGTAGGATGGTGGGTGTGTTGGTAGGAACGTTGTGTAGGTGGGGATGGGGGGTAGGAGAGTGGATGTTAAGAAATTCTCTGCATTTATAAATGTATTATTGAAAATATAAAATGTGATAAAAATGTAACATAGTTAGGACTTTGCTTTTTGTGTTTCTAGTTAGACTCTGTTTGGTTAAACCCTGTGTGAACTCTTTCTATGTGTGAGCTCTGACATCTGTGTTGTCACTTGCTGTGAGTTCTGTTATCTGTGTTGTCACAGATAAGTTACTACCTGGCTTGTATGTTTATTTTTCATTAGCTGAACTATGTCCTTGTTTGGTTAAACTAACAATTCTGTTAGTGATTACTTGTTAGCTGACAATAAAGGCAGGGCCAAAACCGTTAGCGGGCTGTGGGATTGTCTCAGTGCTTTAAGATCTATGCGCTGGGCAAGACCTCCATTCTGCTGCAGTTTTTAAATGCTATCTCTGTCTCGTGTGGGTTTTCTTTCAGGTCAATTTGATAAGGTGATACAGTGAATTTATTCACATGTTTTGGTCCTTCGATAGCCGAACTTCAAAAATTGTCCTCCCTGATATATGAAGACGTAACGACGCACTGGACTCCAAGTTTTCACCCGGGACCCTGAAATAGGTGACTTTGCCTCACTACGCCTTCATATTCAGCGACGACTGACTGAGTAAAAGAACCAACTGGGACCCACGGGATAGAGGTAGTATGGATTTGGATTTTTTATTTCTAAATTTTTGCCAGGATAGCTCGTTCCTGGGGTGACAGGTCATTGTTGATGCTGATGAGTGTGCGCACCACGTGAGAGTCGTGGATCTCGGAAGTTGAGCTCTGATCTTTCCCCCAGGACCGGGGCTGGACGGCAATCCGCAGACGTGCGTGAGTGGTTTAGAACCACTGAAGTCCTAGCTAGAGGCATGAGATAAGACCTGGTTAGGCATCAAGACCTAGGCTTGAAGCTGTGAGTCCTGGACTATAGGCAGTAATATAAGTCCTGGTCAGGCAAGCATACCGGTATATAGAGTTTGAACTCTGGGCATTTTTCGATGTTGCATTGTAAATGACCTGTATATAGAGCGTTGTCTCCGGGAATTTGTCCATGTGGCGTGGGAAATTGCCTGTATTTGGTACTTGGGTTTGGAACCTGGGTAGCCTGTCTGTATTCTGTCCTTGTTTTGTTGCAAGACAATGGGTTCTCATCATACGTAAGGTTTAATTTATTGCATATCAGAGGATGAGCAGTACTTCCCCGCAGTTGGCTGTTAGCTAAATGTGTAATGTAATAGTTGGATACTGAACAAATTCTGTTTATGGCAATTTTAGACTTCTGCAATTTGGCTTTATATTTTCTAAATTTTGTCATAACCGAGACGGAGGATGCTTCCCCGAAATGCAGGGCTATTTTACTTCTCAGTGTTTAATTTAGAACTGCAGGTCGTACAGTAATAGTTGGACATCTTTCTGTTTTGTTTTGTCAAAATTGATGAAAGTTTTTTCCTACTTTCCAATCTGTTAAAGCTGTATGCTCACAGATTGGAGAGGGGGGGAATGGTTGGTCAGTAACTTTCAATAGAAGATGACCATGAAAAAGAAACAGTAATAAATAATAAATGATAATAATAATAATAATAATAATAATAATAATAATAATAGTAACATGAAAAATGAATTAGGAAAAAAAAATATATGACAAACCCAGCACATGGGATTTTAGGGCCTAAAAGACTAGTCAAGGCCAGACAAGTTGACATAGGCCTCGGACCAATCAGATCAGTCCGTATAGAGTCAAAAGACTCACTGTCGTGGTTGGGACTATTTATTCTGACCAGGAAGTCCATCTTATTTCTGAGTGAATGTGTGTAAATGGGAAACCAACTCTTCTTAAGAGC
Organism: Engraulis encrasicolus; assembly: GCF_034702125.1. Lineage (NCBI taxonomy): Eukaryota > Metazoa > Chordata > Actinopteri > Clupeiformes > Engraulidae > Engraulis > Engraulis encrasicolus. The sequence goes on from NC_085880.1 coordinate 31,178,406, forward strand.
TTAATTTACCTTAACTCACAACACTATAGTCTTTGCAAGTGGCAAAGTTATTTTTTTTTGTTTTGTTTTTCTCTTGGATCTGAATTATTTTAGCCACTTGTGTTGCCTAAATCTGTGACACATGGTGACACTTGAACCTTGGCAAGACGCTGAGGAACTTTTTTTTTTGATAGGCTATTTTGTTTTGTGTCTCCACCACGTTAGTTATATCTCTTGAAGCAAGCTCATTTAGTATCATGAGTAACACCAATCCTGAGCCTGATAATGGTGGAGATATTGAATTTATGGAAAAAAGGCATTCTGGCTCCTCAGCTTATGTGAGGCGATGGAATGTAAAATATGGCTTTGATGGAAGCCTTACAATTGACAATTGTGAGGCCTTATTAGAAAATGTGCTTCTTCACCACAAAGGAAAAATGAATGAGTATGAAGAAGAAGCCAGAGTGTGTAAATTATGGCTTGCTGAAGCGAAAGTTAGGAATATGCAAATTAAGCAAAAGCAAGCTGACAAAGTACATGACAATGAGGCTGTTGCGTATGTGTACAATAACCATGGGGTGACTGTCACAAGGTGTGGGGAAGGAGGTCAATATCAGGACCCTCCATCTCCACTCACACCACCCTGTACTCTGGTTGATCCCCCTACTCTCCCTGATGCTCCTGCCGTAGCGCGAGTTGAACGGCAGCCTGTCCCATTTCCTCTCTACTCACAAAATGTGTTAAAGGGGGTGATAACCCTCGAGGTCAATTCTGCCACCCCTACGACGAGTAGAACAAATACTCGCTCCCAATCCTCAGTAGTGGACAATTATTCCCAGACTGCAGATCAAGACTTATTGGATGATTTTCGAACACTGTATCATGATTTCCGAGCACTCTCTTTCCCAAAGACTGAGAATCCAGTGTGTGGCAGCCGTGCAAAGAGGAGGGGGAGGGGTAAAGGACGCTTAGGGTGTATGGGTGAGAGACGAAAATATAATTTGTGCTTTGCATGTGGCATGACAGGTCATTGGGCTCGACATTTTTCCCTAGATAAGAAGAACACCAGTGGGGATGACAAGTATACCTAGAAGAACTGATTTGTCCACTCTTTAGTGTGCACCCAACTTGCTCTTGATTCAGTAAAAGTAGCTCGCCATGGCAATAACAATATCAGTCGCAGGGATGCGTCATTTGCAAAATATCCCTTCTACTTCGTCAATGAGCAGTGAGTGTGACATAACGTAACACTTTTTGTGATTGATTGTCTACCTGTCTGTATGTCTGTGTTTGTCTCAATGGGCCCATGTTAATGTTTGAATGCCGGCTGTGTGAATGCTGTGTGTGTGTGTGTGTGTGTGTGTGTGTGTGTGTCACTCCCCGGTTGTTTGAGTTTCTGTTTGTCTATGTGAGTGGTTTGCTTCACTAAGTGCACGAGAGAGAATGAGTGATTGTGCTGTCTAGTGAAGGATGGTCTGGTCCGTGTTGGTGTGATCCTCCAGAATGTCCAAGAGACATTTGACTTTCCTGAGTATAAACAGCAAAACATGGAATGTGTTTTTATTTACTGCAATGTTATTTTTTTGGGGGGGACCGTTTTTGTTTTGTCACATATGGTAGGCTGTGTCGACATGGAGGTTTGTTATCCTGTTCTTTTCATTTTATTTTTACACATTTTGTTTCCACAATGTATTTGTTTTTGTTTGTGAAATTGCATTGTGAACCTGCATGCTCAGGCTTTATATAGCCAAGACCATTTGAGTAATTTGAGTAGTCTTTGCAACTTTCACATGTTTCATAAGCCCTAATGGATCTGTGTTTTGGAATGATTTCGTACTGGTTTTCAAAGTAGGCCTAAGCTTTTCTGAGGAATGGGTCGGTTTTCTTTCCCCTTTTCTTTTAATCCGTTCAGAGACATAGTGTTATGAATGTCCTGTTACCTGAATGGCACTACTGAACTTGTGATGCATTGTTCGCGACACTGTGTTATGTCATTGTTCTGCAGTACTGTGGTACTTAACTTTTCAATGACTATTACTGGATGTCGTTGGAGGTCCGGTGTGCATGAAGGCGCTTCCTCACACTGGGGTTGAGTACCTCTGAGTAGCGACTGTGCTGTGAGTTGGGTTTACCTAACTGGACTCACTAGTCTGGTCATTAAAGCAGTTGGTTTGTTTTACTATCTCCCAACTGTGATTTATTTCTTTATTTTATTTGTCAGTTTTGTTTGTTTTTATTTTCTCCCCTCTGTCTGGATTTTATTTTGCTTTAAGTATGGTTTATGGTTGATTGGGTCAAAATGTACAAGTACCTTGCATTTTATATAAGCCTACTTGTTTCAAAATATTATGAGAACAAGCAGTTATGACTTAATTGTATTGCTTTCAAAAGTGGTTATGTGCCACAGTTTCATGTGAGGACTAATCTCATCCTATCTTATTTGTGACGATGTTGACAGCAAGGTGGTTTGTGTTGCCAGTTTTATGAATTGTGTGTAGTGTTTTGATGGCATGTGTTCCCATACTTTGTTTTCCTCTCCATATTTTAAGTGTGCTGTCCTTACTGACAGGAGTTGGGATAGGGCCCTACATCTACCATGACCTCATGAACGACGGACAGTGAGACCTGCATACCTTCTGTTTTGATGTGATTAGTGCAGGCCTAACTACTGTGACACCAACTATGTCTGTGAGTGTAGTAATTTTATACTGCATGCTTCTTGTTTTCTCTGTACCGATTCTGTCCATCTGTGCAAGGTGTATTTTCAAGGCTGCATTGGATAGTAAAGTTGTTAACAACTATGTGGTTAGCACCACATTTTCTCTGTCTGCTTTACCGCCTATTCAGTAATGGACTATATTTTAAATGTGTGCCACATTAGTCTGCTACTGACCGGAGTCGGTCTCATGCTATGCTTTTGGGATTACATCATTTTCTTTTTCTTGATAAATGTTGTTCCCCCGTAATAGTGTTGTCTATTTTATTTCAAGTATAGGTTATGAAACAATGACTGGGTTGTTTTGGGTTTTGTTTTGTCAACACTGGTGACATGGGTTTTTTATTTTTATTTTACTACTCTCTACTCTGTTCCAGCTGCACACCTCTCCTTGCTACTGTCTGTGTGTGGATGAGTTGACTACTTCTTTCTTTGAGGCAATTTGTTGACTGTGTCGTAATCTATGCCATGGCAAATGTTTGATGAAGCCTGCCTTGGTATGCACCTCTGTGATGGAGGGTGCAGGGTGTTTGGAAGTGTTTAAGTTGACTCTTTTATTTTTATTTGGTTTTCTTTTTCAGTTTGATGTGGACTGTTGTTTTTGGGTTAACAATTAACCTCCTCATTTACTGTGCTCAAAGTCTGGTTTAGAATTACTTCAGTGTTATTGAGTCATGTGGTTGACACATGCCTTGAACAGGAGAGATATATTTCAGGATATTTACAGATGTTTTATGCATAGGGTCAGTTTGGGACATCACCTAAGATGTCTGATTTTATTTTTGAGTCACTGCTATTGATAGCTGTAATAATTCTCTTAACATTACTCAGTGGAGTCTTTTTAGCATCTGTAATAACACATGTTATAACCAGGGATGTGTGTGTGTCTCTCTCCCTCTCAGTAGCTAAAGAAGGAATTTTACGACCTGTCGTAAAAGGACACTGCATGCAGGGGTGCATGGTGACAGAGTGGGGCACCATGCAGACTGTGAGTAACGCTAAATTTGAGACTGTAGGAGTTTCAGGTAATGCTTTAGAGCAGCAATTCATTCTCATTCTCATTTTTAGTTTCATTTCATTTTGCATTCTTATTTTATTTTGATTTCAGTTTGCACAGTTTGTTTATTAATTTTGAGGGCTTTGAGTTATTTAGCCCACAAAGGCAATTGGTTTATTTGATCACTTAGAACTGATGACATGAAGTTTGATACGCTTGCACGCAAGGATACTTAAGTCATAGTTAGATATAAAGACTGAAGTTAGTTGACATGTAGTCATATCTGACATTGATGATCACATACAAGTACACTTTTTGGGATTTACTTTATTTTGGGGAACTTATTTTATTTTGGTTAATGTTAACTTTGGAGACTTGGAGTTTTAATACTGTAAGCGTGCGAAGCATTCGTGAGATTGCAGTAGGCACAAAGTACCTCTCAGATATGAGAAGTTGACCTGTTCCACAGAAAATAATTCTATTCTCTGTGGAAGGGGGGTAGAGTGTAGAGTTTTAATTGTTTTAGGTCATGAACAAGTTCACTAGAATGCACCATACATGCATACAACATCATAAAGGATTAGGAGAAGTGTATACACTGATTGTTGAAAGCGGTGAAATAATTTGGCCGTGTGCTAACATTTATTTGTAGTTACAGGTGGAAATTGAGGAGTGGTCGAAGAGGAGAAAAATCATCATGGAAGGTTGCCAGTGGATGATCTCTCTGCCTCTCTGGGAATCTCTCTCAAGGACTGAGCTGTCTCTCAAGTGAGGGAAAAGTTCAACATGGACAGTTGGACTGATGTCATCAAAAGGGTTGTCTCTGCTGAGATGATCTGTTGCTGTTTCCAGAGGATCAACGATGTCGTTTTGAAAGTTTTGTGGATTAATGGACTGCGTTGTTTCAAGTGACAAAGGGGCGTCAGGAGACGTTCCAGGAGTTTCGATGGACAGAGTTCAAGGAGCTGAGGTCAGTTGGACCTGATGGCAGGTGTGGGCAACAATGCCAGGACTGAATCCTGCCAGCTTGAGAAAGACTGGAGGAGTGCAAAAGAGTCGCTGAGGGTTTGCCACAGTGCCATGCAGGCAAGGAGCTGATGCCAGCATCCACGGACTGGTGCCAAAGAAATGTACCAGAGATCGTCGAAAGATTGCTGAAAGACTGAGTTTCACTGGAGAGAGACACAGAGCGATGGGCAGGAGAGAGAGAGAGAGACTGGTCTGGCAACAACAACAACAACAAGATGGACATTATGGACATTAGTTAGTGACCACTTCTGCAAGTAAGACAGGTTAGGGGTATACTGCACACCTAATTGTTTCAGTGAGTTAATCTTTTCCATTATTTTATTGTTTCATTGATTTAATTAGCTGATTATTTTATTATTCTCAGGAAATTTTCTGATTTCAGGTTTTGAAGTGAATTGCATAGAATAACATATTCACATAGGTTTGCAAACAGTGGGTAGTTCAATAAAGGGGCCATTCATAATTTCTTTGGGGAAAAAGTTTGGGTAAACGAGAGTGTCAACTTTGAAGGAAGTTTCATATTTTATTGACTGACTGTTGTACATTTTAGTGCTCAATCTTTGCCACAACAAGGTTGGGGAGGTATTTGTGTTTCTGTCTGAATGAAAAAAAAAAAAAAACTGCTTTACATTTGAGTATTTTCATTCTACACACCATGCGTAAAAGCCACGGTGATTGTTAAGTGATAATGGTTATATTTTCAAGAGGAGGGAATATGTTAAGAAATTCTCTGCATTTATACATGTATTATTGAAAATATAAAATGTGATAAAAATGTAACATAGTTAGGAGTTTGCTTTTTGTGTTTCTAGTTAGACTCTGTTTGGTTAAACCCTGTGTGAACTCTTTCTATGTGTGAGCTCTGACATCTGTGTTGTCACTTGCTGTGAGTTCTGTTATCTGTGTTGTCACAGATAAGTTACTACCTGGCTTGTATGTTTATTTTTCATTAGCTGAACTATGTCCTTGTTTGGTTAAACTAACAATTCTGTTAGTGATTACTTGTTAGCTGACAATAAAGGCAGGGCCAAAACCGTTAGCGGGCTGTGGGATTGTCTCAGTGCTTTAAGATCTATGCGCTGGGCAAGACCTCCATTCTGCTGCAGTTTTTAAATGCTATCTCTGTCTCGTGTGGGTTTTCTTTCAGGTCAATTTGATAAGGTGATACAGTGAATTTATTCACAGTGGATGTGTTGGGGGGTAGGGTGGGGAGGGGAAGGTTAACATTTTTCTGTAAACCACTGAGCAGTGTCATGCGCACTCTATAATTACGTAGATGTGTCTTTCTTGGAATTGTGTGATTATGCATGAAAAAAATGTGAGTTTGTTGTGTGCGTGGTTGTGTATACACATGTGTGTGTTTGTGTGTGTGTCCACGCCCAAACGTGTGTATTCTCATGTCCAGGCAAGTGCTTGTGTGTCTGGTTGTGTGTATGTGTGTGTGTATGTGTGCATGTCTCTCTCTCTCTCTCTCTCTCTCTCTCTCTCTCTCTCTCTCTCTCTCTCTCTCTCTCTGTATGTGTGTGTGTGTGGTGTTTGACCCACTATGATCTGTATGAGTGATGTCCCGGGAGGTGTGTCCTCTGGCAGGCTGATGTTGTAGAGCGGGCTGCTGAAGACAGGCCTGTTGTCATTCTCATTCAGCAGGTCGATGAAGACACGAGCAAAACCCACATGCTCTGATAGAGACTCGTTGGCATAGAGCTGCAGAGAGAGAGAGAGAGAGAGAGAGAGAGAGAGGGGGAGAGAAAGAGAGAGAGAGAGCACATAGAATTATTGAATTAATAAATATTAACAAGAAATGCACTGAGAGAGTGCAGACCTCCGCCAAGGAAGCTGTTAGAGCGTTTCACTATGTTACAACCTCATTTTTTAAAGTCTTTCTGCCTTGTTTTAGAGTTAGGAACAGGAATGTCAAAATTCGTCCTATCCCGCAATGATGAAGAATCTTTCAAATAGATCCTGAATCCGAATTGTGATCCGGATTACCAATTTCATCATAATCCGGTCACAACTTTTTTAGTTATCCTGTTGACAGACAAACAGACAGACAAACAAGCACAAACCAACGCGACCGAAAACATAACCTCCTTAGTGGAGGTAATATTGAATGAAAGAGATGATAGGAGGACATAGAACAGAGCAAATAAAAAAAGCAGAGGAAAAGACAGGGAACCATGGGTAGAAACAAACTGAATGCAGATGTATGACGAACAGAAAAAAGGACAGTAGTCAGGAGAAAAGAGGGAAAGACAAAGAGTTGAGTAATAGATGAGCAAAGAGAGATAAAAGAGGTCAGGATGGGAAGAGAGGCAGTAAAGTAGATGAGGGTCAAAAGAGGAGAGTGGATAAAATATAGCTAATGCTAGGCAATAACAGGCATCGGCGACATTAGCGTTAGCCCTGGGTGCCATGCTTGAGTTATGCTAACCGCCGCTAAACTACTCTACCACCATAACAACAATCAATAGGCATTTTCATAGACACACTTCAATAAGATCTGGACCTAGGCCTGCAAAATGAGCAAACACTAGGAAAAAAAAACAAAGCAAAACACACACACAGTGTGGACACATTTACACACATTTACATTTTTCTCGAACCTAATTATTTTTTTCCACGCGTAAACATCCACAGACTCCATTATAGCCTGAGGAAAGAAAAAAGCCCATAAAAATAAACGGAGCACATGTTAAAGCAATCGCACGACTCACATACTGAGTTATCCGGCTGAAAGACACAATTTATCCGCTGGGCCCTCGCAGGGTCCCTTTCCAATTTCAGCAGAATCATTTCTGAATCTGAATGAGCCATTTGGAAAGCCGATCGGACAGAAAAGAGCGAGGGGGAAAAATGCATATAAAGAAATAAACAGGAATAAATAAATAAAGTTGGGATCCCTGTGAATGCAGGAAGGCATATAAACACAATCTAAGTATTCAGGTGCGTGTGCGTGTGCGTGTGCGTGTGTGTGTGTGTGCGCGCGCGTGTGTGTGTGCTGGCAAAGAAAGACTGAGAGATAGACAAAAATGGTAGAGGAAGAGAGAGTATGTGTGTGCGTGCATGTGTGTCTGCGTGTGTTTGAGTGTGTATGTGTGTGTCTGTGTTTGACTGTGTGCATGCACGAGTGCGTGTTTGAGTGTGCGTGTGTGTGTGGAAGAGATTGTCGAGGCAGATGTCTAAATGAGTTCCTTTCCGTGGGCATTAGTAGGGATGTTCTGAGCCGTTTGTCAATGAAAACAAGCTGCAGGTGGAGCGCGCCTCCCACAATGCAACACAAAAGACACGCTAGCACACCGGCGCGGGAGCTAGACACAACCTGAATCATTTATCAGCTCTGTGCGCTGCACCACCAGTGTAACCTCAAGGATGCTTATTGTTACTCGCCAAAATACACACTCCAAACACAGGGATGTGCTGGAAATAGCTATTCTTAGTATTGTTACTGGCCAAGTAGACGTCAGAGTATTTGTTTGTCAAAGACTAACTGATCGAGCTATTATTTGTGTGCAGGCCCTTCCATGTGTCTGACTGTTTGAGCTACATCTACGTTTATATGCTACGTGTAGCCTATGTACTTATTGATACACGCTGTGACACGATCTATCATAGGCCTACATCATACAATATTTCTCTTCATCTAACTTCCTGCCAAATTGCCTTGAAAGAAAATGCATATTATGCGTTGAAGGGCTCTTCCAGGTGAATGGACATAATAGATGTAATGGAGGCTATTATATAATTCAAACAGACAGACTATTCAGACAAACAAATAAACAAAAAAATAAATACACATGAAACATCCAAAATCTGTAATTATTGAATTGCACTGTGCTGCATCAGTTCTGTGGATTACTGTAAACACATCTACACACACCAGTGCTCATCACTGAACACGGCTGAATCGGACTTGTCAATTTTAGCTCTGTTGTATTTTGCATGGGGATTCGGGGCTTTACCATGTCTTTTTGAAATTGAAGGCTGTGTATATTTTTTTAAAAAAACAGCTGTTGCAGATCATCCCTTTGTTACTCCTGAATCTGAGGTGTCTTCAAAATGTGTAGAACAACAGTAGTGCTCTCAGAACATAATGTGCTATCCTTAAGGACTCTTTAAGACTAAATGCCAAGGCGAGGCTACAGCAGCACTTGACTTTGTATACCCCCACCTCTCCCCCCACCGACTCAGCAGCTGCTCAAGGAACTTAATGTACTCGTACAGGTCCACCGCTAGACATGAACAGAGTAAGCAGAGCGCTTAGGGCCTTAACCACTTTCCCCCCCAAAATTGGGGCCTCTTAAATCAGTGTTTCTCAAACTTTTCCTGCCATTCCCCCCTTCAGAGGAAGGGTATCTGTCTGCGACCCCCCTCAAGCAAAATGGTTACAAAAATACAAATAAATAGGCCTTAGTAAAGCTTATTAAAGCCTACCTATGATGTTCTCTAAATATCAGTGAATAAATTAATGAATATATTGTGAATGTAAAGTGAATGCGTTGACTTAATGGCAAAGCAGAATGACTTCACGCGCCCCCACTCCAATACCTCCGCGCCCCCCTAGGGGGGGGTTCCGCCCCACTTTGAGAAACACTGACCTAAATTGAGATTGACTATTACTATTTCATTATGAGGGGGGGGC
>NC_085880.1:31192765-31195265 GCF_034702125.1 Engraulis encrasicolus
AATGTTAATAAGGTGTGATGATAGTGTTGACTCGTACTGCAATTAGTTTGTAGGACCTGCTTGTCTGAGCTGTTTAAATTATCAACATTTGTTACATTAAAAAAGTGTGTTGATTTGGTATGCGAATGATCGCGTACCATTGAAACAGGTTTGATGTTATTGTGGATTCATGTCGTGACTATAGTGTGCAGAATCTGCTTGTCTAGCTGTGATCAAATCCTACTAATTATAGAGGTTTGAAGTCGTTGTTGATTCGTGTTGTGAGCAGTTTGTTTTATCAGCGCGTGTAGAACGGTGGGACTAAGCTGTACACCAGACACAGCAGGAGGAGCCAATCAGCTGTCTGCAATCGGGAGGAGGCTTCTGGAGGCTCAGGCGAGCTGTCAGTGGATGAAACAGACGTCAAAAACTCCCCTCAGCTCCTGACAAAGTCTCAAAAACTCTTTCTCTCCCTCTCTCTGTCTGTCTGTCTGTCTGTCTGTCTGTCTGTCTGTCTGTCTGTCTGTCTGTCTGTCTGTCTGTCTGTCTGTCTGTCTGTCTGTCGCTCTCTTGCTCTTTCTCTTCATAGCTTTGAATACGAACACATGTACAAAAAGCAAACACTTCCCTTCATACAAGCACACATACAAAATACGTAATATAAAAACTCTCCGCAATCCTATTCCCACTCCTCTATTTTCTTCCTTTGTCATTCATACACACTGGACACACGTTGGATACATATGCATAAGCACACATGCACACGCGCACACGCGCACACACACACACACACTTCTTTCACATGCCTCTCAATCTTCTTTCTTCTCAATCTCTGTGTCTCAACTGGCTGATCCAAATGCCATTGTACAGGGTGGCGAGCTTGACATCCACATCACATCACAGAGGGCTGCCACTGCTGAATAGGAGGGGCATTTTTTTGTGTGTGTGTGTGTGTGTGTGTGTGTGTGTGTGTGTGTGTGTGTGTGTGTGTGTGTGTGTGTGTGTGTGTGTGTGTGTGTGTGTGTGTGTGTGTGTGTGTGTGTGTGTGTGTGTGTGTGTGTGTGTGTGTGTGTGTGTGTGCGTGTGTGTGCGTGCATACGTGAGAGAGAGTGCGTGCGTGCGTGCGTGCGTGCGTGTGTGTGTGCACGCGCAAGTGTGCATTCTGGCCACTCAAACAAGAGTTTAAGAGTCCATCTAAAGACAGCCATGTCACAGCTAAACTGTCTGCACAAGTAATTGCACAGCCATTTATGTCTACAGCAGCTCAAAGGGGAAACAGCTCTGTCACACTCACACACACGCACGCACGCACGCATGCACACACGCACGCACGCACACGCACACACACACACACACACACAAAACTATCTGCTACAGAACTGTCTGCCTTAAAGCATTCTGTGAATTCCTTACACACACTCAGAAACTCAGCACTAACACACACCATCAACACTGAACTTGTAGTTAAAAATTCACTTATTCAGTTAAAAGAGGCTTGGAAAGTCAAATATAATGTTCTAATAACTGAGTTCAACTCCTGTGTCTCCGATGCTTTTAAGAGAAACTGACTCTTTTCGTGTATTTTCAACACCCACTATCTTGCTCAAGGATAAAGAATAAAAAATAAGAAATCAATACTGCTTGTCCTCTCGGCTGAGCATTTAAAATTCAGAAATGGGAGATGCAGGAAGAGTTCTCTCCTTGTCTTATACACACTCTTTCTCACAACTACAAAAAGTCCTAGGAGCCTCAAATATGGTATCGCCTCATATTACAGTAAATTGCATCTAGCCAGACCTCTTCATCCAAACCGACTTACAAAAGACACATGCACTGATATCATATGCTGCATGCCAGTGTCTGGCAAATGGTTCATACAGCATATAACACCTCACCACAGATGAAGGCGTAACAAGGGAAAAATAATTAGCGTCATGGAAATCATTATCCTCTATTGGACAAAATCCTGATGAAGGTTGACGGACCATAAGTTCTTAGAAATGAACAAAATATAGGCCTGCATTAAAAAGACGAACTGAAATGTAGTATGTGACTCTAAATGTGCAAGAGATTGTTCCTTTAATTTTGCAGCAAAAAAACCCTTTGATATTGTATTCCTACTGCAACACTGTCCTGGGTCTCTGGAAGCTAAGGAGCAGAAATAAGTCCCTCTTCTCTTCGGCTGCATTACTACGAGCACTCACTGTCAACTGTCAGAGAAGAGAAACAGAAAGAGAAAGAATATGATCCTCTCCATAAGTCTTGAATCGCTCCCCCACTCCAGTGAAAACAACAGAGAATCTGATCCCTTGTTACTATTCCTCCACCCAGCCAGAAGTTCTTTCAGGGGCCATCTATGCCAGACACCTAGACAGTCAGACAGAAGGCAGTCAGCTAATGTAACACCCCACCCCTACCACACCACAGGCACGCCCGCACGCCCACCCGCATGCACGCACGCACACACACACGAAGAGTGAAGTGACTGAACAGAGTATCAGTTTGGCTTGTCTTGTGGGTG
>NC_085880.1:31205265-31210265 GCF_034702125.1 Engraulis encrasicolus
TGATCCTCTCTGCTCCCTTTTGCCCCTCTCCTCTCCTCTCCTCTCCTCTCCTCTCCTCTCCTCTCCCCTCCTCTCCACTCCTCTCCCCTCCTCTCCTCTCCTCTCCTCTCCTCTCCTCTCCTCTCCTCTCCTCTCCTCTCCCCTCCTCTCCTCTCCCCTCGTCTCCTCTCCTCTCTACTCCCTCTCCTCTCCCCTCCTCTCCTCTCCTCTCCTCACCTCTCCATCTAGGTGTCTGATGTGCCATTCCAGCCTACTTCTGGGAACCCAACAGCTCACTGCTCTACAAACACATCGCCATCTCTGATATGCATCTCTGGTATTTTAATAATTATATCATAACGAGGTCTTAAGATGTTGCAGCTCCTGTGGCTTGTTTACAAGGCGTGAAGCTGTTTTGATGTCACCAGTTCACCTGGTAACCAGCAGCGCTCTGGCCCCAAAAGACACCTCAGCTGTCACTCAGATGTTTGGCAGATGTTTGAATGTTGCAAAACTGTGCGGATGTGACGGTGGGCGCTGGTTGCTTGTTTACATGGTTTGAGATGTATAAATAGATTGACTGCCTGGTCTTCAGAAGTGCTGCCAGGTAGAGGGAGAGACGACATGTCTTCACTCAAAGCTACAAACTGAACTGAGGACAGCTGAAGACAATGGAAATGACTGGAGTAGAACATCAAATGAAAGGAGAGAGAGAGAGAGAGAGAGAGAGAGAGAGGAGGCAGCAATGCGAAAAAAACAAACAATAACAAGCACATCAAGCGAGTTGACGAAGGACAACAGACTGATAAACATGCTGACTGGGAAAGAAGAAGAAGAAGGACAAGAAGCAGGAAGCAGAAACTGAGAGGAGGTGACAGAGAAGTGGAGTGGAAGACTGGCGAGGAAGAGTGAGGCGGGAAGAGAGGAGAGGAAGACTTAGGAGGAAGAGAGGAGAGGAAGAATGGGGGGGGGAGAGGAGATGAATGCTGAGGAGGAAGAGAGGAGAGGAAGACTGAGGAGGAAGAGAGGAGAGGAAGACTGAGGAGGAAGAGAGGAGAGGAAGAATGGGGGGGGGAGGAGATGAAAACTGAGGAGGAAGAGAGGAGATGAATGCTGAGGAGGAAGAGAGGAGAGGAAGAGTGAGGAGGAAGAGAGGGGTGGGAGAAAGGAGGACGGATGAAGGTCAGGCTCTGCAGTAGGCCCAGAGGGATGGGCAGCTAAACTGGGCTCAAAGACCAGACAACAGAAGCATTTCCACCAACACCACCATAGTCACACAACACAACACTCACAGCATTTCCACTCTACTACTGTACCAGTATCAGTATAGAAAAGTATCCCTACTTTCCCTTTCCTTCCCTGAATAATAATAATAATAATTTTATAATAATAATAATAATTGTATTTGTATAGCACTGTGTCATACAAGGCATGTAACTCAAAGTGCTTAACAAATGGGAAAAAAAAAACATTGTTAGAGATAGATTTAAAAGGAGAGGTATAGAGGAGAGGTAGAAAAAGCAGGAAGGCAGAGGAAGAAGAGATAGACAGAGATAATAATTTTATAATAATAATTAAAATACTACTACTACTACTACTACTACTACTACTAATACTACTAATAATAATAATAATAAGCATTACCATCATCATCATCATCGTAGACATAATATTGTCATCATCATTATTTGTACATTTACATATATTTTTCTACGAATATATATTTTTTTCATTTGGTCTATGATGTGCCGTCGGCACTTGAGGTAATTGCAATGTCTGCAGCCACCTCCAGCTGTCTCGAGTCTTGATATCCTCTGATGATCTGTTTCCACTAGATTTGTTCTCTGCTCTTTATCACTTTCACTTTCAACTAACAAAGGAGATCATTGTATATTTTCTCAGCATATAAATCTACGTAGTCTGGACAATTTGACTCCATTTGAAAGCTGAAGGAGTGCAATTTACAAATATGACTTTGGGCTCCTGCACACGGTGGCGACTGGAGTGGAGCTAACAGACATTGATTCTTGCTATTGGGTCAAGTGTGAATAAGCAGCTCATTACAATACAATCAAAGAACAGCGAGAGAATTTTACTGTTAGATCAATAACACATTCAGCTCCAGTTTGGCGTATAGGAGAACGAGGGACCATTCACCGAGGCATAGGGGAGGATAACAGTGGATGAAATACACAACAACATAGACTGCAGAAAGGGGAGAGAGAGAGAGAGAGAGAGAGAGAGAGAGAGAGAGCAAGTGAGCGAGAGAGGGCATGAGAGAAGTAGAGAGAGAGAGAGAGAGAGAGAGAGAAAGAGAGAGAGAGAGAGAGAGAGAGAGAGAGAGAGAGAAAGATTTTCACAGCGATGCAAAATACTATGGCATGACAGATACTGCATACTTTACACCGGCAAATGCCCCGCTCTTTACTGCCTGTGCAACTATGCCTGCAAACTGTGCAGAATTATGGCAAAGCACCTCATGCCCTTCCTCACTCTTTAATAAAGTTCACTGGTGCCACTACATGTACCCCATGTATCCAGTATACTATGCTCTCTCTGAGGTTGAAAGGATTCGGGCTTAAAAGAGGCATCGAATGCAGGGTAAAACGAACACATTGAGGGTTTGCAGGTTCCCTTTCTTTGCCTTTTTTAAACTCTCAATGCTCCTGATATACCAGCTGACATCCACCTCGACTACATAGTACTGTGATTCCAATATGAAGCAGATATTTTGCATATTTTGTGTGGCCCACTTGAAATCAAGTTGACTGTATGTGGCCCCTGAACTAAAATGAATTTGACACCCCACACCACATTGCTTCAGGTTGACTCTGTCCAACAATAACTGTAAGAATAATACATAGCATGCATATTGACCGGCACACTTAATGCCCCAAATTTATTTACTTAATTTAATCCATTTCTGACAAAATGGCAGGGCAATCGTGATTTGAAGATTGATTAAAAGCTTGAAAGGCTTTCTACTTAACAATAACAATGAGGGTTCAGCCACGTATTGATGGGTGAGAATGTCAAGTGGAAGTTATTTTCTATAACAGTGGCCAAATGTCAAGCCACCATTCCAGGGGGTCAGCAGAAGCACACTATGAGTGCGTTTTAATATGCGACCTTGCGTCCTCCACTTGCCTCCTCCACTTGCTTCTCGTCATGATGACATCACTGACAACAGCATTATATTTCAATATCTTGCAAAAGCTCAATTGTAAAGTCTTTTTCTCATTATCAATTGGGATGGTGAATGAAAAACAGTCCCTCAAAAGTTGTTGTGGCAAGGCTGACAGCTGGGAAACTTTATCGTTTTCTCCACGGAGGAGGGGCCAGGAGGCGGGACGAGGAGACAAGCACAAGTGGAGGAGGCAAGGTCACATATTGGGATGCACACGTCGTCCCAACCCCTATTCTAGAGTCTAGACAACCAACCAATCAGAAGCCTTTACCTTGACAGTCAAGCAAATGCCAAATGGCTGACCAATGAACTGAGCAAGAGCATGTGTGGTTAGTTAGATACGGTTCATAAGGAGTTTATTTCTGAATCCATGTGTCATAAGGTTGAAAGCTGCAATCCTACTGAGAAACTTGGAGAATGAAAATGAAAAATGAAAATGAAAAGTCACGCCCATGTAGGAGACCAGACATGATCCTACTTTGTTGTACTGGTTGCACATGGTATGATTGGTTACCACATTGGAAGTTTTTGGAGTAGCCCCTTTCCCATTCTAAACAGCTGACCAAGAGGTGCACCTTGACAGTGGAACTCCAAGGTGTTATGTAAGGGTTAACGTTCGGCGAGAAGGTCGCTACCGTGGAATAGCAGCACGACAGAGAGAGTCTTTAGACCCCGACGCGGAGCGGAGGGGTCTTGTTCTCTCTGAAGTGCTGCTATTCCACAAAGCGACCGACTCGCCGAAAGTTAACCCGCTTATTATATGGATATACTTAAATGATTCACACATGGCAGGGACATTTCTTTAATGTTAAGTCTATTATAGTTTTTAATGTCAAAAGATTGTTGCTGCGCAAAACAAAACAGTGCCGTTGTGGAACACCGCTAGGCAACAGCTAGGTAGCCAGGACAACAGGTGTTGTCTATCACAGCAGCTGATTAGAGTCTTGTTGAAAAGTCGCTTTAGCAGTGAAAAGTCTTGTTGCCATTGACAGCGGTCTGTTCTAGACCAACCCGTCCGTTATCGAAAAATAACAGACGTGCGAACGTTGGGGAGCCCCGTTGAAATGAATGGAGCATTCGACCGATGACGTCACACCATATAATAATGTGTGGGGAATGAATGGAGACCTTGCAAGGACCTTGCATCGTGCAGTCAAGAAAACATGCACTACAAAAAAATCGAATTGTTTGCAAGCTTATTTTTTAAAAATCACCTAATAACTAGCACTTTTGACATTTTTGAAACTTAGACTTATTAGACTACATTTTTTCCCATGGGGAAACTATTTTTTACATGGTCAGATTTTTTTTAACTAGAACAAATTACTAAGATTTCAAATTCAAACATTCAAAATATTCTTTTTTTTGGCAGCGTGGCGCAAAATTTGTGTCTCATACTGCGCTGTAGCGTACCTTGACAGTGAGGGTGAATCCTGCGGAGTAGAGAGGGTTTTCCCTGTCCAGATCTCCTGCCACAGTGAGGGAGCCGCTGATGTAGTCCAGCGAAAACACACTGTTGGTGTTACCTGGAGAAAGCACAGCAGAGGATGCAACATGAGAGACAGACAGTAATACACGCAGTGTTAGTTCAACACTTACAGAGTACACTGGGACCAAATATGATCCAGAAGTAGGGCTGTAACAATATTGTTTAGAACCGAGAAATCGTGATACGCAGATACTGTATTGTGGTGCAAGAAGACAGTATCGTCAGAGAGAGTAGAGAGAGAGGTTCCATTGGCCCATTGTTTCCTGGTTCTATTATGGCCCCCCTTAGGCAGACCTAGGCAGACCTAAGGACTGTTCTATTCATTGTAGGAGCATTATTACACGC
>NC_085880.1:31215265-31217765 GCF_034702125.1 Engraulis encrasicolus
TTAAGTAACAGATTAAGACTTGGTCGTTACAATTTTAGCGGCAGTAAGATTATACCACAGGCTCAAAGGCACAAAGGGGTAAGCAATTATCTGACATACCATACTCTGGACACAAAATCCATAGTAGCTCACTTACATAACATTTATTCCCATGGTTCTTTCAGTATCTCCTTATAATGACATGCAATCATATTATGTAGTTTAACCGAACAATACATTCTGTGCTTAACACTATGCCTAACCCCAGCACTACTGCACAGTGCAAATGCAATGTTGTACATGTGTGTCCAGTATGCATCCCTAGCCCTAGTATTGCTTTACACAGTAAATGCACTATGTTACACAGGGTTACAAACTGTGTTACAAACTGTTTCATGGCATAGATATTCACTGACTGCCAACCTACAGTATATACCAGTGCAATTTTACCAAGTGAAATGCTAAAAAAAATCTGCAGTGTCAGGCTTAAAGCCTGGGCAGGCACGCAGATAACACATTTGACACCTTAAAAAATAGTGCAACGTGTTCTCACCAACGTCAAGTGTGTAGTAGTTTGCGGAAGGACAAAATGTTCTGCCAAATAAAAACAGTTCCTCTACGTCAGGCCTGTTACAACCAAACAAGCAAACTAGGCAATTCCAGAGGGCCTCCAGTTGAAAGTGTGTGTGTGTGTGTGTGTGTGTGTGTGTGTGTGTGTGTGTGTGTGTGTGTGTGTGTGTGTGTGTGTGTGTGTGTGTGTGTGTGTGTGTGTGTGTGTGTGTGTGTGTGTGTGTGTGTGTGTGTGTGTGTGTTTGTGGGCATGTGTGATACAGCAGGCAAAGACAGCAGGTAAATGATTGTGTGCATGTGTCGCATATACTGTACTTGTATTCAAATGACCGCAATGACAAATTTGTGAGTGAAGCAGAACCTCTGTAAATTCAATGACCGATAATAAAGTGCAATGATAATGCTATCAAAATCTCTCTTGATATGAGGGACCCCTTCCCAATAGCGTGAAGGGAACAGAGAGGCCCCAAGTCCATTTTTTATCTAGGGCCCACAAATTCTTTGAAAGGGCCCCGCACTATACCATTAGTGTTTCAATAGAAAGCAGGACACGAGGAGACCGCGTGGAATCAATCACTGGTAGAAAACTTAAGAGCGCTTCAGATGATTGCTTTTGTGTGTGTTTTCTTGTGAAGAGCCGATAATAGCCACTCTGAAGGTAATACAGTGGCTATGTATGAGACAGAGACTCAGACATTGCTCTGTTTCAAGCCTAAATGATTTAAAAATGATGAATAGCAAGCTTTGCAAAATGTGTCAGGGATATTAATGTACATAAAAGGCATTAAGAGAGGGTTCCCTTGTGAATTTTTGTAGGGTACAGTATATTATTCACAACCATTTTTGGGGAAAAATTCCACCCACTGCTTTTCAATACAATGTTGACAGCGAATTTAGTCATCAAATGTATACAATAATGTAGTCATCCACTAATTGTGCATGGTAATTTATTCATCTCATTGTGAAAATAATTAAGTGGAAACTAAGAGCGTTTATAGACGTTTTCATTTACTGTGGTCACAGTGTTGCATTTATGCCAATACATTCACTAATGACCTAATGCCCCAAAGCCACTTTTTTGCATCAATGTTCTTCTTCATATAGTGATATTACCTGTATCACGCCTTCCTTCCTCTTTTTCATTGTTCCTTTCATCTCTTCTCTCTGATTTGCACCACTCCTTCCTCACTGCTCGGCTGTAAGCTGAATGCAGAAACTCCCATCGGTCTTTCACATCGTCATCCCCCTCTCTCGTGTCTCATCTCTCACCATCTCCACCTCCTTCTTTCCTTTTTCTTTTTTATTCTCATGGACAGAGAGATGGAGGAATGGAGTGTCTGACAGGGGTGAGACAGCCATATGGAGTACAGTAAGACAGCTGTGATAGAGCCGCGTGGAGGGGATGGACTGGCATTTTGTGCTTTCATTTTTTTATTTCACTTGCCATACTTTTGTGCTTTTATATGTATTTTTCATTTAATTTATTTTTTATTTTTTGTAAAGCATATTGAAAAGCATTTGTGTATGAAATGTGCTATGAAAAATAAAATTGCCTTGCCTTGCCTTGCCTTGGGAGAACCATACAGAGGGATGGAGTAAAATAAATACAGGACAATAGATACAATACAATGCCATACAAATGCAAAATACATATTTTGTCAAAATTGAGTTTATTCTAAAAATGGCATTCATAACACCTCCGTTCCTTCCTTCCTTAGTTTGGTCTTTAAAAGAAAGCCATGTCTTTTAAGACCAAACTAAGGATTAATTCCAGTGTCAAAACCATTCTTTTGTATGGATGTGAAACATGGACAAAAAACAAGGGTATATGGCTAAACTACAACCATTCATCAACAAGAAGCTAAGACAGCTATGTGGCATCTGGTAGCCAAACAAAATCACCAACGAAGAGCTCTGGAGATGTACTGAAAAGGAAGAACTGGAAGTAACC
>NC_085880.1:31232765-31242765 GCF_034702125.1 Engraulis encrasicolus
GGATGTGGATTAGGAGGAGGAGGAGGAAGCGAAGAGAAAGAGAAGGGGAGGAGAAGGGGAGGAGAAGAGGAGGATAAGGAGGCGGAGCAGGGGAGACGAGGAGAGGAGATGGGGAAGGAGGAGACAGGGAGGAAGAGGCGGAGAGGTGGAGAGGAGGAGGAAGAGGAGGAGAGGAGGAAGAGGAGGAGGAACGGAGGAGAAGGAAGCAAAGAAGAGAACAAGAGAAAAAGAAGAAGGAGGAAGGTGGAGGATAGGGGGAGAGGAGGCGAGGCGGAGAGATGGAGGAGAGGAGAAATGGTCTGGTGTGCTTATCTGTGTAGCCAGGCGGGAAATGGTGCGCAGGGATGACCTGAAGTCTGGCTCTGATGTCAGACAGAGTACACACACACACACACACACACACACACACACACACACACACACACACACACACACACACACACACACACACACACACACACACACACACACACACACACACACACACACACACACACACACACACTCCTAGGGCCTGCATATCTTTCAAACAGGTGTGTTTGTGTGCATCTGTGTATGTGTACTGGGGTCTGTCTGACACGTGTACGTGTAGGTGAGTTAGGTGTGAAGAATTATTTATATACATATGTGTGAATGCACGCATGTTTGGGTATTTGTGGTCTGTCTGACATACGTGTTGTTAAGATCTGCTGTGTTTGGACACTTTACTCCACCCTGCTGGCTGGCTGTTGTACTGCCACTGTTTTTTCTTGACAGCTCTTTGTTTTGGTTTCTCATGTGCCTTTTGTTTTCATGGGTTACCACGCCCCCTTGCCACACCTGTTTCCCCTCATGTTATTATTGAGTGCAATTAGTGCTCTCTGTTGCCTATTGGATTTTGTGTTTGTTGGAGTGCTATTTAAGCCTTGTGAATCCTTAGTTCTGTGTCTGACCGTCTGACCACATCTGCCTGTTTTTCTGATGCCTGAAGATTTCGTGAGTAACCTGAGAATCTGTTCTGGACTTTTGTTTTTTGTTCATGGACTCTGAATTGCTTGAAAACCTGTTTTTGGAAACCTCTTGGATTTTTGGACTGTGATACTGAAACCTTCTATTTTTGAACCTTTTTCTCCTGTATTTTTGATGCTTATGGACTAAGTACTTTGCTTCTGAAGATTGGATCTTCTGTGCCTTTTTGTTGCCTTAGATTTTTGAGACTTTTTACATTCTACTGTTTTTTTTAGTTTTGGACTGCCAGTTTCTGTTGCCCTGCTTTTGTGACTTTTTGCTTGTCAAAATAAAAGACACTCAACTCTGATCTGCATTTGGGTCTCCGTCTGTAACCCTTACACGTGTACTGTATGTGTAGCTGAGTAAGGTATGAAGAATTATTTATATGTACTATGTGTGAATGCTCGCATGTTTGGGTGCTTGGTCTGACAAACGTGTATGTGTAGGTGAGTAAAGCTGCAGATATTTATTACCTGTGCCCCATGGAGGTTGTTGGTGTGTGCGTGTGTGCGTGTGTGCGTGTGTGCGTGTGTGTGTGTGTGTGTGTGTGTGTGTGTGTGTGTGTGTGTGTGTGTGTGTGTGTGTGTGTGTGTGTGTGTGTGTGTGTGTGTGTGTGTGTGTGTGTGTGTGTGTGCGTGTGTTCGTGCTTGTGTTTTCAGCTACCTGTGGATGCCATCATACACATATACATATATTGAGCCAGGGGGCAGTCTGGTGCATGTGTACAGGGGCGTAGTAGCATATTTTGGCCACTATGAACAATCAACTCGACTGGACCCTCCAGCCAGCCATATATCTTCATACATCAGACATGGTGTGGTCGATTCAGTCCCACTTTACCCCCCTGAACGACAGCCCTGCATGTGTGTGTGTGGATGTGTAGATGAGTAGATGTGTTGGCAGGCCTGGAGTGGTAATCTGGTATACAGGGCACTTCCCTGTGGACTGACAGTCCGAAGGGGCCAACGCTGTGTGGCTCTCTTATATTTTTTTGGTAACACTTTATAGTTATGTTCCTTAGTAAAGACTCAGTAAATAATTAACTAATGATGAATAAAACATTAACAAATGTTTTTATTATTAACTAAGTTTTATTAATGCTTCATAAAATATCTACAAATGATATATGCAAGATTTTACACACCTTATAACAGAGTATTTCATTCATTTACAAGCAACTTGTAAATGTTTGATAAATATAAAATATTAACATAGCATTTCCTAGTCATTTACAAGCATTTGTTTACATTTCCTAGTCATTTACAAACGTTTGTTAATGTTTTGTTCATCAATAGTTAATTATTTATTAAGTCTTTATAATGCTTTTTTGCATCCATTATTCTAAAGTGTTACCATTTTTTTTTACAGACTCGATCACTATTAAGAAAGAGCCACAGAAAAAAACGCCCTTCGGTAGCAGTACAGTCTTCTGTATTCGGAGAACAATTAATATAGCCTACAGTATGTGTGAATTCTCACGTGTTCGGGTGTATGCTTGATGACATGTGTGGATATATACTAGGGGTGGGCAAACTTTAAAATCTTTAATCGCATTAACACCAAAAAAAACCCAATGCGTTAAGCGTTAACAAAATTGTCGGGCGATACTGACCTCAATAGTTAATGCACCGTTAACGCGTTAACGTTGCCCAGCCCTAATATATACGGTAAATTTGTACAGTATATTTCACGCAGGGAGAAAATCCAATGTTCTTATCAACAATATGACCACAGAACATATATGGTCATGAATGATAGAATACATGTACTGTACATACCGAGGACGAAAGGATAAAAGTGAAATCAGTATAAGGTCCAGTAAATAACATTCAAATTGAATCCCCTGTAGCGTGTGTGTGTGTGTGTGTGTGTGTGTGTGTGTGTGTGTGTGTGTGTGTGTGTGTGTGTGTGTGTGTGTGTGTGTGTGCGTGCGCGCGCGCGCGCGCGTGCGTGCGTGCGTGCGTGCGTGCGTGTGTGTGCGCGTGTGTGTGTGTTTGTGTGTGTGCGTGTATGAGGTGGGCTGACACCGCAGATGAGATATCCGCCTCTTGTCTCGCCGTGTGTCTGTGTCGGCACAAGAGGGGGGGGGGGGGGGGTTGCTGATAGCTAAGGCACGGCCAAGAGGACCAACGCATGGATGGAGAGAACGAAAGAAAAAAGGGGAAAAGAACAAGAAAAAAAGGTGCTATGGAGAAGCAGCGTTCCAGAGAGAGAAAAGGATTTCGGATTAGACTCTTGACAAGCTGAATAGAATGTACTACAGATAAGGTAACTGTGTGTGTGTGTGTGTGTGTGTGTGTGTGTGTGTGTGTGTGTGTGTGTGTGTGTGTGTGTGTGTGTGTGTGTGTGTGTGTGTGTGTGTGTGTGTGTGTCTGTGTGTGTGTGTGTGTGTGTGTGTGTGTGTGTGTGTGTGTGTGTGTGTGTGTGTGTGTGTGTGCGTGCGTGTGTGTGTGTGACCGTGTGTCTGTGTGTGTGTGTGTGTGTGTGTCTCTCTGTGTGTTTCTAGGTGTATCCATGTGGGATAAAGGAAGCGGATGAGAGCTTGGAGGGAAATGAAGTTTTAGAATCCTATCAAGGTTGTAAAAGATGCTTGTTTTGTCAGTAGGTTTGTGTGTGCAAGGGTGTGCACTCACATAGTGTGTGCGTCTACATAATACAATGTAAAATGTAGCCTTTTTAGCTTCCATGAATAAGTCTCAATATATTTATAAATGGCTCAACGAGTTGTATTTCTTGCAATACTCCTTTACACTTCACACGTCAAATCATAAGAAGTATTATTCAAATTTTGGTCCCACAGGGCCACCGTATCAGCTACTGCTGTCAGCTCCAAAGGACCTGAATGACAGACTTCAAAAGGCAGCAGGGCCCCAGAGCACCGGAGAGGCCAGAGCTCTCTGCAGCTCAGTGCCCAGGGTGAGGTGTCTGAACATGGAGGAGCTCAGAGCGGCGCTGGCCTGTAGCCGTTTTGCGGCTATCGCTCCTGGGCCCTGGAGCTCCAGTGAGTTCGCCGTGCTTCTGAGGCGATCACAGCCCTTTGAAGGGTGTCTTTATCAGGGGAAGAGGAGCAAGGCGAGTCCCCTGGTCCCAGACCCAGCTGTGACTGCTCAGTCATGATCTCCTTCTCTCTCTCTCTCTCTCTCTCTCTCTCTCTCTCTCTCTCTCTCTCTCTCTCTCTCTCTCTCTCTCTCTCTCTCTCTCTCTCTCTCTCCTGGTGCAAAAGAATACTCTCTGCTTTGTCAAGATCTTACTGTACCAAAATCTTTCTCTCTTTACATCATTTTCTTGTCTCCTTCTCTCTCTCTCCCTCTCTCTCTCTCTCTCTCTCTCTCTCTGTGACTCCTCAGTTATGATCCCCCCCCCTCTCTCTCTCTCTCTTCCTTTCTTCATTCTGTCTCTCTCTCCTATCGTCATCCTTCTCTTTATCACTGTCCTCTGGGGTGACATGTGATGTGGCCTGTCCATCAGAGCTGTCAGCCGGGCCTCTGGGAAAATTCCAGTGTGTGTGTGTGTGTGTGTGTGTGTGTGTGTGTGTGTGTGTGTGTGTGTGTGTGTGTGTGTGTGTGTGTGTGTGTGTGTGTGTGTGTGTGTGTGTGTGTGTGTGTGTGTGAGAGAGAGAGAGAGATGTGTGCGCGCGCAAGGGTGTGTGTGCACGTGCATGTGCATGTGCATGTGCTTGTGCAACCTTGTATGAGAGAATGACAGAGGACGTGGATGCCCATGGAAAAGATTTTATCACAGACATTGTCTTTGTGTGTCATGCATATACATGTGTTCAGGGCTCTGTGTATGCATCTATCTATATTTCCCAAAAGCTCAATCTGGTAACACCAGAGATTCTTTAAGTATAGAGATATGCCAACATAATAGGTTTCTATGGGCACCTAACATGACCAGGTTCCGGTCTGCCTAAAGGGGCGTGTCATAATGCTCCTAGCATTGAATAGAACAGTCCTTAGGTCTGCCTAGGTCTGCCTAAAGGGGGATTTCCCCCCCAATAATAGAACCCGGAAACAATGGGCAAATGGAACCTCTCTCTCTCTACTCTCTCTGGTAACACAGCCTCGACCAGGCCATCCACACCTCGCTTGCTTGGCTCCATGCAGGGCATGCCCCTGTCCTCCGCCTACCCCCAGCCATATCACGTTCCAAACATTTAGCTCCTAGCGATTTGATGGGTGCAAGCCCCCAGACAGACTTCTAAAAATAGAACTTGTCCAGCGAAAATGGGCTGAAAACTGAGGCCGTCACTGCTCCTCCTTGTGGCCAAATAAGAGATTACATGCTAGTTTTAAGCGGGGTGTGGCTTCATAGAGCTACTTCGGCGACGTCATTGCGAGGGATACATTGGATTTAAATCATAGCCAGATAGAAGCCTGCCACGCCCCCAGCCACGCCCCCAGCCATGGTCCAGCCACGGTCCAGCCATGACCCTGCCGAGACTCTGCCATGGAAAGTGGAAACAAAATGAACGCCTCCTACTGTATCTACATACATCGAACTGTGTGTGAGCCCCCATATACATGGGGGCCTGGTGACTCAGACACACTTTACCCTCCTGAATGACACCTCCTGAATGACATCACTACCACTTCCACTCATTCATGCCCCTGACGCTCGCATAGGAGTGAATGTGAAATTGTGCAGTGTGACTCAATATTGTCAAGGGCAAAGGAAAGTGCTTAAAACTCCTTCCAACTTCTCCTTGAATTGGAAGGAGGGGTTGACATACGCGTACACATGAACGCACGCACGCACGCACGCACGCACAGATACGCATGCACGCACACACGCACACACACACACACACACACACACACACACACACACACACACACACACACACACACACACACACACACACACACACACACACACATATGCACACAGGCACGCAAGCGCGAAGGCAGGCAGGTACGCCCCACGCACGCACACACATACACTTTTCTATGAGAAAATGCTTTTCAGAGTGAGCCATGGCGTGGTAGGTCGCTTCCCTCGATAGCTCCCGCATGATTTGATTGAAATTGTACTTTAACCTGATATTCTGGACATTATTTTGCACAAGTGTTACTTAATTATATCTTAGACAACGTTTTCGTTCATTAAATACCATGGGGAAAACCAAGGAAGCTCCAGGCAGAAAGAAAGACGAAGCTACTGGTGGAGACACAGAGGAAGCTAACACCTCAACGAACCATGCTACAATTCTGGAAGCTATTGGGTCAATCCGCTCTGATCTCCAATCCACTAAAATGGAAATATGCCAGACTATTGTAGTTTGTATCTGGGCTCCTGAAAGATACACTGTCATTGGAAGAGCTCCCGTTGGTGGATCGCGCACACCGAGTTATGCGAAGGAATGCAGCAGAAGGTGAAAACCCGCCGCCTCGCGCTCTTATCGCACGACTTCACTATTGCCAAGATGTTTCAAAGGTGCTTAAACGAGCCGCCGATGTGAGAGGGCTCTCTTTCGATGGACAGAGCATTCATATCTTTCCTGATTTTACTCCCGATGTGGTGAAGCGCAGAGCTGAGTTTAAGAGGGCCAAGGAACTTCTCCGAGACCAACCGGGAGTTCGATATGGAATGGTTTTCCCGGCGAAGCTGAGAGTGACTTTCGATGGCAAGGAGACTGTGTATACAGACGCCAGAGAAGCCTTTAAATTTGCCGAGCGCCACTTCGGCAACCAGACCGCACGAGACCAGCCATCTGATCCGCGTGACATCCTGGAGGGTGTGATGGAAGATTAAGGACAGTCTAGAGCTGGTATTCTATTCCCTGGTGACGGTGACTATGTCTAATGTTGTTGGTGCATAAATGCTTGTGTAGACTACGATTTTGTTTATGATGGTTAGGGAAAAATATTTGTAGTTTTGGAGCTATTTTACTTCTTACTAAGAAGTGTTAGGTTAGGGAGGTATTTGGGTAGGCTATGTTGTGTTTACTCATATGTTTGTCCTTTTTCTTTTCTTTGTGTAACTTCCTTAGAGGGGTCGCGCCTTACTATGAGGGGTTCTTTAGTATAGGCCAGACACTGAGTTCATGGGGTGGGAGGGGTAGGGTCTTCCTTAAAAAACAATTTTATACTTTGATTTGGTTGATGAGGCTGAAAATGTTTTTCTGTTTGTTCGAATTTCACAAAGTAATGTGACACAACAGGGGAAGGGGAGACTAATTACTGCAGTTACCTGGAATGTTAAAGGTCTGAATCAGCCAGTAAAAAGGGGCAAAATCCTAGCACATTTAAAAACACTGTCCAGTGACATAATATTTCTGCAAGAAACTCATCTGAATAAGAATGAATATATTAAATTGCGATGTAGATGGATTGGTCAAATGTACCATGCTACATGTGCAGTAAGAGCTAGAGGTGTAGCCATTTTATTTAGAAAGGGCACTCCATTCACCCATAAAACCACTATTGCTGATAGAGATGGTAGATTTCTTATATTAGTAGGAGAACTGTATTCACTTCCAATCACTTTGGTCAATATTTATGGGCCAAACCTTGACTCGCCTTCTTTTTTTAGACATGTTGTTTCTCAGATTCCTGATATCTCCCATACTAATCTGTTTATAGCGGGTGATATGAACTTGGTACTGGACCCATATCTGGACCGCTCATCAAACCGTAGAGCACCATCCTCAAAATCTAGCTTATTTCTAAAGGAATTCCTGAAAAATTCAAATATTTTTGATGTATGGCGTATTTTCCATCCACAAGAGAGGGCTTATTCTTTTCACTCTAATGTTCACAATGTATATACACGAATTGATTATTGCCTAGCGGATTCCAAATTGATATCACTGATAGATAAGGTTACATATCATGATATAACTATTTCAGATCATGCTCCTGTCTCAGTCTCTCTTAAGCTTAATGACCTACCTAAACGAGATAGGATGTGGCGACTTGACCCACAACTCCTGAAAGAACCAGAGTTTTGTACATATATTGGGTCACAAATTACTTTCTTTCTTGAAATGAATGATCTACCTGAAACATCACCATCTGTATTGTGGGAAACATTAAAGGCTTATGTTAGAGGATGCATAATATCTTTTCAGGCTGAAAGAAGGAGAAGGAGACGGCAGGAACTAACTGAGCTTGAAAAACAAATCAACCAAATGGATAGAGAGAATGCTTTACACCCTTCTATTGACAAACACAAGAAAATTCTTTCACTGCGTTACAGATACAATCAGATACTGTCAGACTGTATAGCCAAGGCATTTTTGTTTACACAACAAAAATATTTTGAATTTGGGGAAAAGCCACACAAATTGCTTGCTAGACAACTCAGGAAGATGGAGAGTGATCGCACAATAACTCAACTAAAATCAAATCAGGGGGATATATTGGTTTCCTACAAAGATATTAATCAAAGGTTTCAAAAGTTTTATGAAGAACTATACAACAGTAGATTGTTCTACTATGAACACATTCCTGGACAGCTGTGATCTTCCCACTTTAGAAAAAACAGATCAGGACTTTCTGAATGCAGAGCTCTCTGTTGAAGAAATACAAGAAACAATTAAATTATTGAAAAATAGTAAGACCCCAGGGCCCGATGGGTTTCCAAACGAGTTTTATAAGAAATTCAGTGATCTTATCTCTCCTCACCTTCTAAGAATGTATACACAAGCAAAAGAAGATGGCACTTTACCTCCCTCACTTAATGAGGCCATCATAACAGTGTTACCAAAAAAGGGGAAGGATCCAATGGAAGTGAGCAATTATAGACCCATATCACTTTTGACATCTGACCAAAAGATACTAGCTAAAACTCTTTCTCTCAGACTTAATTCTTTAATCGGTAAACTTGTTCATCCGGACCAGACAGGTTTTATACCAAATAGACACTCCTTCTTTAATCTCAGACGCCTCTTTAACATAATCTACTCTCAGAAAAAAGAATCCCCTGATTTAGTTATCTTATCATTGGATGCACAGAAAGCTTTTGATAAATTATTATGGCCCTATCTATTTTCTGTGCTAGAAAAATATAACATTGGTAACAATTTCAAAAAGTGGTTGATGGTTTTGTATGACAGACCTAGTGCCAGAATCCTAACTAATGGCATCCTTTCTCCACCTTTTCTCTTGCACAGAGGCACAAGACAAGGGTGTGCCTTATCACCCTTGCTATTTGCCTTGGCCATTGAGCCTCTGGCACAAAAGATCAGGTCAGAGGCCCGCATACATGGATATGATCTCAATAATACACTGAATAAGATTTCCCTTTATGCAGATGATGTATTATTGTATGTGACTAAACCTTTATCTTCCATACCAGTCATACTAGATCTGATATCTCATTTTGGAAGCTTCTCAGGTTATACGATCAATTGGTTAAAGAGTGAATTAATGCCTATAAAAACAAACAATCTCACAGCTTTACAGGGGTTTCCTTTCAAAATATCATTGCAAGAATTTACATATTTAGGTATCAAAGTCACTAAGGACTGTCAATCACTGTACAAGCACAACTTCCCTCCATTAATATCTAAGCTGCAGAACAACATTGAGTTTTGGAAATCACTTCCCATTTCACTAGCAGGAAGAATCAATGCAATAAAAATGGTCTTCCTCCCTCAAATTTTATATCTCTTTCAAAATATTCCAATTTTCCTGCCTAAGAAATTCTTCAAAAAGGTTGACACACTTATAACTCCATTTTTGTGGGACAATAAGACCCCTAGAATAAAAAAAAACACATCTTTGCAGACACAAGTTAGATGGTGGCATGGGTCTCCCTGATTTCTTTACATATTACCAGGCCTGTGCTTTCCGTATTGTGATTATGTGGTTGGATCACACTTTTACTGATCCAACTTGGATTGTAATGGAAAGAGCAGATTGTGCTCCATACGACATAGGTACACTTGTGTTATCACCAACAAAAATTCAGAAGGCTTGCTACAGTCATAACTTTATAATCCACAATGGCATTCGCATATGGCAACAGATTAAGTCAAGGTTCAATGCTAAATCTCTGTCCTTTT
>NC_085880.1:31252765-31257765 GCF_034702125.1 Engraulis encrasicolus
ATGTAAATGTTCAAAAAGGGCCCACAGATATACTGCATACACATAAATGAACACAGACAGAAACATACGCACGCATGCACACACACACACAAACACACACACACACACACACACACACACACACACACACACACTTGTTACGTAGAACCCAAACACACGCACGCACGCACGCACGCACGCACGCACGCACGCACGCACGCACGCACGCACGCACACACACACACACAGACAGACAGACAGACAGACAGACAGACAGACAGACAGACACACAGTTATAAAAAACAAAACAAGCAAAACATTCACACCACCACTCAGAAGCCCAGCTTTTCTTCTCAATCCATCCCACACACAGCCCGCTTTCCAGACACAATACAGAAAGGAAGATTTTAGCGCTTTTCTACTGTAAATCAGACACAAAAATCGGACTCGCTCTGTATAACAAAGGACTATCAAATGTTGAGCTAGACAATCTCTGGTTGAGCTAGTGCTTTTCCTTTCTCTCTCTCTCTCTCTCTCTCTCTCTCTGTCTCTCTCTCTCCTTCTCTCTCTTCCTGTCTCTCTCTCCTTCTCTCTATCAATTTCACTCTGTCTGTCTGTCTGTCTCCCCCCCCCACTCTCTCTCTCCCTCCATCCCTCCCTCTCCCTTTAATCTCTGAAGCAACAACTCAAGCGGCCCTCGCTGTCAATTAGTCACAAGTAGTCCTGGTGTTCAAAAGGCAGAAAAATGGCCACCGATGAGACAAACAAGGAATCAGAAACCAAACAAAGCGCTACACAAAGCACCGCAACAGCTGTTAGGTCTGTCATCTATTTATTCGGCCCACAATCACCCAGGACCAAATTACAGGGGTGCCTCTGAGGAGGATGAATACGGCAGGGGAGAGGGGGATAGAGAAAAGAGACAGAGAGGAAAGAAAGATAGATAGAAAGAGAGGAAATAGGGAGGAATAAAAAACAGGATTTTGAGTCAGACTCTTAGGCTTTCAACTTTCTGCATTTTGTGACCATGCCAGGAAAACACTGAGTAATGTAATAGACTGTATGTGTCAGAGACAGAAAGGCAGACATACAGTACCTTCACAGGAAATGAAAGAAAGAAAAGGAGAAAGCTTGAAAGATGCATTTAGTTCTCCTGAACCTGACTCCTCCAACAATCTTGCAAATTGCGCGCGCGTGTGCCTGTTGAGTGTGTATATTTTGTCTGTGTGTGTTTAGTAGAAGCATGATTTTTTTGAAAGAGAGACTATGAGTGTGTGTGTGTGTGTGTGTGTGTGTGTGTGTGTGTGTGTGTGTGTGTGTGTGTGTGTGTGTGTGTGTGTGTGTGTGTGTGTGTGTGTGTGTGTGTGTGTGTGTGTGTGTGTGTGTGTGTGTGTGTGTGTGTGTGTGTGTGTATATATTTATGTTCATGCTCCATTTCTGCCTGAGTATCTGCCGTCTTCAGCCAATTACAGCTGAATCAATTACAGCTCATTCAAAGTCGCAAAGCTCCTTCTCTCTCTCTCTCTCTCTCTCTCTCTCTCTCTCTCTCTCTCTCTACCAGTCAGCACCTCCATTTAGGAGGGAAGGGGATGAGCAGAAAGAAGAACGGAGAGAGGAAATACTGAGAGAAAAGTGTGAGGAGGAGAGGAAAGAGTGGAAGACATGGGTGTAGGAGAAAGAGACGGAGGAGAGAAGGGCCAGGACAGAATGAGAAAAGAGGAGACTGAGGGAACGAGGGAGCATACCCAGAAAGTGGTGGGGAGAGAAGATTAAGGAAACACAAGAAAATGCAAAGTGAGAGAAACTGAAATGGAGGCGGAGAGAGAGAGAGAGAGAGAGAGAGAGAGAGAGAGAGAGAGAGAGAGAGAGAGAGAGAGAGAGAGAGAGAGAGAGAGAGAGAGAGAGAGAAGGGG
This sequence comes from Engraulis encrasicolus, assembly GCF_034702125.1. Lineage (NCBI taxonomy): Eukaryota > Metazoa > Chordata > Actinopteri > Clupeiformes > Engraulidae > Engraulis > Engraulis encrasicolus. The sequence goes on from NC_085880.1 coordinate 31,254,658, forward strand.
ATATAGAAGTGAGAGAAAATGGATAGACAGAGAGAGAGAGGTAAACAGAGATGAGGAGGGGGGGTGCAAGAAAAAGAAAAGGAGATTGAGGCTGAGGGGGTACGAGAGAGATGAGGAAAGGGAAATAGAGGGAGAGGACCTGGAAAGAGAGAAGGAGAAGGAAGGAGAGGAGGTGAAAAGTGGTAAAGACAGAGAGTGAGAGACAGAGAGCATGAGATAAAACAGAGGGTGGGATAGAGAGAAGTAGACGGAGAGCAAGCGAGAGGGAGAGACGGCGTAACGATGCTGAAATAATGCTCAGGCTATTCTGCCGCTGTCTGCACAGGGCCAATGCTCAATCACTCGTCCTCTCACACACAGCAAACATCCCTCTCTCTCTCTCTCTCTCTCTCTCTCTGTGCCTGTGTGCTTACGTGTATGTGTGTGTACGCATCTCTCTCTCTCTTTCCCTATTTATCTCTCTCTATTTCTCTCTCTCTCTCTCTCTCTCTTAATATCTCTCACGCAAACACAATTCCCTCTCCCATTTCCATCTCTTTCTCTAGTGCTTTCCAGTTTCCGTCCTTTCTCTATATATCTTTCTCTAAATTTCTCCATCTTTTCTTCTATCTCTTTCTCTCTCTCCCTCACCCCTCTCTATCTATACCCCACTCTCTCTCAATTTCGCTCCTCTTTTTTAACATATTTTTCCATCTCATACTCTCATTCTGGAACTTTCTTTTTCTCTCTTCCTCTCCTAGTCTTTCCATCCCTCTCTCTCTCTCTAGTTCAGTCTCTCACCCTCTTTCATTTTCCCATCGCTCTCTTTCCAGCGCTCCATCTGTATACTGTATCTCTCTCTCCCTCTCCCCAATGCTTTTTGGTCCTTATTCCCCTCATCTCCTCCTCTCCTCCTCTCACCCCCCTCTCTTATTCAGATCATCCTCTGACAGCCAAATTGTGTTTGCAACATAAAAAGGGTCTGAGTGTCATTGTAATGATGTGCACACATGCCAAACACAAGCAAACACCCGTACACAAATGCACACACACACGCACACACACACACACACGCACGCACGCAGGCACGCACGCACGCACGCACGCACGCACGCACGCACGCACGCACGCACGCACACACACACGCACGCACGCACACACACACACAGTCACACACAGGAGAACCCACTCTCGGCGATGGCTAAAAATCTCTGCATTGGACTTTCTTGACAAGCATCGGCTTTCTATTTCTCATTGTTTTGTTTTGTTCTTTCTTTTTTTTTGGTCCTCAGTATGAACATTCTGTCCAGATGACAGGTCAGGGGAGAGAGAGAGAGAGAGACAGAGAGAGAGAGAGAGAGAGGGAGAGAGAGACAGAGAGAGAGAGAGAGAGAGATTCAGATAGAGGGAAAAGAAAGAGGAGGAGGAGTGGAGTGGAGAGGAGGGGAGTGGCGGACAAAGGGATGGAGGGATATGGTGGAGGAGAGGAGAGGTGGTGTTTAAACAAAAACGAGTGACAGCCGGCTGTGTTTGAAAACCATTTGCTGGTGAATGTCAGTGGCCTTGAGGACACTAGACGCATGCTTTGTCACTTAAGCCACGCGGCTCTCCCTGTGTGTGTGTGTGTGTGTGTGTGTGTAAGTGTGTGTGTGCGTGTGCGTGTGTGTGTCTGTGTGCGCGTGTGTACGTGCGCGCATGCACGTGTGAGTGTGCATGTGCATGGCTGAGTGTGTGTGTGTGTGTGTGTGTGTGCGGGCCTGCGTTTGTGTGTGTCTGCGTGTTTGTGTTTGTGTCTGTGTACAACTGGACAAATGACACAGGGCTAGTGGTGCAGAAAAACAGAAGAAACAAAAACTTTGACTGCCTCCATCTCCCTGTGCGTTTGTGTATTTGCGTTTGTGTATTTGCGGACTGTGCGTGCATGTAATGTCATGTCCGCCGTGCATGGCCAATACTAAACATGCGCTGGTGTTTATCAACCACAGCACTTCATAATTACTGTGGCCGTGTCTACCATGCTCACTTGCTCACAAGAAAGGTCACATTGGGGGTGTGTTTGTGCTACTACATTGCTCCCCCATCACCTACGTAGTCGGGGAAATATATTGAATTTGGTGTGTGACTGCTTTGTGTGTGTGCTTGTGCGTGTGTGTGTGCGTGCCTGTATACATGTGTGTATGCATGTGTGTATCTATTTGCATAAATATCAATAGAGGTCCTAAAGGGGGGGTAGTGGTTGAGATTTTAAAAATTTATGTTAAAAATATGCATTAACATTGACTGTCCACGGTACTCATGATCACTACCTATGAGGCCTTTAAGTAGTGAAAATGTGGGGCATTCATTACATAGTATACACAGGAAGTAAAATAATGTACTGGAACTTGCTTATTCTGTTGCAAAAAAGTGCAGCGAAGGATTACTGTGGACAACGAGTGAACGTGCAAGATTCAATAAGTTCATTGCCGTGCCAACATAGTTGATAGGAATTTGTTTTGCCGCATTCCTGACATCAAACATTCTCGACATGGTCTGAATTGCTGGCCAAAAGGTTACCTCAAAGTTTTGTTGTACTGACCAATCTCAGCCACCTACCCACCCACCCTCAAGTGCAGACAGAGGTCGGGTAAGGACTCTCACATTTACCCAGCGCCACAAGTACTGTACGTGAAGGTGTTCCTAAGCGATCCGGGCCTTAAGGTGAGCGGGATGTAGTGAAACTGGCCACTTGTTACAACGGAGTGGGCGGCAGTGCAGTGTAGTGAGGTGCGGTGCGGTGCGGTGTGGTGGAGTTCTCTCACACCTTCGCGCTTCGCTCTCTGGCTCTCTCTTCCTCAGGCACCATCATGATTTACCCCTCTCTCTCTCTCTCTCTCTCTCTCTCACTCACTCACTCACTCTCTCTCTCTCTCACTCTCTCTCTCTCTCTCTCTCTCTCTCTCTCTCTCTCTCTCTCTCTCTCTCTCTCTCTCTCTCTCTCATTCTTCCCTTCTCTCTCCTCCTCATGCGCGTTCATCATTCATCCTTTCATCATTCATCATTCATCCCTTCCTTAGCCCTTCTTGTCTCTCTCTTCTTCCTCCTCCTCCCTCTCTTCTTCTCTCCCACATTCACCCTCACTTTCCCTCA
>NC_085880.1:31262765-31280265 GCF_034702125.1 Engraulis encrasicolus
CACATCATCAAAAACCCACAGTGAGACACCGTTCACTTCCCCCATTGAAATGCACAGCCACTCAGGCATAATTAATCGCAGCAGAGTAGAACAACACGCTAACATAAAGGCCCGCAGTGGGGCTGTGCTCACAGTCACCATCTCTGAGACGGCTAGCGGGCCTGGGGGCCCTTCAGACTGTGGTGGTCAGCAATTCAGCCAGCCATGATGATGGCTTATAATTGTTTGAGGGTTGCATAAATATGTAATCAACCTGGTTACAGGGCTACGCAAGGGTGGGAAACCCTAACCCCTGCCATCTCCATGAAACACACACACGCACGCACACACACACACACACACACACACACACACACACACACACACACACACACACACACACACACACACACACACACACACACACACACACACACACACACACACACACACACACACACACACACACACAAAAGCTCATAAAAACACACAGCCCTATTAATTTAACTCGCTCAAATGAAACCAGCCACTGAAACCATTACTCTAAATGCACAGGCTATGTTTGCTGACATTAACGTCTATATTGCAACGCAAAAATGAATACAGCTTTCCCTCTTACTTCCAGCAATTACAGGGCCATATCAGGCATAGCTTGTATGGGTAGTGGGAGAGAAAGGAATGTGTGCTGTGTCAGATGCTGTTTGGTAATAACATCCGACATAGTTTACTGTATGAAAAACACTGTGATCTCGCTTTACTCATAATGTGCACCATATGTGAATGGCTCTTTGTGTTTTAGAGAACTCAGGCCAACATGACTACAGTAATCTCAAAAAGTGTGAAAGTCAATATGTTAAGACTGTTCAGACCGTCAGATAAATCAAAAGCAATCACATCAGTGAAAATACTGCAAAAAAAAAGTCTGTCGAGATGGAAACATTTTAAGGGTTAGTGTGCTATGAGACGCTTGACACTTGAGTATGTCTGCCTCTTCCAACGCCTACAGATACGTGACATTTGTTTCTTGGCCTAGGTGACGGTCTGGGGTTTCAGCCAAAACTCATAAACCTGGCAGGTGAGGCTCTAAAGAAATTCCATGGTCTTAGTGTAAATGCTCCAAAAACGCCAAAAGACACTGAGAGACTGCCAGCGTGGACCCCCACAGCTCCTCTATGCCAGTGTTTCCCAACCAGGGGTACGTGTACCACTGGGGGTACGCGAGCACACCTCAGGGGGTACGCGGAAAAATTTAATAATAACAAATATATTGACTGTAGTCACATTGGGATAGAGCAACAGAGCATCAGTGAGGGCGAGGGGGTACATGTCATATGTCAAAATGGCTTAGGGGGTACTCAGGACAAAAAAGGTTGGGAAACACTGCTCTATGCCAAAGGGGATGCCTGCTGTGATGGACACCTTGCAGCATGAATACAGGAGCCTTCATCCAGTTAATGTCCTTCACACAGGGTGCCACACTGAGGCGCTTAACCTTACAGATGAAACAGATGAAACCCGGAAACTTCAGCTGGAAAAAGCGTGACAAACATAAAAGATGAACGGCGGGATGAAGATATTGACGATATTAGAACTAGAGATGCACCGGATCCAAGATCCGGTTCCGGATCCGGCAGGATAATAGGGTTTTTCACAGGATCCGGATCCGGTTCCAGGATCCAGGATCCGGTAGCCGAGGCTTTTCAGTCAAAATAGTTGGAGCCAACGTGATAAAAAGGGCCCACGCGTGCGAGTAGGCTATGTGTTTGAACCCTTTTGTAGGATCTTAAGCAGTGGATCCGGTATCCGGCAGGATCCTAAAAATCAGGATCCGGTGCATCTCTAATTAGAACGTATGAACGTATGAATTTACCAATTGTAGGGTGTGAATGGGCCTCTACAGTCTATCAAGTCAAGTCAAGTCAAGTCAAGTCAGCTATCAGAAGGTGGTGTAATTTTTAGGGAGTTGGACTGTAGATCACAGGGTTGCAGGATCAATCCCCACCCTGACCAATCCCTTCCTCCCTCCATGGCTGAAGTGCCCCTGAGCAAGGCAGCTATATCCCACACTGCTCCAGGGACTGTGATCAATATATAATATAAAATAATATCTGTAATGGCTTTGGATAAAAGTGTTGGCTAAGTGTGATGTAATAATAATGATCAGACAAAACAAACCGGATTGGCTGTGTCTGATTGAAATATGGACAGGCTCAGGCCCAGTCAAGCTAGTCACCAAGTAAAGCCTATGGTGCTGCACTATTGGGGGCATTTCTCAAAAGCATTGTTGTTAACCAGTGAGCAATTTAGTAGCCTGGCTATGGGAAATTGCATTGCAACCAAGCACGTTGCTAACTTAATTTGCAACAACGCTGTTGAGAAGCGCATCCTTGTCAGCAAATTGTCTAGGGTTGTGTTGGGTCAGGTCAGCGGGTAGATTACCCAATGTGTCATGAAAGCAGGCGCTCAAAGAGTAATGGATAAAATAGGGGTGAGCGGACAGATTTGAGAGGTTACAGAGCAAGCCACTACTATATAAGCAAAAGCAAAGGATGAGAACACAAGAAGTACATCAGATCTACGCCATATGCAGACCTTTCAAAAAGCAAACTGGAAACTTGATGGACCTCGACTGACCAACATAGAATTGTATGCCACTGCACGTGACTAAAAGAGCTGAACTTAAAGTTTATAAAGAAAACAAGGAGAAAAAGAAAGTGTGTGTGATGCAGGGGGAAATGCTACACATAGAAATGTACTTGCTGAAGCAGCCCGTAACTGTATGTCCAACACACACATGCTGGCAGGCATGCTCGCTCGCTCGCACGCACGCACACATGCTCGCACGCCCGCACGCACGCACGCACGCACACACAGTGCAGTTTCAGGGAAGTTTGTTTTTGTCTCCCAGTCTTTCACTCTCAACCAACCCTGTTTGCTTTTCACTGTGTGTGTGTGTGTGTGTGTGTGTGTGTGTGTGTGTGTGTGTGTGTGTGTGTGTGTGTGTGTGTGTGTGTGTGTGTGTGTGTGTGTGTGTGTGTGTGTGTGTGTGTGTGTGTGTGTGTGTGTGTGCTCTCGCAAGCGTGTGTGCCTGTGCGTGTGTGCATGCGTGTGTGTTCCCCTCTGACACTCTCTCCAGCTGACAGGCAAGACTCAGCAGAAAAGAAGCCAGACGTGTCTGTGTGCATTACCATCTATACCACACAGCAGAGAGAGAGAGAGAGGGAGAGAGAGAGAGAGAGAGAGAGAGAGAGAGAGAGAGAGAGAGAGAGAGAGAGAGAGACAGACACAGAGATAGAAAGAATAAGCATTAAATACACAGAGAAGTGAAGAGAAGAGAAGAGAAGAGAAGAGAAGAGAAGAGAAGAGAAGAGAAGAGAAGAGAAGAGAGGAGAGGAGAGGAGAGGAGAGGAGAGGAGAGGAGAGGAGAGGAGAGGAGAGGAGAAGGAGAAGGAGATGGAGATGGAGAAGGAGAAGGAGAAGGAGAAAGAGAAAGAGAAAGAGAAAGAGAAAGAGAGAGAGAGAAGAGGAGAAGGAGAAGGAGAAGGAGAAAGAGAAAGAAAGAGAAAGAGATAGAGAGAGAAAGAGGAAGAGAAAGAGAAAGAGAAGGAGAAGGAGAAGGAGAAGGAGAAGGAGAAGGAGAAAGAGAAAGAGAAAGAGAAAGAGAAAGAGAAAGAGAAAGAGAAAGAGAAAGAGAAAGAGAAAGAGAAAGAGAAGGAGAAGGAGAAGGAGAAGGAGAAGGAGAAAGAGAAGGAGAAGGAGAAGGAGAAAGAGAAAGAGAAAGAGAAAGAGAAAGAGAAAGAAGAGGAGAAGGAGGAGAAGGAGGGAGAGAAGAGGAGAAGGAGGGAGAGAAAGAAGAGGAGAAGGAGAGAGAGAGAGGGAAGAGGAGAAGGAGAAGGAGAGAGAGAAGGAGAGAGAGAAGGAGAAAGAGAAGAAGAAAGAGAGAGAGGAGAAGGAGAGAGAGAAGGAGAAGGAGGAGAAGGGGAGAGAGAGGGAGAAGAAGAAAGAGAAGGAGAAGGAGGAGGAGAAAGAGAAGGAGAAAGAGAAGGAGAAAGAGAAGGGGAGAGCGGGGGAGGAGAAGGAGAAAGAGAAGGAGAAAGAGAAGGGGAGAGCGGGGGAGGAGAAGGAGAAAGAGAAGGAGAAAGAGAAGGAGAAGGAGAAGGAGAAAGAGAAAGAGAAAGAGAAAGAGAAAGAGAGAAGAGGAAAGGGAAAGGGAAAGAGAGGCAATGAAAAAAAGAATAAGCTCTGGAATGAGCTCTGGAAAGGCTCATGACTGAGGAAAGAAACAGTAAAACAAGAACCCAAATGACAATCATGAAAAGAAGAAAAAAAACATAGACAGGAAGAAAAAAGAAGAGATAAAAAAAAGTAACAAAGTGACTAAAGAGCGTGTGACAGACGCTGATTGAGACTGAAATCCCCACAGTGACACAGCCAGGCTTTTTTTTCAAACCTGCTAAGGAGCCGGAGCTGTGCACACCGTGTTATAAAATGAAATGTCAGCCTGAACATCCTCAGCACAACCAGCTCAGCACTCACACACAGGGTCGCTGATAACTTTGGCTAGGCCCGGGACAAAGTCATATGAAAGGTCCCCCTTGCCCAATACATAAAATGCAATGAGGACCCAATTCTATCCCACCCACGCCTACCTGGGACCAGGGCAACTGACCCATTTAGCTCCACCTATCCCCGACCGCTGTCGACTTCCCTGCTTCTAGAACTGCCTGACCCAGCCCGTCCGGAATCACCCCGGCCTGGCTCGACATGGCAACGGCCGACATAACTCGACCCAAGTAAAGTGTCTGGCTGATTATCCGGCCCAGCTAAGAGGCTGTCACACTGTGTCCGCCGCACAGCCGTCAATCAGTCAAACGCCAGAGGACTGACTGAGCAGCCATCAGCCCTCAGCAGCCTGGGAGCAGAGGCGGAGAGATGGAGAGATACAGTAGAGGGCTATAGCTACAGAAGGAGAGAGAGAGAGAGAGAGAGAGAGAGAGAGAGAGAGAGAGAGAGAGAGAGAGAGAGAGAGAGAGAGAGAGAGAGAGAGAGAGAGAGAGAGAGAGAGAGAGAGAAAGAGAGAAAGAGAGAAAGAGAGAGAGAAAGAGAGAAAGAGAGAACAGAAATGAAGAGAGGGGGATACAGGAAGATGCAGAAAGAGTGTGTGTGTGTGTGTGTGTGTGTGTGTGTGTGTGTGTGTGTGTGTGTGTGTGTGTGTGTGTGTGTGTGTGTGTGTGTGTGTGTGTGTGTGTGTGTGTGTGTGTGTAGACAGGAAGATGGAGGCATTGGGGTACAGGAAGAGACAGACAGGCCTGAGCGTAGGCCGTCAGAACAAGAACAAGCACAAGCACTTCTGATGAGTATGCTGACGGCTGACAGTGTGACATCACCGTGTCACACACAACTTTTTTTAACCAGGGTGTAATTATGTGAAAATGTATTTTACTATCATGCAAATTGCTAAATAACTACACTGTAAAACATTGCAGCCAGTTAAATGTAGAAAAGGAAGTTGCCCTGCTGCCTTAAGTGTGTAAATGAACTCAACTTGAGATGGCCTTGAGTTGAGTTAACTCACAAACAAAAGTCAATGCTTTAACTGCCCTGCAATGTTTTACAGTGTATTGGATTCTAATTTGCATGCTGTGAGAATATTCCACTTTTGCCTCATATTTCAGTTTGGAAAGTCACCTCTTGAAGCTGTGAGTTAAGTGATAGAAAAGAGGAGGACGTGTCCAGGAGGATAACTGTGCTACTTCATGCTAGATGAGTCTCATTAAATGTATTTTTACACAAGTTTATTTCCAGACTATATGCTGCCCATTCAAAACTGTTACCTTTTTGTGCATATTTACTGTACCACCACAATTATTCATCTTACTCTGCTCCATTTCTGCCATTTTGAATGACCAGTCAGACATCTTGTAAATCTTACTCTACATTGGTCATACGAGTAAATATACGTTTATTACATCAAATGAAAATGTGAAAGCATATGTATAGAAAATAAACAACTAAAATATATACTCTACTTTAGCGTTTGGACGTAGGAAGAGGAGGAAATAAAGGCAATAGCATGACTCGTCCTGGACCGACCAAGTCATGCTTGGATTGCCGCATGCACGCACACAAGCACGCCGTGTAGAGTTTGCAAACATTTTCTCGTATCTGCCATTAAACTCTCTGCATCCCTGCAGGCATGTACTGTGAGCCAATATCAGCCCGTGTGGGAAGTCAACATACTGTATTCGAGAAATGGAGAAAGACTGAGGAAAATAGAGAAATGGAAAAAACAGGAAACAGAGGAAGTCGTATATCAATTTTTCCAGGCCATGAACAAGATACCTCACCACTTCTCAATGTTTTTCCTCTCTTTTTTATTTTCTTTTTCCTTCTCTACATCTCTCTCTCCCCCTCCCCCTCTCTCAAACACACACACACACCGATATTGTGCTGATGGTTTGACAGGCTTCAGTCCTTTTGAATAGTCTGTGGCATGGCAAAGACAGCTGTCTAGGTAATTACTACTCTGGACCCACACCAGGACCCTCATCACTTAGTAAATGTGTGTGTGTGTGTGTGTGTGTGTGTGTGTGTGTGTGTGTGTGTGTGTGTGTGTGTGTGTGTGTGTGTGTGTGTGTGTGTGTGTGTGTGTGTGTGTGTGTGTGTGTGTGTGTGTGTGTGTGTGTGTGTGTGTGTGTGTGTGTGTGTGTGTGTGTGTGCGTGCGTGCGCGCTGATTGTCCACATCATGATGGCCAGAAGAGAGAAGAGGGAAAGTGGTAAAGAACACCAGAGAACACCTGTAGATACTGTGTGTGTGTACTGTATGTGTGTGCGTGCGTACGTGCATGTGTGCGTGCATGCGTGCGCATGTGTGTGTATGTACGTGCGTGCGTGCGTGTGTGCATGTGAAACCCTTGTATTTTAATGGCCTCATAAGCTGGTATATGGCCAGGGTGCCAGCCATAAAAGGCAAGCCATAATAAACAAGTGTGCAGAGAAGGAGACAGAGAGAACAGAGAGAGAGAGAGAGAGAGAGAGAGAGAGAGAGAGAGAGAGAGAGAGAGAGAGAGAGAGAGAGAGAGAGAGAGAGAGAGAAGCTGCCAAAGGGCTTGCCACCTCATCACACACATGGCCTCTCTCCTCTTCCTTCTCTCCACCTCTCCAAGACGAGAGCAGAGAAACAAATGACTGGGAAAAAGAGGCATAAAGACAGAGAAGAATGGGAGAACGGGTAAAAAAGCAGGACAGTAATAAACATGATAAAAGTTTGAGGAGAGGAGAGACATGGGAGTGATGAAGAAGACAAGACCAGAAAAGAAGGACTGAGAAAGACAAATGAAATGAAATGAGAATGATAGGGGACAAAAACAGGAGAAATGGGATGGGGAAGGAGGAACGATTGAGGGAAGAAGAGGAGAGGAAGGAATATGGCACAGACGTTGGAGGCAGGGAGGGAAGGAGTGGAGTACAAAATGTAGGAGGAGTGTAGAGGAAAGGAGTGAGGAGGAGAGGAGGATTACCCCGGCATTGGAGGCAGGGAGAAAGGGAGGGAGGTGGGGAGGAGAGGAGGAAGAGGAGAGGACTGTAGCATTGGAGGCAGAGTCGGAGAGGAGAGGAGAGGAGAGGAGAGGAGAGGAGAGGAGGGGTACCGTTGCATTGTAAGGAGGAGAGGAGTCAGGGAGGAGACGAGGGGTACTATAGTGTTGGAGGGAGGAGAGGAGAGGAGAGGAGAGGACAGGAAGGGTACCGTTGCATTGTAAGGAGGAGAGGAGTGAGGGAGGAGACGAGGGGTACTATAGTGTTGGAGGGAGGAGAGGAGGGGTACGGCAGGCGCTGGAGGGAGGCAGGGCGAGTGCATAAATCTGATAGAGGCAATCAGAGAGCAGTCTAATGGTCTAAGTGTCTCATCCCACAACCATCTGCCCTTTCAGCCGGCTCAGTCTTGCATAGTGTTCAGGGTTGCCAGATGAGGCTGATGATTTCCAGCCCAAAAAATGCTCAAAACCCGCCTAGGAGCGCAAAATCCCGCCCAATTGTATTGATTTCTATTGCAAAAATTGGGCGGGTTTTTCTGCTAAATGCAATTTTTTTCCCGCACAAGGCCATCCTAAGCAGCCCAAATGGGCGGGAACCAGCCCAATCTGGCAACACTGATAGTGTTAGACCGAGCTGATTCCCTATAAGAGACACAGAATATTCCACAGTCTCCACAACCCATGATGCAACTTTGTTTTTCCAACCACTTGCTCAAGGATGTTGAGCGTTTAATTGCCTGTTTACGCAGGTGTGTGTGTGTGTGTGTGTGTGTGTGTGTGTGTGTGTGTGTGTGTGTGTGTGTGTGTGTGTGTGTGTGTGTGTGTGTGTGTGTGTGTGTGTGTGTGTGTGTGTGTGTGTGTGTGTGCGTGTGTGTGTGTGTGTGTGTGGCTCAGTTAAACCCAGTTCCTCGTCCACTGGCCACTATCTCAATCAGCTGCTTTCAGAACCATGGACAGCGTCTATGCAAAACCCAATGGAAAGCCATGCTTCGTAAACTACCCGCATGTGCTGACGTTTATTTGAACAAAAGGCTGCAGAAGCTTGAGAGCAACACTTGTCCTCGTGCTTAAAGGGACACTCCACCCATTTGCATTTAGCTTTCCATTGCTAGACACCCAGTCATACTTTTGAATGGTTGTGCAACACTCTCTCAATTCCCCCTGAGACAGGAGAAATCCGTATTCACCTCTTAACACTTCCTCCTACAATGATGTAAAAACCGTCATTTTGCATCATTGTAGGAGGAAGTGTAAGAGAGGTGGATTTCTGTTGAGACTACAAGCCTTTTTCCCACCCTTTCAACCTCGCCCATAGGGGGTTGGACCTAATGCGCTAACAGACCTATCACAGATCAGTGTGCCAGTGCTTTTGAAATCACTGGCATTGAGGCTCCAGTAAGTCACTGGCAGAGCTGCCTGGGCGTGGCCTGTGGAACTTGAGCACTGCAGTGCATTATGGGGATTGTTGTCACAAATCCATAAGCACTGAAAAGTCACTTTCTGCCTTTTCTCGGTCAAGAAGTTACCAAATTAGAAATTTATGCTACTATTCTACTACATATATGACCCACTTTCAATACATATTCATGTCTCCACCGGTGGAATGCCCCTTTAAGTTTGGCTCCATTGTTTCTCATTGAGAGGGCACACGCTGAAATACGTCTGTGCAATGATGAAAAGATGAATAGTGCAAGGTGCGATCTGGTGTTTACCATGGTGTTTACCATTTGGGCCAGCACCCTCACAAATTAATTGAACAAGTGATTAAGTATGTCCTAACCCAATCACCAACAACTGGTTGTGATATTCGATTTGTCTATAATTCAGTTGTAGCACTGAAAGTTGATGTCACTCACTGCTCACAAACACCACTTCACCTGCAGAGCTCATTTTAGGACCATGGTCAGCGAACTGAAAAGCCAATGGCATAGGTTTATAGTTAATATTTTCACAATGTGCACAAACAAAGGTAAGTTTACACATAGGCTAGTGGACCTAACTGTCAGTACCTTTAGGAGGTCAATTAAAAGTTTCCAGAGATGTGACATAGTCAAAGTTTAAATGCAGTGGAGAAGGTAGGCCGGGAGCTACCCATACCCCTCAGGATGTTTTTTGCTATGTTTTTTTCACTATGATTTCCTGTTAGCCTATACCCTGGGCCATAACGAGTTGATAGGGACAACTCCCAACTCGGCCCCGTTTGGTCTCAGGGCCCAAAAAAACATCTTTTGAGGAAAATCTGTAGGCGAAATTATATAGCTGTAAATATTAAGGTACTGCAACTGCAAAAATGGTCCTAGAGCCCTGTAAATTTACATGGATCACCCTGTCACATAGGGGAATCAACCTGAAAAATGTTTCAGGGCTTGGTGCTTTTCTTCTGTCAAATACCATCTTTAACATACCCAAAACCCCCAAAAAATGCTTGTCCGCCTGACAAATTGTCTTCAAATTTGATTATTTTCAACTCTGTTATGATATGCAATAGTCCCTCAGATGTAAATAAAAAACTACACAAGTTCATGAGCTTCAATTTAAGTCCAAGATGACCTTTCTAGCTAAAGTACAACAGCTGTTATGTCCAAAGTTATTCACTATAGCCTATCGGAAAAAAAAACTAGCCTCCTGGCAGCCATTCAGACACTTTCAGGCATAACCATTTCATATGGGACTATGAACATCAATTTCACATAAACCATATTTTTAAAGTGTTTGACCTTGACTTGAAAATTGCTATGAATGAAAGTATGATGTGAATGTTACCACCTATTGGTGGACTGTAAACAGGATGCAACACATGGTACCATCACACAAAATGAACGTATCAAATGAGAAATTTATTCAAGGAATGGTTTCTTTGTATTGTACAGCAGTAGTGTAGAATGTGAATAAGAACTTTTAATCATCATTTAATAATCATCATTATCATCATCCTCTTCCTCTTCCTCATCTTCATCCAGATTTGTATGGATTTCATCAGTCATGTCATGTTCATCCGTGTCCTCCTCTGCCAAGACATCAATGAGAGCTTTTGGGATTACATCACCCTCAAACCATAGTGGTTCAAGCTTCCCAGTATCTGTGTTAATGTGAAACCCATGGTCAAGTGGACTTGGGATCTCTGGGTAATGCTCATGGGCCCTCTTCCAGATGCACACTTGAAAGTTTGTACGTTTGATGTGCTGTTTGAGGACTCTCTTGCATGGTGGGAAAGTTGATAGGTCAATTGAGAGACCCTGACGAACCTGAAGGTTTGACCCACACATCTTCTTTATTTTAATTTCTCTTGCTTCATCAACGCTTTTCACTCTGCGACTAAATCCATACAGGCGGCAGGTGAACTCCTCAACACCATTGAGGAGCTGTTCATCAAGATCCCATGAGTTCCCTACCTCTGCAAAGACTTGAATGAATTTCGATGTTTGATTCAGCATCTTCATTGGTCGCACCTTTCCTTTGCCTTTGAATGCTGATGTGCAGTCAGCACCAGTGAAAGCATGTAGGGCCAGAAGAGCTGCAATGTGCTCCTGCGAATAATCTTCTGCCAGCAGGTTGATGTCAATTAGTCTATCTCCCATGTCAAAGATGATGTTGACAGTTGATGACTTGGCATAATACAGGAGAATGAAGAAAATGTCTGAGTCTTTTGCTCTGACTCTCACTGTCCTGATGTGAGGCATATTTGTCTGGATGTAGTGCATGTAAATAATCACCCTAACATCTGTTTCTTCATGTTTTGAGCAGATCTCCGGGAGAAGTTCCTTTGACACAACTCCAGCATTACATTCTACCCTGTAGGCTTGACCAGCCTCTATGAAAATGACAGGCCTTCGAAGGACATTTTCCATCATATCTTTGGAGCTCCAGTGATCCAGTAGTAAATGAATGAGTGCTTTCTTGTTTTCATCATTTGTGAGAAAGGCCTTCCAATCAGCGGGGCGATGAACATTCAGCCCATTCACAATAAAACGTTCACCACAGCCTCTGCGATCTCTCTCGGCTGATTTTGGTGAATGAAGACGATTCACGTAAGTGTCTGTGCTGAATATTGTTTCAGCTGATGCAGGTAGACTTGTGAATGTTCTCTCTGATATTGCCTTCATTGTCTGGGGTACATCACGCATGTACAATGAGGAATTTCCATCCTGAATGAGAGCACATTGACCTGGAGGAGGAAGCTGTGCATTCTCAGCATCTTTGATCATGTGGTTCATGCCTTTTGCTTTGTTGTTTTTTGCAAAAAAGCCATCCATTGTTGAGATGGAGTATGGTGTCACAGTTAGGGGATAGGTCATAAGGTCAGCAGTGCTTATTTGTGCCTTCAGTTCTTGTGATTTAATGAAGATCTGAAAAAGAAACCCACTTGTAGCTTTGTATTGTAGCACTTTCTGGTTCGATGCCACCAGTGTCCTTTTTGGTGCAGTAGATGACATTGTTTTGAACCTGTTTCTCTTGATGGGTTCAAAGAAAAGGACATCTTTGTTTTGAAGTCGATCATGGATGAATTTCTCCTTTTGAGTTTTACCTACTTTCAGACCATTCAGGACATCATGGCGAACATCTTCTGGCATAGCGGCTCCTGAACTCAAACTTGTCAAGGGCTGAGAAGTCTCAAGCTCAAATGGATTAATAAAGCTCTGAAAAGCCTCTACTGTTCTCTGCACTTGCTCCTCAGATCTTGTAATCTCACGTGGTCTCAGATCTCTTTGCTGCTTCTCTGTATATTCACCTCGACCCCATGCCATTTCCCACATGGCTTCTACAAACTCTCCTTTGGCATGGGCAGTCAGAATGTGGCGTTGGCTTGCTTCATGATTACTGGTTATTCCACATATGCCAGTAGAATATGTCCCAGACCCAGAGTTTGACTTGAGCCATTTCATTGCTGTCTCCTCTATTGTTTTGTCTGTGTGGCAGCGGTTGCCTGGGATCTGTGACCTTGAAACACTGATCGCTCCAGCACGCAAAAGTTTCTCAGATTCTGGATGTGTTTCCTCAACATGTTTCAGAAAGTATCCTAGGTAGGTGAGGAATCTTGCATAGTTATGCTGGTCTGAGCAGAAGAAGAGGTCCGGCATGTTGTTTAGTGCGGCTTTGTATCCTTCATAATCATTTGTTTTTACTGCCTTATTCATTGACATGACGAGCCAGATGCAGTCAATATACTCCATCCAAAATTGTCCAGTTTCTCCCTGCTGCCCATTTCTTACTGATTCTCTGAATGCAAGATATTCTCCAATGTGGTGAGGTATGCCTACATTATCCAATGGTGGCATGTGAGTGAGAGATGATGCATTAAGATTGAGGTTTTCCAGTAATGCCGTTCCCTCTGGAGAGAGTGGTTCATGGGTTTCTAGATACTTGTCATAGAGGAGCCTCTCCAGGGCTTCAAGCATGGACTTGTGTGTATTCATTGCTCTGTCCCAATTCTTTCCATCAGTGACCCCTGTCACAGAGCCAGTGGTAATCAGTTTTGCTTCCAAAGCGACTTCTACCCACCCACTCCCTTGACAGTATCTTCTCCCTATGCCTTTCAAATATGCTCCACAGCAATGAAATGTACCAATTAGGATGATATGGTTTCTGTATTTTTCTGGTTCATTCCATATAAGAGGGTATGCTTTCATGCAAACACCTAGGTCAAATGTGGAGATTGTGTACTTTTGTCCAGCTTCAGAAGATGCAACTTCACTGTATCTGAGGCATTCCTGAATAGTTGCCAATTCAGTTATAGGAGAATTGATCATGGGATAGTATCCAATAGTAGTGAGGCATTTGGGGGACTGGCCAGTAAGAGACACCCAGCCTGACAAACCAGGGATGTGCTGATCTTCAGAGTTGGTTTTACGAGCAAGGACCCAAATTAGATCAGATGTTTCTGAGTGAGTATGTGAGGTTGTGGTGGAATTAGGTGACACCAAATTAGGTGGCTCCGACCGTTTCCGTTTATAGTAGGTTGGCAACTCTGTCACAGGACTTTTAAATGACCGTTGTTTTTTTGGAGGCTGAATGCTAGGATTGGACTGTTCTGCGGTAGAGGTCTCGATATCTGCACATAAGTCATGTGTAGGCTGTCCTGAGATGGAGGCTCCTGCATCTGCAAACTCATGCATGGTCTCTGCTGATGGCAGTGCGCCTGGATCATCACAGAAACCTAGGTCTTGCATGTAGATCCCTGCAGCAGTATGGATGGAACCTGCACCATATACATCTGACACTAGCTGATCAAAATTGTCCCAGTCACTGTGAAAGAGTGCACCATCAGGTTGCTTCTTGATGACATCTGAGTTGCTGATTAATGAAGCACTATTGACAATTGAATTGGCCAGAGCTGTTTCAAGTTCAATTGAGTATGTGTATGACTCACAGTGACCAAGCCTATGGATCAACGTGGTGATGCGCTTTGATCTGAAGAGATGGCGCAGTGTCATACAAAGCAAGATGTGCTTTTTCATCTTCCATTGACCTGATGTAGCTGCTCTGCAGAGGTCCTGAGAAATGGAGGATGCCAGACTTTCCTCCCGATGTGACGGCTTCTTATCTCCACAGATGAGGTTTAAAATGAAGCGTAACACTTCTGGTGGAATCTCCTCCTTTGGGTCATGAAGATTGCGAGCCCTCGGGGGCCAAGGCAGTGGCTCAGCTGTTTTGAAGGCAGTAAGAATTTTCTTGTGAAGATCATAGCTCACCTCTTTGCACCAGTCTTTAATTCCTAACTCATAGGCTGAACGCACTGTCGTCTTCATGGATTCCAGGGATTTACAAAACAACAATGTATCTTTAAATTGACTGGATGAGAAGTCAATACAATCTTTCAGATCAGGGCAGCCTTCAATTTTTTGCCTCAGGTTATGACTTGTGATTTCAGCAATAGATGCTCCTCTGAATTCCTTTAAGGTGTCATTATACAATGCTGTAAGGTGAGCAAGTTTAATAACCTGACCTTTCTGGATAACTTCCATTTTGATATGGTCATGCACACGAGTAAAAGCTTTACTGATCAGTGCCTTCTTTGTAGTTATTTCAGATGCTGCAGATGAATTGTGAGTCTGGGGTACTCGTTTTACCATGTACTGTCTTCGACAGCATTCGTGATACTGTGCCTCCTTAGCAAAAAGGTCAACTCCTCTGATTTTGCATAGCAGGTCTTCATCATCGAGTTCCTTGGCTTTTTCCTCTATATTTCTGTATGCACTTGACTGGAATTTTTGTAGGTTGTATCTTTTGCCAGACACTTGCTTCACTGTGCTACCTTTGCAGAATATGCAGTACTGCCCAAACAAAACTGGGGAATCCAAATGATCTCTGGCTTGTCTTGTTGACACATTCTCTGCTTGACACTTGTCTAAAGCATGCTTTGCCTTTTGGAAAAAAACACGTTGGCAGCTTTTATGGTAGCCACAATCCAAGGACAATTCATCAGGAATTGATTCAACAATATCTTGCATTCCACCACAATCAAACACTTGTGTTTGAAGTTTCTTTTTCATGTCATGAATTTCAGAAAATGCAGTCTGCGGATCAGCCTTAGAAGACAAAAGAATGAACCTGTCTTGTACAGTCCCCTTATTACCATGTAGGATACAGTTTTGAAGACATGGCTGAGGTAGTGGATTTTGTTTTGAAGAACCCTGGCCAATTGTCCAGTCTTCATCATGATGCCTTTTCTTAGGCATGTTTCCAGGTTTAGATTGTTGATTGTGTTACACCCATCTGAAAATAAGTTTCAGTAGAGTAATGAATTCATAATGTGCAAAAATCAAATTATGTAGATATCTATTAACATGATCTAACGTTAATATGGATGACAATGCTTATAAAACAGCATCTAAATAAGAAAAGATTACACTGAGAGGACTTCTATCAGGAAGCAGAGGCTAATAACCACAGCTAGCCAACAAATCAGCTATCTTTGGTAGTGCTGGAAATACTTGGTCAAGGCGGAAGACAAGGCAAAGATAAGGACAACGATTTAATACAATAGTGGATGTACGGTATTTCACTTTATGTAACTTAATGATATAAATCGTTTCTGCCTGCCATCTTTAAAATGATCCCCACGAGCGACATTTGATTAGCTAAAACATATTAGACAATCAAAGTTAGGTGGCTGTGCATTTAACACACACACACACACACACACACACACACACACACACACACACACACACACACACACACACACACACACACACACACACACAAACACACACGCACACGCATGTACACACCGAAGGGGATGAACTTACCTCAAAATGGTCTTTGAAGTGAGAATAATTTCGGATGGGACGTTGGTCAGAATGCTGGTTCGGTTAGTGTGTTGGCTGGTTTTGTGTGTAATCTTGCATGCTGAATACCTTGTCTACAGTCATTCACACAAGATAGTATAGCACTACACTGCATGCCAACTCTTCTGAAACATGGTTTAAATGAAAAAAAAATCTTCAGAGTGCCATATGAAATGATGAGGCCTGAAGCGTCTTTTTCCCTTCTGATTTCGGATAGGCTACTGTGAATAACTTTGGACATAATATCTGTTGTGCTCTAGCTAGAAGGGTCCTCTTGGTCTTAAATTGAAGCTCATGAACTTGGGTAGTTTTCTATTTACATTAGAGGGACTATTGCATATCATAACAGAGTTGAAAATAATCAAATTTGAAGACAATTTGTCAGGCGGACAAGCATTTTTTGGGGGTTTTGGGTATGTTAAAGATGGTATTTGACAGAAGAAAAGCACCAAGCCCTGAAACATTTTTCAGGTTGATTCCCCTATGTGACAGGGTGATCCATGTAAATTTACAGGGCTCTAGGACCATTTTTGCAGTTGCAGTACCTTAATATTTACAGCTATATAATTTCGCCTGCCACTTTTCCTTAAAATATGTTTTTTTGGGCCCTGAGACCAAACGGGGCCGAGTTGGGAGATGTCCCTATCAACTCGTTATGGCCCAGGGTATAGGCTAACAGGAAATCATAGTGAAAAAAAGTTAGCAGAAAACATCCTGAGGGGTATGGGTGGCTCCCGGCCTAAGGGAAAAATATTGATTCTGTGATTTCAACTGTTCGTACTGATTTCGTACTGCTTTCGAATTTCTGAGTAGTTAAAGTAGCAAGTCATTTAAAATGTCAGACAAGTGTTACCCTATTCACGTGCAAATATTCTTTTTGATAAAACCACACCTTCCCAGACCTACGCATATGCTGTAGCTCCAGATGTTCATGGAGCAAGGCGGAATGATCGACAATGGACATTATCTAAAATGGCTTAAAAAGGCGTGTGAAATCATGTAGTTTGAGATGTGAAATGATGTACTTTGAAATGAAAGGAGGTGGCTTTGATGTAAACCATTCACTAACCTGATTGACACACAACAGACTGCTGGTGCTGATTATGTTCCCACTATTTTAAGGACAGGGAAGGGGCCGACCATGATTTAACCCTGTGGTGGTGAAATGGTTTCCACTGACAGGTGGAACAATGCCAGGCTGGCATTTGTATATATGGAGAAGGAGAGAGAGAGAGAGAGAGAGAGAGAGAATATGGCGTAGTGGTGTGCAGCACAGCGCATAGAGTTAATTGGTGTGGAGGGTGGGAGTTGTTAGCAGGGGTTTAAACGGTTGGGCACGGCCCCCACTGCTGACTACAATATATAACTGATTACTCCCACCAAAGTAGAAAAGGGCATATCTCTCTCTCTCTCTCTCTCTCTCTCTCTCTCTCTCTCTCTCTCTCTCTCTCTCTCTCTCTCTCTCTCTCTCTCTCTCTCTCTCTCTCTCTCTCTCTCTCTCTCAACCGTAATACTTCCACAAAATAATTCCAAGCTCTACAATTTCACTCAAAAACTTACAGTCTTTATCTGTGCTTTCCCTATCATTAAAAAAGGCCATCCTCCCTTTTTTCTCTTTTCAAGCTGAGGTCAGGTTATGATTGAGTCATTTTAAGGACAGGGAAGGGGCCGACCATGATTTAACCCTGTGATGGTGA
>NC_085880.1:31285265-31305265 GCF_034702125.1 Engraulis encrasicolus
GCGTGTACGTGTGCGTGTGTGTGTGTGTGTGTGTGTGCAGGTGCAGGTGTGTGTGTGTGTGTGTGTGTGTGTGTGTGTGTGTGTGTGTGTGTGTGTGTGTGTGTGTGTGTGTATTTGTGAAGGAGGGAGGAAGGCAGGGAGGTAGAGAGGGGAAAATAAATGACGGAAAGATGGGAAACAAAGACAAAGGGGGAATGAGAAAGACTTTCAGGCTGTGACTGAAACAAAGTGGCAGGGAGTGTAGGAGAATTCAAAATAAGCAAGAAGAGCACGGAAAGTGGGCGATTGAAACAAAATAAAAATGGATCGAGGTGGAAAGACTACATAGAAAGAGGAGAGAGAAGGAAAAGAAGAAGGAGTGACCAATCAAGTAAGAGGAAAAGAAAGACAGATGGAGGGGACAAGACATGGGGGGGGGCAATAAGTTTGGAGGTTGGGGGGTGGGGGTTTCCCTAAGGAGTAGTCAGTACGGTTGGCAGGTGTGACACTTATAACCCTGAGTTTGAGTGTGTGTGTGTGTGTGTGTGTGTGTGTGTGTGTGTGTGTGTGTGTGTGTGTGTGTGTGTGTGTGTGTGTGTGTGTGTGTGTGTGTGTCTGTGTGTGTGTGTGTGTGTGTGTGTGTGAGAGAGAGAGAGAGAAAGAGAGAGAGAGAGAGAGAGAGAGAGAGAGAGAGAGAGAGAGAGAGAGAGAGAGAGAGAGAGAGAGAGAATGCGTTTGTGCGTGTGTGCAATGTGCATGCATGTGTGCGTGCATGCGTCAGTGGTCCATCATGTACATAATGTAATACTGGTGGGGTCTCCTACTGCCAGAAGTGTCAGCAAGGGAAAGTACAATGACATAAACTTCTAATACAGGAAAGGTGCAGTAGCGGTGCAGTAACTGATGACATAAGGCCCTTTTCCACCGCCCACTCTCTACCCAGTACAGCTCAACACGACATGACTCTGCCACCGTTTGTTGCTGTTTGATTAGCCAAGTATGGCTAATGTTGCCACACGTCCAGGTTTTTCAGGATTGTCCCTTTTTTGTGGTCTGTCCAGGAAAATGAAATAACCTACCCGTGACACGTTTTGTCCCAGTTTTTTACTTCCTCACATTATCTCCCATTATGTAAGTCAACTGGTCTCTCCAAACCGTCCACAAAACCCATGTTAATTATTTCGCTAAGCGTAGCAGACAGACGCAAAGCAAGCCAGGCTGCCGTGGGCACGTATGCAACCTTTGCCTGGCATTCTGAAAGCCAGGTTAGGCTTGGTCGCCTTTGCTTTCGCTGACTTCGACCAGAGAACGCTGCTTCAGTGTTCCATGCAGAGTGCCGATGGAAGGCGGGGTACACATGATAGTTTATGGGGGAGCAAAAGCTCTGCTTATTTTTTTGATTGACCGGAGGGACTGAACTTCAAAGTTCAAACATTAGCGCGAAAGAACATACAGCAATGCCAACCATTATCCATCGAAAGGATTAAATTAAGTGGTTTGCCAGGAGGACAGTTATTTGTCATCTTTGCAGCCTTTATCAATGTAGGTGAGTCATGCAGATGTGATAATCAAACACTTGGGTTTGATATCGTCGTAGTGCCAGTGCACAGCTGTGGCCACGTAGCATTGTGGCTATCTTTGAGTTTAATAACATTGCTCACAAATTACCAGCCTGGTGGGAATGTGTACCGGCTTACTGTACGTCAACCTGTCCCTTCAGATAATTTAAGAGTAGCCCATAAATGTCCGGAAAAGAGGTGTTTCCATAGATTGGGTCATGGGTGCTTGTTCCAAAATAGTTGTCTATATGTCTAAATGCGAGCGCAAAAAAAAAACTGGGCATCGTATGTGCATGTCTGCAGCAGCTGTCAACCACCGTGCGCGCGGACGCCGACCGATGTTTCCCGGTTTTCTACAACTCAGATGTGGCAACCCTAAGTACACACGCACGCACGCACGCACGCACACACACACACACACACACACACACACACACACACTACTGCCCAGCCCTCAAATAGGTATAATTTTCAGATCACTAGCTGCAAGCACTAGCTGCAAGAGATGAACAGAATCAAACTGGGCATTATAAACAAACACCGAAGCACATATGTACAGGAAAGGATCTGTCATAAGGGTATGTAGGCTATATAAAATATTTCCCTTTGCAAGAGTAGCCGTGCCTAGTTGCCTCCTCTAGGGTACGTGTTTGATCCCCCTAGTGAGAGAGAGAGAGAGAGAGAGAGAGAGAGAGAGAGAGAGAGAGAGAGAGAGAGAGAGAGAGAGAGAGAGAGAGAGAGAGAGAGAGAGAGAGAGAGAGGTATCAGTCTGCTTCAGCTTCATGGATATTCATTAAGGCGAGTGATAGCAGCCCAGCGCACACGCACGCACGCACACGCACACACACACACACACACACACACACACACACACACACACACACACACACACACACACACACACACACACACAGTTCTCAGTGAGATACAAGCAAACTCCTCTGGCAAGACATGGCTTCTGGTGATGTCTCTCACTTGCTGCATGTCCTTACTTCCTTTTCTATTGCACGTGACTTTTCCAATGTGCCAATGACAGGCAGGACCAGATTAATGCAGAGGCTATATGGCAGCACCAAGGGGCCCCCACCTGCCAGGAGACCTCTGTTGACCTCCAAGGGTCATCTTGAAAAAAATAATCAATTATTAAATGTTGTTATTACTCATCTCCAAGACTGAGTTGGCATATTTGTCATTCATGGCTCAGAATCATGATGCTGTCGATGTAATTTTGTGGCAGAATCTGCCCTCTGTGGGGGGCCAACAGCAACCTGTAGCCAAGGGGCTCCGGGGCATCTTAATCCGGCCCTGATGAAAGCACAAGTGCACTTTCAAGCCAGACTTCCAAGACAGTAGAAAACTACTATCTGGGTAGGTGCTTTGATTATGTATCGCTTCCACTTTTGAATGTTTTTTTTCAAGATGCAATCGTTTGGTTCAGCTTTTTAAATGAATCAGCAACGTCTTTTAGACCTTATAAACCTTTAGACCTTATAAATAGCCCTCCTATTATGTTTATTGTGGTCCTTACAGTATTGCACTTTCCCAACATGGCAATTGAGATCTTCTGACTAGATGCACTGGTAGGACAGTAGACAAATCTTAAACGGCTCATTAGCTAGAGGGCGATAAATACGTTACAAAGCCCTTTTCATTACATGTTTTCATGCAATTCACAGCACTTACACAAAATTCATTAATTGTAGTGTTTTTAATAAAGCGCAAAATTTGATTAAGCCTTTTAAAAAAGTGTCAATGTTTTAACGTACACATTTAATCTGATTTAATGATGTGACAAAAATATTAAGGCCCAAATTTGGTGTCCTTGAGTGTAGCCTATTAAAACTATTAACATCAGGACAAGATGACAGGTAACCATAGTATAGACTTATACTGTAGGTAATGAACTCTTCTCACCAGCCTGAGGCAACTGGAAGTGTATATTCGTGCTAAGAGTACTGTAGACGGGTATTTAAAGTGTTTATGAAACGAAAACAAAGTAAAGGAATTGGACCACTTCCAGGACAGATTCTGACAGTTCTAAGCCTTGTGAATAAAATGGGATATTGTCTGGGTGATATTTTGTCCTAAAAGTCATGTTAAAACGTTCCCAAAAAGTGTTTTTTTGGTGACATGCAAATTTTATGCAAATGATATGCGTGACATAAAAGGGGGGAGTTCACCTCATTCCACCTTGTTCAGATCAATGGCGGCTAGTACCGAACCAAAGCGCAGTGTCAAGCAGTGTGTTGCTGGAGGGCCGAACGGTGCTAGCTGCAAAAATGGCTACTTGACAGAAGGAATATCTTTGCACAAGTTCCCTTCTGTGAAGAATGATGGAACTGTGGCCAACTGTGGAGAAGGCTAAAACAAGGGCTCTGTGGATTCAATTCGTACGCAGGCACCGGTGTGGCAGCTTTTGTGATATGCACCGGATTCTCATCCGCCCTGTAGGCTATCTGCTTGTAGGATAGACTGAGTAAAGTTAAGTATAGGGTACAGTTGGGCTAAATCAAATATGCCTGTGTAACAACAAGACTCTGATCTAATTCCAAAGTGTAGGCATAACATAAATGACAGCCCCAAAACATTTGCTGACCATATCGAAGATTGTGTAATCTCTGTTTATGTTGACATTCGCTTCCTGCCATACATTTGTCCCACATCGCTTGCCATAGCCTCGTACAAGCAGATGTACATGTGGATGAGAATTCCGGTGCATAAAAGCTGCCACACCGGCGTGGTTTTGAAGCAAGCTCATGGTCACTGTTGTGCTCGGCACATTTCCACCCCTCGTGCTTCACCACAAATGTGGAGATCGTGGGAATGGTTGAACTGAAGAGAATGCTATTGTCTCAAGCAGTTCCAACAATTGACATCGCCGGCGTGCAGACTGAAACTGCCCCTGTAACTGCTCGTGCACTGTTTTGCTTTAGGCTACGTTTTACCTTGTCCATCTGCTTTGTATGTTGATTTCAGGAAAGGGTAATGCACATTACATGCCAAACCGATGCAAATGCTCTCGGGATATGCACTTTTTGTTGATTGCCATTCCACTGGTCAATAAATTGGTTTTGGGATATCCGCGCTTCAGCCTCCGTGGTGCTCTCGGTCGAGGACAGCCAACTCACAGACTGGGCTACTGCTTAGCGAATAAACAGAGATGCATATAGCGTAGGCCTACTTTTTTTCTCTCTTCTTCTTTTTTAGGATTTCGGGGCTGCTCCAACAGCCTATTACCTCCGTTTTTTCTCTAGTTGATACAATTTTTGCATGTACATGCATTTCAATCACACTATATCGCGCAATTGAATCAAAATGCCCCCCATTTGTCAACAAATACACACGCCATGTCATCTTTGGGTCATGGCAAAGCGCCCTTAGCAACCGTAACCATAAAGAAAACAAACTGTCAGGCTAGGTCAACAATCGTCACTTCGTCTGTCAGACATGTAACTTTCTGCAGATGTATCAGTGCCTCTGAAATAGATTTGTGCTGCTGTTTTTTTTTCTCATGAGGTTGGATGTGTGGTTTTTCGACACGCTGATGTTTGTATCAGAATTTTGGTTCCTTTATAAGATGTGGGTCC
The DNA here is from genome assembly GCF_034702125.1 of Engraulis encrasicolus. Taxonomy (NCBI): domain Eukaryota; kingdom Metazoa; phylum Chordata; class Actinopteri; order Clupeiformes; family Engraulidae; genus Engraulis; species Engraulis encrasicolus. Next base: position 31,290,391 of record NC_085880.1, read on the forward strand.
ATCAAATGTGTGTTGTTTTCTCAGATCGCCATACTAGCAAACCAGGGACTCCCCTCTTTGATGTCACAGCCCAGCTCATTAGTCACACCAAATTTCACAGAATTCACACTTTGAGTTGCCATTTTAACAAGTTCCTCCAGGATGATTGGGTTCAAAGTCTCATCGATGCTATCAGAAAAAACAAGGCTTTAATGGGAATGACCGTTTGTTTTCGTTTCATAAACACTTTAAAGTTCATGTTAGATTTTTTTCCAGTTCACCAATGTGCATCCAATTACTTAAATTTCACATCCTTCACCTCCTCTACTCTCCTTCCTCCCCACCTTAGCATTGCATCATTGTACGCTACACAGACACACAGACACGCGCGCGCACACACACACACACACACACACACACACACACACACACACACACAAACACACACACACACACACACACACACACACACACACACAAACACACACACACACACACACACACACACACACACACACACACACACACACGCCCACACGTACGCACGCACACACACACAATTTTCTCTTTTCGTACTCATTTCCCAGTTCTCTCCCCCATTCTACTTTCTTCTGTTTTCCCCCTCTCTCTCTCTTTCTGTGAGAAATTTATTTTTTAATAGAATTAAATGCAAATGAGAGGAGAGCTGATTATCATATAAACGGCCATGGCCCAAAGGGACAGCCCAATCTGACTCCATTCCTTTATTTTATCATATCCTCCGTCCCCTTCCTTTCTTGTGCCCTCTCTCCTCCTCCTCTCTTCCTCTCCTCCCTCTCTCTCCTCTCCTCCCTCTCTCTCCTCTCCTCTCCCTCCTCCCCTAATCATCCCACAGTTGCTCTTATAAAGACATGAGGAGGAGGATAGGGGAAAGGGGACACAGAGGTACAGAGAATGATAGCATTGAGCTAGCCTGCCTGCCTGCGTGTGTGTGTGTGTGTGTGTGTGTGTGTGTGTGTGTGTGTGTGTGTGTGTGTGTGTGTGTGTGTGTGTGTGTGTGTGTGTGTGTGTGTGTGTGTGTGTGTGTGTGTGTGTGTGTGTGTGTGTGTGTGTGTGTGTGTGTGTGCGTGCGCGCGCGCGCGCGCGCGCGTGCGTGCGTGCGTGCGTGCGTGCGTGCGTGCGTGTGTGTGTGCGACTGCACGTAAATACAAACGTGTGCATGCATGCGTGTATGTGTGTGTGTATGTGTGCGTGTGTGCGGGTGTGTGTGTGTCTGTGTTAGTGTGAGTGTGTGTTTAAGGGGACAAGGTGTTTCCTGCACTATGAACATTAGGTCCTCCATAACGTATTGTGTGTGTCTGTGTGTATGTAAGTGTATGTGTTTGCATGCCTGTGCACTGCACAGTATGGATGTACAGTGTATGTGAGTGCGTGGGGCCGTGAGCGTGTGTGTGTGTGTGTGTGTGTGTGTGTGTGTGTGTGTGTGTGTGTGTGTGTGTGTGTGTGTGTGTGTCTGTGTGTCTGTGTCTGTGTCTGTGTCTGTGTCTGTGTCTGTGTGTGTGTGTGTGTGTGTGTGTGTGTGTGTGTGTGTGTTTGCTTGTTTATGTTATGGCATAGAATATAAAATGGAGGCTGATAATAAACATGGAAAGTAATGCATTTTCAAAGTGTGCACCAGGGATATAGTCTGTTCAGAATACATTATGCCGGAAAGCACAAATAATGCGATAGAATCGGATACTTATTTGCTTCTTATTATTCAGGGGGAAAAAAGCAGTCAACCCCACAGCCATTATGTCGCTCCAAATCGACTGAGATCACAGTGGATAGCTGCCAGATACAAATTTCATTTCAGTCCGCAACACAAGGCATTAGTTTCATAAAGTAGTTATTTCATTTATTTCATATTAAGAGTACTCAAACGTGATTGCTGTATTGTACAGCTTGTGCCCTGTCACTGATGTGGCAGTTTTGTGAAATTCCTCTTTGCAAAAGCAAAGGCACTATTAGAGAGGTGCTGTCATGTGAGAGCAGCACTCAAAGAACAGTCATTTCCATCTCAGTGACAGAAAAAATAACTTAGTCGTGCATATTTAGATAATTCCAAGGTAGGCCTACATGTTCATGTTCAGATTAGACTAACCGGCTGATTGCCATGAGCCCAACATGCCATGATACCAAAATGAGTTGTATTCAACATTTATACTGCGTACAGATGACTTTGCTTCCCTGAAGAAGAGCATAAAACCTGTGATATACAACATCTACTTGTTCTGATCATAACTAACACCATCTAATGTGCGGTTCTAAGATGGGATAAAGCAGAGTATCGATTTTGATACCCCCATGGTCGTCTTGAAAGTCGGCCATCATGAAAGTCTTGATCTCTAAAGGTAAATCAGGTCATTCTCCCAGTGTTGAGTATATCCTACAATGTTTTTGGTCAAAATCCATCCAAAAAATTATCCCACAAATAGACCCACAGATGGGCAAGCGGCGAGCAATACACCTCCGGCACCTTCTGGGAAAGGCAAAAATATTCTGCGACCAGGGAAATAAACTAAGGGTGTTTTCACACCTAGTCCCCTTGAAGTGAACTGAGCTCAGTCCTCTTTAAATGGACCAAAAAGTGAATCGACAGCATAAGGACTCTGTTCTGTTTTTGTTCATATAGTGAGTGTAATACAAAAAGAACTGGCTGCTCTTTCTGGTTTCATTAGGCTTTTATGGGGTGTCAGTCACACCCGGTCATCACACCCAGTCAGTCACACCTGGTCCCTGATTAAGCCTCGTCACAGGTGTAAATTTGCAGGACTCTTAAGAGAACCGTACTGAGACCACGTCAACAAAGGTCTTAAAAGGCTTATATGACTGAAAGGGACCAGGTGTGAAAACATCTCAGTGCCAGAGATGTCAAAGTAAAAGTAAAAGTAAAAGTCGGGCCTACTTTTGTGGTGCAATTACAACACTAGCACATGGCATTACATAGCTGTTACACCATTTATTCCATTGTACCTAATGAGATAGACACTGTGTTGTTCCTGGAAAACACTGAAAACCTACCAAGGACCCACCACAAACTTGATCCAACCAGCGCAGAGGTAGCTGATCATAAGACAAGTACAGGGCCGGCCCATGCCTTTAAGGGGCCCTAAGCAAAATTTCATCCGGGGCCCCTAGACGCCCCTAGTGACCAGAAATTGAATTGCGGGAACTCCACAAAAAGAAGGCAGAAAGACTTAGGGTGTAACATAGTCAAATGTTCTATCTAGCAGCTTCCTTTGCGGAGGTCTGCGCTCTCTGAGTGCTTCTAGTTACTTTTACTTTTATTTTTGACATCTCTGCATTGTACACAATGCAATAAAGAATGTGTTTTAGTTGCAGCACAGAGGTTGCATTAAGATTGCCGTCTCGTAACACGTCTTGCCAATGGAACAATTAACTGTTCATTAAAAAAAACTAACTATCATACAATATAAGCCAACATTTTTAGAAATAGCTCAAAATGTCAATCTATTGATGCATTAAAAGCAAATAGTTCGATAGTTTCAGTCTTTGTATTATGTAGCATTGTAAAACCCTTGATGTAACATCCATGGAAGTAGCATAGAAGTAGCATGCTGTTCAGTAGCTCTTCAAGTTGACCTACAGAACTTCTTAAAAGCAAAAGGATATATGAATGGATGGCAACATCATTAGAATTTGATTACCCCCGTCAGCGGAAGGATATCTCTACTGACAATAATGTCTATTTGCAATGCAAAAAAGGAAACCTTTGGGTTCATAACACAGGTGGATCCTTGCAGACGTTATATTTCTTGCCAACATCAATCATCTCTTATAAGAATTCAAATTGACCACATGGGGCTCAATAGAGGAGAGAGAGGGAGTGGGAGCGGGAGAGAGCGGGAGAGCGAGAGAGAGAGAGAGAGAGAGAGAGAGAGAGAGAGAGAGAAAGATAGAGAGAGAAAGAAAGAGAAAGAAAGAGAGAGAGAGAGTGTGTGTGAAGACCCTGCTCATTAAAAAGGCTTTGACATCAACTTTGGCGTAGCAAATAGCAGCAGAATGAGAAATTGATTAATGGGAGGAGAGGGACTTGCAAGGGGATTGTGTGTGTGTGTGTGTGTGTGTGTGTGTGTGTGTGTGTGTGTGTGTGTGTGTGTGTGTGTGTGTGTGTGTGTGTGTGTGTGTGTGTGTGTGTGTGTGTGTGTGTGTGTGTGTGTGTGTGTGTGTGTGTGTGTGTGTGTGTGTGTGTGTGTGTGTTTGTGCGTGTGTGCGTGCGTGCGTGAGTGCATGAGTATGTGCGTGCGTGCGTGTGTGTAAGGGGACAAGGCTGTTAATAGACAACAGCAATGGTCCTGTTTCTGTAATCGCCCCTGCCCTATCAGGCTAAAAAATGACCTACTGCAATAACCCAATAGCGGTAATACCCTCTCTCTCTTGTTTCCTCTCTATCAAATGCGCTCTCTCTCTCTCTCTCTCTCTCTCTCTCTCTCTCTCTCTCTCTCTCTCTCTCTCTCTCTCTCTCTCTCTCTCTCTCACACACACAGACACAAACACACACACACACAAGCACGCACACGCACAGACACACAGTCATTGATAAGATTTATGCACGTATGCCTTTTGTGATGATGCTTCTTTTTTTGCTGGCGGACTGCTTCTTTTGCTTGTTTGTTTTATTGGAAAAATATGATTGAATAGATTTTGCTCTGCCATGCAACAACAGTACAAATGAGGTTCCCCTCCGTATATGCTGAGCACTCAGAGAAAAGAAACAGTGTGTTTCACATTCACACTTAACGAAAAAGGACAAACTCTTATACGTAGCTTAGTACTCTTTCATCTCCCCCCCATCTCCTCCTACCGACTTTTATCAGCTGTTGGCCTACAGCGGCAGCATCCGTATCTGTAGCCGTAGTAACAGTGGCAGCAGCATCAGTACCGGCAGCATCCGTATCCTCCCGTGGGCCCCTCTCCGGCTCTAGCCTCTGTCTTACGCTAAGCACTGGAGGGGGATAAGTGAACGAAATGAAGCGCGTCCAACTCCGCTGAGAGTAGCAGCTCATCTGACATGCTAACACCCCCACTAAACCATCCTCTAACAACTCTGGATTAAAGCACACAGTTAACAGCCAGCGCAAGGCAAGGCAAGGCAAGACAAGGCAAGGAAAGTCCCTCATCAACTCCAGATGCTGCCTGCTCCTTACTGCTAAACTGCTCATGATGCTGCGTCTGTTTCCCACTCGATGAATCCCCCGCTCGTGTTTGTTTCATTTTCGTTAGAGAGTTTTATGATAACAATCTCCTCTAAGCTGTCCCATTACCCTTGAGAGGTAAATGTGATCATTTTTAGCTCCGTATTTATCCACACTGCACAGACTTTGCCGAGATTATTGCGTTATTAAGGCATCTTATCATGTTTTTTTTTTTAAACATACGGATGAGGTTAAAAAGGTTTTAACAAGCTTTTATTTAGGAGGGTTACTGTGTTTAATGCTTAATTGCCGTTTAATGTATGCCAGCACTGAGGGGTGACATTGCAGTCTGAAGACATGTCACTGGTGATTAAACGCAAGAGCAGACACCGGGGCAGCTCTGGCTTGGCTGCTTCAAAGACAAAGTGGACGATCGTCAAATTATCACACAGAATAACTGAGCGTTTGAATGAGTGACTGACTTATAAAGAAAGATGCTGGGAGAGGGAGAGGGGACGAGAGAGAGAAAGAGAAAGACAGAGACATTGAGAGAGAGAGAGAGAGAGAACGAGAAAGATGAATAGAATATAGTCAAGGATGAGTAGGGTGGCAATGAAATCTAATATAAGGGGGGGAAATGGAGAGATAGATAGTGAAAGAGAGTAACACATACAAAGAGGATGGAAATGAAAATTGAACAATTTTAATTATCCTGCCGCTTCTGATAGCGCAAAATTGCCTGTAGCGTCTTATTATGAGTGGGCATCTGGTGCAGTTATGTTTTAAATCACAGAGGAAAACACTCATTCATATGCAGGGTCTCAAACCGCACAGGTCTAATAAGAAAAGCCTTTAAGTTACAGTATGATCATAAAGTAAATACAAGCATACCGTTAAAGTAGCTGAACTTTCAAGTCAATAAACTTGCATTATACGACAGAATCTATTAAATTGAAATTTACTATGTGTTGATGGTTAATGCCGTCACTTTTTTTTTGCCAGTTTATTTTTTATTACAAATCCCACACAACAGTGAGCAAACTATCAACAACCTCAATAATGTCTTTTGTGTGTGTATAATAGAATTTTAAATATTTAATGATTTTTTTCCAGTTTAAAAAGTTTAATTATTCTGCACCCCCATCAATCCACTATGAGTATACAGTAACAATACGCTACACAACAAGTCTGGAGGTCTTGACAGTCTTGCCGTTTAACTGCAGTATGTGCTATATAATCTTGTGCTTTAAAAATCATTTGTTTTTATAAAACCTATAATAAAATCTTTTTAATAATAATAAAAAAGAAACCTGCCCCCACATTTTCACGAACTATAACCTTCCTACAGTATATCGTACGTCATCACATTGGTTGCAGTATGCTTCACAGTTTAAATTTAGTCAGTGTGTTTCTTGGCTCACTCAGACAAGAAGTGGGGCCATTTTAGCAGTGACTCGGGTAAAATCAGCCTGCTACAGAGGGAGTTTGATTGACAGTCGTGTGTGTGTGTGTGTGTGTGTGTGTGTGTGTGTGTGTGTGTGTGTGTGTGTGTGTGTGTGTGTGTGTGTGTGTGTTTGCGAGCGTGCCTGCGTGTACGTGTACGTGTGTGTGTTTGTGCGCGCGTGTGCTTGTGTGTGTGTGTGTGTGTGCGTGCCTGTGCATGCATGTGTGCAAAGGTGTGTGTGTGTCTGTGTGCGTGTGTGCGTGCACACTGTATGTGTATGTGTAGTTGCGTGCGTGCGTGAGTGCGTGAGTGCGTGAGTGCGTGAGTGCGTGCGTGAGTGCGTGCGTGCGTGCGTGCATGCTGGACGCTGCTGTGGCCTGATGAGTGGGGTCCAGTTTGCAATCACTTCATGTAGTTCTGCAGCAGTCGTCTGAGGCCAGGGGGAGATGGAGGTGTGTGAGGTGGTGGGGGCTTAGAGGTGGGTTTTTCTGGCAGGATATGGAGGGGTGGACAGAGAGAAGAGGAAAGAGCAGGAAACAAGGAGGAAAGAGAAGGAAAAGGGAGAAGAAAAAAGCATGGAGAAGAAAAAAGTGAAGGAGAGGTGATATGGTGTCACATGACAGAAATGTGAGAGAAAAAGAGAGAGAGACACATGAATGTAGAGAGCAGTAGAGAGCACGAGAGAGAGAGAGAGAGAGAGAGAGAGAGAGAGAGAGAGAGAGAGCAAGAGAGCGAGAGAGAGAGAGAGAGAGAGAGAGAGAGAGAGCAAGAGAGCGAGAGAGAGAGAAGCAGAAAGAAAGACGAGAGCGAAAGGGAGAGAGAAAAGACAGGCTACAAGGCTAAGAGGTGAAGGATGGGATACCCTGATTTACTCCACATGGGGAGCGACAGAGTGGGGAGTCCACCATGATCAGGGCAGAGCATCCACTACTGCAGATACAGAAGTGGAGAGGATGCCCCAGGCTCTATAAAAACAACCTGTGTGTGTGTGTGTGTGTGTGTGTGTGTGTGTGTGTGTGTGTGTGTGTGTGTGTGTGTGTGTGTGTGTGTGTGTGTGTGTGTGTGTGTGAGAGAGAGAGAGAGAGAGAGAGAGAGGAGAGAGAGAGAGAGAGAGAGAGAGAGAGAGAGAGAGAGAGAGAGAGAGAGAGAGAGAGAGAGAGAGAGAGAGAGAGAGAGAGAGAGGCTTCACCAGACCTGATTGTGACAAACTGATTGTGACGGTGTGACACAAGTGATGTGTCTCTGGCAAAGCGCAGCAAACTAGTGCAGTACAGTACAAGGCTGAGGCATCCCACTGCTCTACTCCATATGCCACCCTCAGCATAACATGTACTCTCATTCAACTCATCCCTCATCCCTTCTTCTTCTTCTTCTTCTTCTTCTTCTTCTTCTTCTTCTTCTTCTTCTTCTTCTTCTTCTTCTTCTTCTTCTTCTTCTTCTTCTTCTTCCTCTTCTTCCTCTTCTTCTTCTTCTTCTTCTTCCTCTTCTTCTTCTTCTTCTTCCCACCCCCCCCTCTCTCTCTCTCTCTCCAATACTTTCTATACAAATGGGACCACTTGCCACCAGCCCACAGCCTGGCAGGCTTCTATTGAGGCGGTGATGGAGGTTGTTTACACATTTCATTTATGTGAGTTTTTTTCCCTGGATTTCAAAGACAGCTTTTTAAAAAATTAAATCTCTCTGCCTCTCATCATTGCGTCTGCTTCTCTCCTTTTAAAATTCCTCCCCTCTCTCTCGCTTGTCACATTTCCCCTCTTGTGTCCTCTCCCCTTCTCCCTTCTCCACCTCTCCACCTCCTACCATCATTCCTTCTCTGTTCTCTCTCTCTACTCCCCTCCTCTCTTCCCTGCTCCTCTATCCTCAGTATGTTCCCTCTCCTCGTTCTGTTCCCTCTCCTCCTTTCCTGTTCCTCTCCTGTCCTCCCTATCTCCTACCTCTCTACCTCTCTCTTCCTCTCCTCCCTCTCTACCTCTCTCCTCTCTCTCTTCCTCTCCTCCGTCTCTCCTTCTCGCCTGTGGGGCCCACAGGAGAGGCTGGCGGGGATGTTCCACATTAGAGGCACAATGTCAGCCTAAATGGATCAAATTAAAGTGACGGGACATGCTAAAACGATACAAATGAAACGCGGGAGAAAGAAGATTCATGACTCCTCACTCTTACCGATGCTCTCTCACACACACACACACACGCGCGCACGCACGCACGCACGCACGCACGCACACGCACGCACGCACGCATGCACACGCACGCACATGCACACACGCGCTCGCACACGCAAACACACACACACACACACACAGACTTGCCTAATATCTCACTGTCTTTCCCTTCTTTTTTCTCTCTCCCTCCATCTCTCTCTCACACAGGCACAAAAATACTCCACATACACACACATGCAACCCCCCACCCCCCACCCACCCGACACACAAACACACACGCACACACACAGCTCTTTACTCAGCCAGCATTTTTCAATAAATCAAAAGTCAATGAAATCAAACACATTATCGAGGAAGAGAGTGTATGTGGAAAAAAGAGAGCAGGAAAGAGAGAGAGACAGAGAGAGAGAGAGAGAGCAGAGAGAGAAAGCAGAAAGAGCGAGAGAGTGAGGAGAGAGAGCGAGAGAAGAGAGAGAGAGAGAGAGAGAGAGAGAGAGAGAGAAAGAGACTGAGAGAAAGAGAGAGACAGAGAGAAAGAGAGAAAGTGTGTGAAAGAGCAAAAAGACGTTTGACAGATCGCACCGTGAGGGGAAATGAAATCCACCTAATGGGTCTCTGCACAAGCACACAGCACAGTGACGGCACTCTGGATCGCGTCTCTAGATGAGACAACAGCAGGGTCTCTCATCCACCCAGAGGAGAGCAGCCTCATCGAGGATGCTCCCTACACCTCAACACTCTGCCACCCTCAGTCCAGTTAACTACAGGACACTGACTTCTCTTTTGACTTAAATTACACACAAGCTAATAGATATTCTGAAAGAAAAGCAAGTAAATTAAATGGACGGATGGATGGATGGATGGATGGATGGATGGATGGATGGATGGATGGATGGATGGATGGATGGATGGATGGATGGATGGATGGATGGATGGATGGATGGATGCAAAATGAAAGGGATTAACGAAAGACTGGGTGGATTGATATATACATGTAATTGTATAGAAGGATGGCTACGCAAATGATAGACAAAAGGACGGATGGTGTGCTGGATAGAGAGACACATGGATGATTGAATGAATGAGTAAATGAACAGATGGATGACAAGTTGGCTGCACAGATGGATGTATGAACACAGTAGATGGACGTATGCACTGTATGGTGGGAGGCCATGTCATGGACATGTGAGGTCATCAACACGGCTGCTGTGTCAGACCAGCGCTTCACATGCTCAGAAGAATAGTCCACCTGACACTCTGCACTGTACTGTAGAGTGTTGGTCAGGAGGATAAGTCCATCTGACATGCTGTAGTGTTGGTCAGAAATAAGAGGAAGTCCATCTAACAATACTGTGGTGCGGCTAGAGAAACGGAAGAAAGGCACGGAGGAGGTCAGGAGAGGAGGGGAGCGAGATGGGCATGTTTGCTGTCCTATGGGATTTTACTTGCAGCTGTGCTCTGCTGACCTGGCCAGTGGAGTGGACGTGGACGCTCAGTGGACTGGACTGGCCTGTCAGGTGGGCATCGTAAGTGACAGGAGAGTTAAGAGTAAGGAACAGCACAGGAACAACAGCTATGTCAATTCAACTGCTATGACATCAACATTTAAACGGTTGCTTTTTTTAGAAATAGGATACATTGCTTTGGAAAAGAGACACTGGAATTATTATGATCATATGGCCAATGAAATTAAATTATCTAGACAGAATACAATATTTTATACAGATCCTTTTTTCTTTACTTTTATTTTTTGTCTTCACTTTTATCCCTTTTTGCTTCAATTTGTGCTTCATTTGCTGTGTTATTATGCTTGTATTGTTGTGACATACTCTGAATGGCCTCTGTGTATTTACAATGCTATACAAATAGTCCTGCTTTGCCTAAGAAGGTTAAAAACAACTTCCTATATGTTTTCCTTGTGAACCAAATTCATAACAATTTCCAGTCAACATCATAAAACAACATATTTAAAAACACCAAAAATCAGGGCCAGTGGCCAGAAATTGGAGATGAGTGATGAACCACCAGTCCTAAAATATCAAGGGCACAACTGACCGCATTAAAAGGAAAATAAATCTGCCAGTCCAAAACTGACTCAGGATATGACTTTTCAGAGATGAAAAGGGGGGGGGGGGCAAGTTAAGGATATGAGCTTTAGCTTAGAGTGTTGCAGGTTCAAATCCCACCCTACCATTCCCTACTGTACTCCATGGCTGGGGTGCCATCGACCAAGGTGCCTAACCCCACACTGCTCCAGGGAGTGTAACCAATACCCTATAAATAACTGTAAGTCGCTTTGGATTAAAAACGTCAGGTAATCGCAATGCTATGTAATGAAGCTCAGTGGAATGCATACTCAAAAATCAGAGTGGCATTAACATGAACACCTTACATGTCACCCTCATCCCCATCCAGTGATGTGCTTGTGTAGACCTGCAGATGCGGTATCTCTACATCACAGCTGATGCAAAAACTGGTAGAGATGACACTCTCTCCTTCACACACTCACAGTTTTGACATTTTGTCTCCAGCTCCCCTTCTTTCCCACTTTTTTTTTCTGTCCAATTCCCTCTTCCTCAAATCACTAAGGAGAGAAGCGAAGGAGAGAGAGGATGAGAGGAGAGGAGAGGAGAGGAGAAGGGGTCTTGGGAGCATGACTCAATTAAAGATAAAAGGGACTTCTGACAGCCACTCCAGGGAAGACGGGTGGGATTTGGAGGAAGGGAGACAGGGAGGGGGTGAAGGAGAGAGAGAGAAGGCTGGGTGGGGTGGGTCAAAACAGAAAAGGGTGCTTGCTGGTGGTAGTGGAAATGTCTGTCTTTGTGTGTGTGCGTGTGTGTGCGTGTGTGTGCGTGTGTGTGCATGTGTATGCGTGCGCGTGTGTGCGTGTTGGAGGGTGCGAGTGGGGATGCGGCGCATTGGAGTACTCATTGGAGTAAACCAGACAGACCCAAGAGGAGGCCATGATTGAGTCCACACGGACGTCAGAGTCGAGTCAAGATTGACTACACCATAAATGTTTGCTTATAACACGTCCACCACTTACCATAGCCACTCACCCAGCTGCTGCTTCTTGCTCACGGTTCCTCAGAACCACATTGCAGGACAGGAGGTGGGCAGTCATGTAGGCAACTAACCCCACAGATGTCTTACCAATTAAGACGGCTCTGCAAAAAAGGCTGTGAGGACTCTCATTTGTACCGACAGTATGTCACGCTAGTTGGAATGTCCAGTTGCTTACATAAGAGCTCCGCTAATCATATTTTTTTTTTCCCAGAAATGTAGCAGATGGGGTGCCGTGGCTTAGTGGGCTAAGACACCATGGCATCAACCCAGGGACCCAGGTTCGAGTACAAACAGAGCTCACTCCCGGAGCCCTATCCCGTCTCCCCTCTCTCTACTTTGTCAGGGCTTCTGCACACCGGCTCCGACAAAGTGCGGCGCACTTTTGCTTCCGACAGAATTCGGACCCCCAAACCCAATTTCACACGAACATTGCATTGATAGTCAATGGGCGGCGCCGACAAAATAGAACTTGTCTCTAATTGCTATCCGACATCGGCCAATGTCCACGGACATCGGCGCCAGTGTGCGTGGTTCTATTGAAAACAATGGAATCGAATTTTAGCTGAGCAGTGCTCAGCACTTTGTCGGAGCCGGTGTGCGGAAGCCCTCAGTCTCTTACTGTCCTATCAATAAAGGCAAAAGAAAAGACCAAACATATCCTCAAAACAAGGTAACAGATGAGGTTGCAGATAGACAAGATGGAAGCACCCTAAATCATGATCCAGTCAGAGCAGGGGCGAAGCTATAGGGGGGACAAGCAGGGCATTTGCCCCGGGGCCCAGGGCCCTCCTGTATTGGTGTTGGGGGGCCTTATTCTGACCATGGCAGGCTGTATGGAGGGGCCCTATAGGTGGTTTGCCCAGGGGCCCTGTGTGCAATTGTTCCGCCAGTGAGTCAGAGCATTATAACCAAACACTGAACTTAGAACAAATCCACTGAAACTTTGTGAAATGTGTGTAATGTCAATGTGTGTAATGTGTGGTGTAGTGTGTATAGTGATAATAGTTATGGACCCATGGCCTCCATGTTTTATCACCGGGTTTATCTCTGTCATATCTCTGCACGACCCGATGGCACCTCACAGGCTTGCATCATCATGACCTGTTCGCTGTGACTAGCCCAATGCAAGAGCAGGCCTTGGTTATACCATATAGTATATACGTATATATCCTACACACTATAGGGCAGAGGTAGAGGAGAGGAGCGGGGGAGCGAGGGAGAGAGGGAGTGATTGAGGAGGTGGAGGAGTGCAGAGAAGGATGAATAGCACTCTGATTGCATTGACAGCCACCCCGCGGCCCACAGGTTTACTCTGCAAGTTCTCTCTTTCTCCACTCACTCCAACCGTCCGCTCGCTCCATCTCTGTTCTAAGAATTCCCGTACTCTGAAACACTCTCTCAAACTTGTTCCCGCCATCCCTCTCTTTCTCTCTACATCTCCCGTTTCCTCTCTCAATCCTATTGATGAAAGTTTCTCTCCTTTTTTATTTTTTTCGTACTTGTTTCCAACCCCCCACTCTCTCCTCCCCTGTTTTTCTACATCTCCACCTCTCTCTTGTCATTTCTGTCTCCATCTGCCCCTCTCTCCTCTCCTCCCCTCTCTTTCTCATACCATTTCGCTCCGTATGGGGTTAGTTGCGGCGGAACAATAGCTGTTGATTCTGGTGGCGTGAGGTCCAGCGTTGCCAGATTGGGCGGGTGCCCGCCCAATTGGGCTACTTGGGATGAGCGTCGGCGGGCAAAAACGGGAAAAATTGGCCATTTGGCGTTTTTTTAAGCCGTTTTGGGCCCATAGAAGTCAATGTAATTTGTTGAATTTGGGCGGGATTTAGCGCATTTTGGCGGTTTTTGAGAACCTTTTGGGCGGGATTTGGTCAGACACATCTGGCAACACTGGTGAGGTCTTGCGGCCTCATGCATCATGGATGTGGTGCCCACGGGGGTGTCTCCATCTCCACGTCCCATAAGGACACGTCGCTACAGCTCTGGCTCTGTGCACTCTGACTCTAAAGCACTGCCGCTATTACGGCTAAACCACTGCGCAGGTTTCAGCCACTTTTGAGGAGAAAAACTTGTGGATCTAAAGCTGCCTGATGTGATATGATGTGATCCCATGTAATGCCGTGCCGCTTAGACCGTGTATGCATGCATGTGTGTGTGTGTGTGTGTGCGTGCGTGTGTGTGCGTTGATGTGCCTATCTGTCTATCTGTCTGTCTGTGTTGCCTCAAAGACTGGCAGAGTGTTTTTAAAGAAGGACAGATTGATACAAACGGAGAGATAGAACGGTGACCATATTCCTTTGGAGCTCATAATATCTCTTTCCTTTTCATCTCCCTCCATTTTTCCATCGGCCTCTCTTCTTCTATGCTCATCACATCCACCCCATCATTTCCTTTGTCTTTTGTTTTCCCTCCATCTCACTCATTCACTCTCCTCCTCTACCTCTACACTCCCATCTATCTCCCTCTCTTGCTCTTTCTTTTTCCTTTATCTCTCTTTCTCACCCGCCCTCTCTCCCTCTCTCCCTCTCTCTCTCTCTCTCTCTGCTCTTCCTCTTGGCTGCGTCGTCTGACAGCCAAAACAGATTTGAGCAAATTGGAAAAGCTATAAAGCGCTATTAGGGCAAATAAAACCTCAGTCAGAAGTGCAGAGAGAGATGGGAGGGAGGGAGAGAGAGGGAGAGAGAGGGACAGAGAGAGGGACAGAGAGGGAGAGAGAGAGAGAGGGACAGAGAGAGAGAGAGAGAGAGAGGGGGGGGGCAGAGAGGGAGAGAGAGGGACAGAGAGAGAGAGAGAGAGAGAGAGAGAGGGGAGAGACAGAGAGAGAGAGAGAGAGAGAGAGAGAGAGAGAGAGAGAGAGAGAGAGAGAGAGAGAGAGAGAGAGAGAGAAGGATAGAGGGAACAGATAGAGGTTAAAAGAAGGATGGCGCCAGACAGAAATGATGAGAGGGGGGGAGAGAGGGAGAGAGATGAAAGGCAATTGTACGGAAAGAAAGAGAGGAGGGGGGATCGTCTACACTTTGCCTCCTCCAGACAAATACTGAAATAAG
>NC_085880.1:31312765-31315265 GCF_034702125.1 Engraulis encrasicolus
GGCGCTTTTAAATCAAATGCATTATTATTATTATTATTATTACACTTAGCTGATGGTTTTATCCAATTCAACTTACACATGTTACAGGGTATTGGTTCTAGTCGCTGGAGCAATCTGGGACTAGGTGCCTTGCTCCTATCATGGGCACCTCAGCCATGGAGGGGAGAAATAGTCGAGTACATCTATGGCCAAAATGCACCAAACCCCAAAAAAATTGATACAAAAGGTTTTTCAACTGATTTCAATACATCCAGCTGTCCTTACTAACATACTAAAAATCTAGGAAAATCTAACTTCAGGAAAGGTGTCATTTTCAAGATCAAAGTTTTTTTAAATAAAGGTTACTACATGATAATTACATTGCATGAACTAACATGTTTTCAGGATCTGTTTGTTTGGAGTGCTGTTTGGGTGGATAAAGACACTACTGCTATGGTAATATCCATGTGTTGTTTGTCAGGGCACATCATCAGTGATGAATCATGGTGTCACTAGGTATTTTGGGTCTTTCAGCAGCTGAACTGAATAGACAGGAGCCACTACATGTGTAAGTAGAGGGCAAGGTGAAACGGTTGGTACTGGAGACAGACAATGTCCTGAAAGGACATAGGGCTTTAGCATAGCTTTCGGGTAAGCCAGAGTAGGGCCTGTTGTAGCTTCATAGGCAAGGGTCAGGGCCTTGTATTCAGTTAGGGCATGAAAAAGAGAATGATCAGGTCAGAGAATGATAGATGGTCATCAACAATGACACTTAGATTTCTTGTGGCCTTATTTGAGGCAACAGTAGCAGAATCCATATTGAGTTTGATATCATGGCAACCTAAATCTTTGGCTGGGATCACCAGCAGTGCATTTGGGCGAGGCTCAACTGAAGGTTGCATTCCTTCATACTTGTGGATAGTTCAGAGAGGCAAGAGGAAATGTGTGGAGTCATCTGGCACAAAGTAACTGTGCTTCATCGGTGTAACAGTAGTATGAGAAGCTGTGAGAACAGATAACATGGCCCAGTGATGTGGTGTACATGGCAAATAGGAGTCCCAGCACCAGCCCTTAGGACACCTCTGTGGAGAGGCTATGATTTGAGGACAGCTGACCTTGCCCTTGATACATGCTAAGAATGATACCACCAGACTCAAAGAATGTCTGGAAGAACTTGAGAAACATAAAACTCAATTATTTATCTAAGAGAGATGTTAAATAATCATGTTTTGAAAAAAAATGCTAGCTGGTGAGTCTGCACAAAGATTTTTAGATTTACTACAAAACAAAAAGAGATGTCCATAATCTCTTCTGAAGATATCTTCTGGCTTACTAGAAACAAAATAAAAGAGTAATTTTGAGCTTGGCTTTTTCAGATTTTGAGTTTTTGCATTTTGAAATTTAATGCATATTTAATTAGATATAGTCCAATTACCATATTAAAACATAACATTTCAGAAAACTTGCAATACATTTTTTTCTCACAAATATGTGAGTAATCACCGGATTAAGTTTCATGGTGATATCGGCAAGCTACATTTTTTGGCCTATTCACCTGAAGTGTCTCTTGAACCTTATAATAAGCCTATGGCAGCTATGTTGAAAAAACTCATTTCCCAAAGTCAGATTTTACTAGATTTTTAGTATGTCATTTAGCAGGTCCAATAGTAATAGAATCCATAAAAAAACCTTTTGTATCAATTTGTTTGGGGTTAAACCCTAAATGTACTCGCCTAAAAGGAATTGGTAAGGGTGGGGATTGAACCTGCAACCCTGGGATCAAACCATTACATCACGGCTGGCCCATACTAAGGGGACCAAGGCTGATCTGTTAGCTACCCAAGAGAGATGAGTGGAGATGCTACAGTATAGCCCATTACTGTAATGTCAAGGTGCTCATCACTCAGCAATCAACATAGTGTAGATTTATGTTAACCCTGTGAAACCTGAACCATGAAAGCAATGAGAGAAAATTCTAATTTTTTGGAATTTGCTTCAATATTGGTCCCTTATAAGAAATGTAAAAAAAAAAATCAAAATTTTGTTAAGGTCACTGAGATATTTAATGCATCATATATGATGCATCAGGCTTTAAATGAATGAAAATTCCAATTTCATGACCATTGAAAAATGACTTTTAATGCATTTACAACTTTTTTTTATTTAAAAAAGTTGTCAGACAATTTAATTTGAGGATTATCTTTAAATATTTAGTGAGATCCTGCCATTTTTTAAGCCTATCCTTGTTTTAGCAGGACCATATTTTACATTTCCCACAGCCTGGTTGGGTAATTTTTTAAAATCTATAGGTATGTATACATGGGCACTTCTGATCCGATTAGAATAGGGATATTTTTCTACTCCGATCAGGAATTCCCTTGTATACGGCCCGATCGGACTAGATTTCTTTGATCGGATCAGAATTCTAATCGGACCAGAAGAGGTGGTGTAGTCCGATCAGATGGTCCATGTATACACTCTATTCCACTTGGTTGTTTGTGACGCAATCGTGTCACATATT
>NC_085880.1:31320265-31330265 GCF_034702125.1 Engraulis encrasicolus
ACTATGGTACCCTGCTAGAGCTATGGGGCCATGGCTCTCTTTCTGGTCAATGACTTGTCCCGTCAATGACTTGACGATAATAGTAATGTTCAGACGTGCAATAGAATATAATGATAATGCAGTTCTTCACTGATGGGAATATTTTAATTTAATTTATTGAAATAATTATATTAATTTTGTTTCGGTATGGTTTTCCTGCCAACCTCCTCCTTACCGCCCCCCTAGCATCCCCTCACAGACCCCCATCCACAGTAAATTTTGCTGTGTTGGTTCAACACTTAAAGAGTTCATTTATGTCCAAATGAGGTCAAATCAACCCTCAAAGTGTTGAATGAACACTGCAGAATTTGCTGTGGAGAGGTCCCCGACCAGCACTTTGAAAACCACTGTTGTAAATAACCCACTGTCTCTCCCAATACAACTTTATGAAAATACCGGTAACATGCTTGTGTTCATCTACAGGTCAACAGCTCTGTTGAGAGGAATCACCACTGAATGTTACTGGATTGAACTGATTTGAAAAGGCTACTGAATGTCTACTCAAAATCCTTCATATACTGTATGTACTTTGACTCCTCTCCACAGAATGCACACTTGTGAAAAACGGAATACAGATGAAAGGAAATAAAGACAGATATATTGACAAGTTCATGATATGCCATAAACAAGCCAGACAAAAACAAGCTAGACAAAAAATGGAACAGGGCAGAGAGGGAAAAAAGAGAGAGAGAGAGAGAGAGAGAGAGAGGAGAGCGATGGAGGATAGAAAAAGAGAGAAAGACAGCAAGGAAACAGAGTAGAGAGAGAACAGAGTAGAGCATTGCATAAATCAGTGTGTGTGTGTGTGTGTGTGTGTGTGTGTGTGTGTGTGTGTGTGTGTGTGTGTGTGTGTGTGTGTGTGTGTGTGTGTGTGTGTGTGTGTGTGTGTGTGCGCGCGTCTTTGTGTGTGTGTGTGTGTGTGTGTGTGTGTGCGTCTGTGTGTGTGTGTGTGTGTACATGCGTGTATTAATGCCAATGGCAAAAAAAATCTGCACCAAGACGTGCCTCTCTTCATCCACATCCATTAGCTTAGCTATGAGAGGTATAATCTCCCTTCCTCAAGGGGTGGAGGGGAAACCCAGTCTGAAATACAACCCGCCTCTCTCCGCACCCCTCCTCACAGCCTCTACAGCTCAGGCTGGCTATTTATTGATTACACAGCCATTTAGACAGTATGAAATGAACACGGGGGTTACTTTTTAAGGATAATATGATGATGGAACAGTATTTGTGTGTTCATGTGTGTTCATGTGTGTGTGTGTGTGTGTGTGTGTGTGTGTGTGTGTGTGTGTGTGTGTGTGTGTGTGTGTGTGTGTGTGTGTGTGTGAGTGTGTGTGTGAGAGAGAGAGAGAGAGAGAGAGAGAGAGAGAGAGAGAGAGAGAGAGGAGAGAGAGAGAGAGAGAGAGAGAGAGAGAGAGAGAGAGAGAGAGAGAGGGAGAGAGAGAGAGAGAGAGAGAGAGAGAGAGAAAGAGACCTGTGTGCCTGTGTGTGTGCGTGTATGTGTGCGTGCGCACCTCAGGTATGTGTACGGTGTAAGGCTGGTTGTGGAAGGTGGGAGCGTTGTCGTTGACATCTCCAATCTGGATGTTTACTGTATCCTTCACCACCTGGATAGCAGAAGGGCAGAGCAGAGATATCAATATACACACATAACATACACTAACACACATTGAAATTCATTTTAGAACACATGAAAACACATTTTAGAGACAGACATTGACGGACATTAAAACATGTTGTAGGGATGCTGATAGACACTAGTCAGACATCCCATTTAGAGATATTGGCATCCATTAAAACCCATTATGAGACATCAGAGCCACTCAACAACATACACAAACACCAAAAGACCATTTATAAGCATTAAGTATTTATAAAGTAGAGCCTCCACTGTCTATCGAACCATGATGCTCATTACTCCCACCTACTGAGGACCTACTTGGAGAGTACATGTCACCAAGTGTGTGTGTGTGTGCACGTGTGTGTGTGTGTGTGTGTGTGTGTGTGTGTGTGTGAGTGAGTGAGTGAGTAAGTGAGTGAGTGAGTGAGAGAGAGAGGGAGAGAGAGAGAGTGAATGAGTGAGTGAGTGAGTGAGTGAGTGTGAGAGAGAGAGAGAGAGAGAGAGAGAGAGAGAGAGAGAGAGAGAGAGAGAGAGAGAGAGAGAGAGAGAGATGCACAATTCACAATCCGAAAATCGCAATTTTGGCCGCAAAGATTTAAAAAAAAAATGAAAATTAAGATTAAGAACATATTCGCACAGGGGGCAATATAGTGACCTGCCTCCTTGAAGCCGGAACTGGAGTTTTCTAAACCTGTAGGCCCACCTAACCTTCATGCTATTGCCTTTTATATAATTATTACAATTCAGATTCATTTTGTTTATCCGTTATATAACACATTCTTGGTTATATTTCATTTGTGATTTTAAATAATATCCTCCACAAAAGTCAGCTGTTTATTATAATTGAACAAACGTGATTAATAATCGTGATTTCAGTTTTGATCGAAATAATCGTGATTATCATTGTTTCCATAACCGTGCAGCCCTATTTAGAGAGAAAGAAAGAGAGAGAGAGAGACAGAGAAAGACAGAGAGAGAGAGAGAGACAGACACAGAGAGAGAAAAGAAAGACAAAGAAAAAGGTACAGACAAATAATGAGTGTGAAAATGGATTTGAGAAGATGTGCGTGTGTGCTTGCTTGCGTGCATATATGCAGCATTTGTGAAAGTGCTGAGGCACCAGGTAAGGATCTTGTGTGCATGTGTGGCCATGTGTGTTTGCATGTATGGCTGTTTGCATGTGAGTATGTGTGCATGTTTGTATGTAAATGCGTGTGTGTGTGTGTGTGTGTGTGTGTGTGTGTGTGTGTGTGTGTGTGTGTGTGTGTGTGTGTGTGTGTGTGTGTGTGTGTGTGTGTGTGTGTGTGTGTGTGTGTGTGTGTGTGTGTGTGTGTGTGTGTGTGTGTGTGTGTGTGTGTGTGTGTGTGTGTAAGTTGCTGTGCTTGCAGGAGGTGCTAATGATGCCACAGTATTTACCCCTTGGCTGTCACTGACATGCAGAAGAGCTGTGTGTGTGTGTGTGTGTGTGTGTGTGTGTGTGTGTGTGTGTGTGTGTGTGTGTGTGTGTGTGTGTGTGTGTGTGTGTGTGTGTGTGTGTGTGTGTGTGTGTGTGTGTGTGTGTGTGTGTGTGTGTGTGTGTGTGTGTGTGTACGTGCGTGTGCCTGCATGATGACAGTACTTACCCCTTGGCTGTCGCTGACTGAAAACTCCACCTGCATCTCTGACTTGGTCTGAGGAAAGATAGCAGACACACACACACACACACACACACACACACACACACACACACACACACACACACACACACACACACACACACACACACACACACACACACACACACACACACACACACACACACACACACACACAAGCAGCGAGACAGACAGACAAAGACAGTCAGCTACTCATAATAATGAGGACGAAGATGATAGCGCTTGAAACAGAGAGAGCGCACGAGAGTTACTTTATTAAAATGTAAACCCCCGAGATGAGATATGCTCCATTTTGATTGGCTCGGGAGATGAGAAATGCTCTATTTTGATTGGCTTTGCAGGTGGCAATAAAAAGTCTACATAATAGGGCCGAGATGCAGGAGCGTTGTGGGATGGTGTTACAGCAATAAGCATTTTAATGGGAAGGCTCCAGAGACTTGAATAATAATAACTAAAACACATAAAAAAAAACAACTACTGTAAATAATGGCTGATGATTGAAATGGTGTGATACAGTCCTGAGACTTTGAATAATCACCAAAATAAATAAATAAATAAAAACAACTAAAGCAAACAATGGCTGATTGAAATGCTGTAATACAGTCAGTGTTTTGATGAAAAGAGGAAATAATGTATTCTCCTTTTTTTCCTACCCACTGAACTCCGTCGTTAAACAGTTTATTATCTGGAGAGTGGATAATCCATTTAAATACAAGAAAAGGAGGCGTAAAAGTGGGGATTTGTGTATTCAAAGCAACTATTCAGAGGGAAAATATATGATGATTCAAAAAAGCAAAAAAAAATCATTTGATTACATTTGATATGGATATTTGATTATATTTGATTGTTGATTTGATTAGGTAACTTGTTTTTTATACTTGTAACCGGAATGTGTGTATGTGTGTGCGTGTGTGTGTGTGTGTGTGTTTTTGTGTGTGCGTGCGTGCGTGCGTGCGTGCATGCGTGCGTGCGTCGAGGGGCTTCTGTAATCATGCTACTCTGCGTAGGGTAGGAGAGGAGACAACAAGATACTATGCAGTCGAGCAGAACACCAAAGGCCAGGGGCATGTGTGTGTGTGCAGCAGTAGTGTATTTCATGTTGACGCTCTCATTTTTTTCTTCCTCTCGCTTCCCGGTGTGTGTGTGTGCATGCGTGTGTGTGTGTGAGAGAGAGAGAGAGAGAGAGAGAGAGAGAGAGAGAGAGAGAGAGAGAGAGAGAGAGAGAGAGAGAGAGAGTGTGCGCATGTCTTTCACCTCTCTGTCCAGGGGTTGTCTGAGCCACACCACGCCGGTGTTCTGTTCGACGGCGAAGTAGCGCATGGCCTCCTCCCCCACCACCCCGTAGATCAGCGGCTCCTGGTCAGGGTCCACCGCCTGCAGCTGGGTCACCGACGAGCCTGTAGCACGCACACACCACACACACACACACACACACACACACACACACACACACACACACACACACACACACACACACACACACACACACACACACACACACACACACACACACACACACACACGCACACGCACACGCACACGCACACGCACACGCACACACACACCAGAAAGAGAGAGGGAGAAAGAAATGAGTGAGTGTGAACATGAGATACTCTTCCACAACTGAGTGCCCGTGGCCACCTAGTTGAGTTCAGGTTAAGTAAAGGGATGCAGAGTACAGTAGCAGGGCAGGCGTCTGGCCCCTGCTTGTAGCCAGGAGTCGGCCTACCTGACCTTGTTAAAGTAATAATAATAATAATACTTTCGTTTTATATAGCGCCTTTCAAAACACCCAAGGACGCTTCACAGAGTGTTGTGTTGGAAAGTGTGAGTGTGAGTGTGTGTGCGCGTCAGTGTGTGAGCGTGTGTGTGAATGCATGTAAGTGAAAGTGCTTGTGGAACTAGCAGCCATAAGCCTCCAGGAAGAGATGTGTCTTAAGGTGTTGCTTAAACATGGCCAGTGAAGGGGCATTCTGGATGTGGTCGGGCAGATTGTTCCAATGAATGGGAGCAGCAACATGGAAGGCTCTGTCACTGGTGGCCTTGAGCCTGGTACGAGGGACGAAAGTGGCAAATCATGCGGATTTGATTGCACTGGTCATGAGCACACATACAGTATGTCGGATATCATGCTTGTATTATAATTTGCTTTCAATTTTGTAGAATTCTTGCATACCTCCTTTGGACAGGTGTGTAGGAGTGGAACCCCTGGGTCACCAACGTTAGAGACAAGAAAGCTCCCGTATGCACACTGTTGCCATTTGCAACGTTTATTTGCGATGTTTCGGTCTATTGACCTTCTCGTTCAATTGCCATCTTCTCTCCAACATTATTTGCTTTGTCAATTCTGAGCAATAATCAATTTCTGCGGTCTTCTTTGCCAGTTCAAGTGGCAAATCGGGTAAATTTAATTGTATTGGTCTTGAGCACATACTAGGCTACATGTCGAATTTCATGGTTGTATTATAAGCATGATACCTAAGAAATTGGCCTTCTAGCTGCTCTTCTCTACAGTATGGGGCATAAGAGGAGGCTAAACGTACCCTACGGAAAACAACACTGACAATAGTGGAATTAGTTCTTGGAAATGCTGTCAGCATGCTCTCATACTGTGCCCAGGTATAGTACGAAGTGGTAACACTGATGTACACACACACACACACACACACACACACACACACACACACACACACACACACACACACACACACACACACACACACACACACACACACACACACACACACACACACACACACACACACACACACACACACACACACACACACACACACACACACACACACACACACACGCACTGCTTGGGGTCGAGCAGTACTCAGCCACAAAGCACACAGCATAGTGCAAGTGTTTGCTGAGTCACTATGGCAGCATCACACGTTTAATCGGGAGCCAGTGGGATGCGGTGCAGGCAGGTGGGCCATTTTCACAGCCAGGTGAGAGGAAGTGAGCGAGCAGAGCGGTGGGAGATCTCACAGATTCATGCATGAGTGAGTGCAGAGACTGAGGTAGGGGTTTATACAGGAAGCACAAGTAAATAATGGTTTTAATTGCTGGACTATGACTTTTCCAAACGCTATGGCGTAACACATACCGTGCAGTAGACCCTTTGACCGGATATGACTCAAATTGGATGTTATAATCATTTTTTCTTTTGATGTCAATGTTAATAACCTGGGGTGAAAATGGTCTTCTAAAGAAATCCAAACTTCGCAGAGCTGTCAATGAGGGGGGGTTGGGGGATACTATCAAACATTCCGCTCCGAAATCGTTTCTCTGTACGTTGAGCAATGATACATTAAAAGGAATCTGTAAACAAAGAGCACAAAGCCTCTGCCAAGCACCACATTCTACTTAGCTTGAGCCAGTGTGTATACCAGCACACAGACCAATTTTTTATCAAAAGATTCATGTGTTCTGGGAGCAATTTTGAACAACAACCAGCAAACAAACTCCAGGAAAAACACAAGCTCACTGACCAAGGTAATGTAGTGCAGCTAATTAGTATTCAAAGTATACTTAACATATTTGAACATTTAAAACATTGACTTCCTATTTCAAATCTGGACCACTGCCACTAAGGGATGGCAAGAGGGTCAATATTGTTGAAAAGTCAGAGAATCTATTCTACTGACAAGTGATAGTGATGAAGATGATTGATGATGATGACGATGATGATGATGATGATGATGATTGATGGTGATGATGATGATGATGATGATGGCAAAGACTATTGATTTTCTCTGATGTCTCTTTATAATAATATTGTTTCAATATATTATGAAGAATTGCATGTAGAGCAGAGTGTGGGGGAAACAGTAGGCTAAATGATGATGACAATGACAATGATGATGACGATCATCATCATCATCACCATCATCATCATCATCATCATCCTCATCATCATCATGCGGGATGGCTGCGTATAATGATGATGGATAGCACTGATGACACTGATACATGGAGTGAACTCACATGAAAAAGGAATAAAGTGGTAAAAGCAAAAGTGTAATAAAAACGGTTAGTGATAATCTTCTTCTCCACTGGCTCTCTAGCGCCACCCCCTGCTGTAACTCAGGGCAGCGGGCCTCTGCTTCTCAGCTTGCCTCCGCTCCCGTAGCCCTGGGGTGCATCCCAATATGTGTCCTTGCCTCCTCCACTTGCGCTTGTCTCCTCGTCCCGCCTCCTGGCCCCTCCTCCGTGGAGAAAACAATAAAGTTTCCCAGCTGTCAGCCTCGCCACAACAACTTTTGAGGGACTGTTTTTCATTCACCATCCCAATTGCAAATGAGAAAAAGACTTTACAATTGAACTTTTGCAAGATATTGAAATATAATGCTGTTGTCAGTGATGTCATCATGACGAGAAGCAAGTGGAGGAGGCAAGTGGAGGAGGCAAGGTCACATATTGGGATGCACCCCTGCTCACGCGCCTGTTCAGCTGTAGCCTCCCCAATTAATACCAATTAGCCCCCTCACACCCACTACAGCACGCTAATGTGCAGCATCAGCCACGCCTGACAGAAAGATTGAAACATTCCCTCTCGTCCACTGCTGACAATTTGCAATTTTATGAGTGGGCCTCTACTTTTTGTAAAATAGTGACCAATAGAAGGTGTGGTATTCAATTCGATTCGATTCTATTTTATTACATTTCACAAAGACACAGTTCAACTGTAGAGAAAAGTGCACAAGAGAATTTGGAAAACATCCATTGATCAGTAAGTAGGCTATCAGAGGACGTTTTCAAACTCCAAAAATTCCCTGAATCGTTTTGAGGATAGGCTCCCGTAGCCCTGCTCACGCGCCTGTTCAGCTGTAGCCTCCCCAGTTAATACCAATTAGCCCCCTCACACCCACTACAGCACGCTAATATGCAGCATCAGCCACGCCTGACAGTTCCCATCAGCCTTCAAACACTCCATGACGATGTTGGCTCTGTGTGTCATGCTCTGATATGTCACGGGGAGAAGAGGGGAAACTTCACGCCATGGGAGAGTGTCTGTTTTTATCACTTTTTGGCTGCTATATAAATACACAGGAGTGAGTAAAAGTCATTGACAGTAACTCACAGGTAAAAAAAAAAATTGCATCCCTAGTACTGTGTAGAGATGGAATACTCTCAAAGTAGCATTCCATACAGTAGTCGTAAGACACTGCATTGGATAGACAGGAGAGCTTCTTCAAGGATTCAAGAACTCTTCCAATTTGCTCTTCGTAATGACAACGTGCTGTAAAGAAATCAAAATACTGCATTTGAATAGTGTGAAAGAAAATTGTCCCAACAATACTGCACAGTGCATCAAATACAGTCTGAGAACTTCTCTGATGGTAGGGCCCTACTTCAGAGCCAGGGCCATGTCTTTCTTTCTACAGCTATTTCCATCAGAGGATGGGCTACTGCTGCTACAGCTGTCAAGCCCTCCACCATTTCTCCTGCAGTGCAAAACCAAATAGAAAACACAAGCTATGTGTGAGTCTGGCTGTGAGGCTCAGAATGCTCTTTCCCTGACACTCAGGATGAGGCAAACACGTCTCCCAGACAGACAGACAGCCGTCATCGGACACAAACTCAATAATAAATATAACATGGGCTTTGCAGCACTGTCTCCAGGAGAGGCTTACCAACACAGAAGGCAAAGGTTATGCCGATGTCTATCAGATGGGAATATAAGAGGATAAGAATATGCATAGTCCACATTAAGGTGACTTTGAAAAAAATGCATAGGCTAATGTTGTATATTGTATACGATATGTACCTTGTATACGATATGTACCTTGTATATGTAGTATATTGTATACGATATGTAGAGATGGCATACACAGAGTTTAAAATGGGCTAGAGCCATCTGGAGCTCAGATCCCATTCCCCCTGTCCTGTTCTGCTGAATCATTTACAGTATACGGTATACTGGGTACCATGGCAATCAGATTCAGCATCCAAATAAAGAAAATATCCTGCAAGACCTTGACATCAAAATGATGCATTTGATATAAAAAAAACTTCAACCCCCAACAAATCTCTAAACCCTCCAACTATTACCTTTTCACTACAATCACTGCCTCTATAACTTTCAGTTTTTTTTCTCTTCAACCAATGCCTTTTCATCAATCCTCTTTTTCTCTACAACCACTACCTTTTCACCAATCCGCTTTTCTCTCCAAACCACTGTTTCATCTTCTCACGAGAAAGCTAATCAAGCAAGCAGCTCAATAGCTTTAGCCTTAGGTCACTGCACATGGGTCAGTGGGTCTTGAAACACCAACTGAGATCCTAGTGCACAGAAAACAGCAAACCTCTTGCATGGCTACAACCATGCCAGGACTATGTTTCAGTGAGTAGGACACTCATGCTGAAAATTATGGTAAATTCAGTGCACTGAAAGCGCCTGGTTGCTGCCCTAACAATTGTCAATGCAGTGCTTGAACAGTGGACACTCTACATGCAATAAAGAGCCGCCATGTTGTTAAAGAAATGGAAGAAACGTGGTGTGCAGTTCAGTAGAAGAGTTTGGTGAAGAGTCTCTTAATTCTGTAAGTAATGGTGCTGAGACAACAACCTTTTCATGCCAAGCCAAGTATTTGTATGTGATATTGCCATTTGGGTTGAAGGAAATGCAAATACTAGCACGAGACGCTGCACGATGTAAACAGTAGCCAACTGA
>NC_085880.1:31335265-31337765 GCF_034702125.1 Engraulis encrasicolus
GACATCGCAGCCGCCGATGACCCCTCAGACATCGCAGCCGCCGATGACCCCTCAGACATCGCAGCCGACGCCAGCGATGACCCCAAAGACATCGCAGCAGCCGCCCGCGATGCCCCCTCAGACATCGCAGCCGCCGATGACCCCTCAGACATCGCAGCCGCCGATGACCCTTCAGACATCGCAGCCAGCGATGACCCCAAAGACATCGCCGCAGCAGCCCGCGATGACCCCAAAGACATCGCCGCAGCAGCCAGCGATGACCCCAAAGACATCGCAGCAACCGCCCGCGATGACCCCAAAGACATCGCAGCAACCGCCCGCGATGAGCCCAAAGACATCGCAGCAGCCGCCCGCGATGACCCCTCAGACATCGCAGCAGCCGCCCGCGATGACCCCTCAGACATCGCCGCAGCAGCCGCCAGCGATGACCCCTCAGACATCGCCGCAGCAGCCGCCAGCGATGACCCCTCAGACATCGCCGCAGCAGACGCCAGCGATGACCCCTCAGACATCGCCGACGACGCCAGCGATGACCCCTCAGGCATCGCCGCCAACGCAGCCGCCAGCGATGACCCCAAAGACATCGCCGACGCAGCCGCCGATGACAGCGCAACAGCCCGTGATGACCGCGCCGCCGCGATCCGTGAAGACGGCGTTGCCGCGATCCGTGAAGACGGCGTTGCCGCAGCCTGTGATGACCCCACAGATATCGCAGCCGCCAATGATGAAGCCATCGCAGCAGCTGCCGATGATGATGATGATGATGATGATGATGATGAAGACATCAACGCCACTGGCGAAGCAGACATCAACAGTGTGCAAGCTGTGAAAGATCAGACTCCTGTTACCAGTGCATCACCACAGCCAGCAACAGGGGCCAGTCACTGTCGCCATGTGCTTGACAACCACCTGGTGGCAGTACAGTGCACAGGTGGGCCCTCCAAGAGGATTGACGTGGATGACCTGCATCATGATGAACTTGTCATGGATCTGGAGCAATATGCCTTCCGGATGGGCAGTACAGTGAGACTGAAAATCTACCACCGGAAAACCAGAAAGAAAAAGAATGACTCAGCAGTCATAGCCGACCACCTCACTGCAACTGGAAGATCTTGGCCATCAGTCCAGATGGTGAGACCCTGGACCAGACCAAATGGTGCACTCAAGAGCAGCGCGGTGGGACCCAGGCCTCCATGATCCAGAGGCCAATGGACAAGCAGAGCTGGATTCTGGAGGTGAGAAATCTGCTTGCTGGAAAGTCTGGCTAGCTCTGCCAGGCCTATGGGCAACAACCCTGCACGCACCACATTTTCTGACAAACATGTACATTTTGACTTGCGTGCCCACACACCAGTCCATACATGCATTCACTCCCACAATGGCAGCACACTTTCATTCACTTGAATGCACATACATGGACTCCTCATTTGCAGCACATTGACAGATGGCTCTCAGAGTCAGCGGATCCGGACACTTTCCTTCTGCACTTGGGACTTGAGTTTCAAGTTGGAGCCTTTTGCACCAACACTATGAACTTAAGATTTTTGTTCAAAAGAAAAAAGGAAACGCAAAGAAAAGATTTTTTTTTTTCTCTCAAAAAATCAAAAAATAATGTGACGAACAAATTTATTTCGTGTGACACTTGGAACTGATGTTATTGTATGACAACAGTATGGTTTAGTATGTGTATTTGATGGCCCTAGTTTTGGTAATAATGATATGGTATTGGAATGGCATTTCATTTTAACTGATTCCAGTATATTTCGATTATTATGGCTCCATTTATGTGTGTAAACACTTTGGAAATTGTCATCAGGTAGAATGACAATTTGGGGCCAGTATGTAGGAGCCATATTTGTGTTTTTGTTATTTTGGAAGGTGAAAAAGTGCCTATGTTTTCAATGTCACTTATTAGGGTAACATTTTGTATTGTTTTGGTAGGAAACGGCATTATTGCCTCATTTGCTTTGATGTAGGACACCTGTACCTGCTTACCAGCCAGCCAGTCACGTGACAGAACACACCCCTTGGACGTGCCTGTGGCGCGAGTGTGAGCACTTTAAATTAGGAAGCTCACTTGGTGTTCGGCAGGTAGGAGGGTGAGCAGGAACAGTTTTCTGACCACAAATATTGGACAGACAAAGTGCTGATATTTAGTTTACTTTAGACAGCATTTGTTTGATTATGTTTGGAAAGTCAACCGGACCGTGTGAATAAAACAACATCAACCTTACTTCACCTCTCCGTGCGTGCTTATATATTGGATTGTGCGTCAGTCACCTACTTGTCCCCTGCCTCATGGCGTTTAGTGGATTCGCCATTACAATACTGTAAACCTGAAGCATTGCACAGAGGCAGACTGACCTATGAGACGAGCATTGGAACAGTTGGGGCACTTGAGAGGTTGCGCTCACAATTGTAGATTGCTTTTGTGCACTTGCGTGAGAGACGATAAGAATGTACAGGTCATACCACATATATAATCAGTGGAAAATGTCTG
>NC_085880.1:31345265-31347765 GCF_034702125.1 Engraulis encrasicolus
TGTGCATACCTATTTAAACCTGGACCTTCATTGAGATGGAGTGACCATCACTAGGGTTGTGGGTGTGTTCTGACTATCACGCCAACTCTTTGGTTTAGCGATCAGAACCCTAGTTTAGTACCCCAGAAGGTCCAGGTTCAAGTCCTGGCTTGGCAACTCTACTCCCCTTCGCTCTATTCATAACATTCTTCTCTAAATGTGTGCTTGTGCCATGCTATCTCTGAACTTTTCCAATGAGTGTCTTATGCCTTTTTGGACTGAAAACCTTTCTTTTGTGTAACTTAGATCTTGTTTGCCATTTTCCCGTTCAGTCAATATGTTTTTGTGAAACAACTTCATGTTCAGCTTACTGCGGGACCCACAAGAATTCCTGTCCAGTTCTGCCTGTGTGTCAGAATTAATGAATGTGATTGAGTGGGAGTGTGTGTCTATGATGGAGAGGGTGTCGATGTAGATAGTTATACACTGTACTGTGCCTGTATGTAACACACTTGTAGCGACAGTATGTGAGTCGAAGTGTGTATCTCGATGAATATCTCCCCCTGTGTGTGTGTGTGTGTGTGTGTGTGTGTGTGTGTGCGTGCATGCGTGCGTGCATGCCTGTGTGTGTGTGTGTACGCTTCTGTGTACATGTGTTCTCAGTCTTGTTTTAGGGCACCCAGTGGAAACTAAATCAGTCTGGTAGCGGCATCAATCCTGGCCCGGATCGATAGCAGCTGTGTGTGTGTGACTGACTCAGAGTGTGAGTGTGTGTGTGTGTGTGTGTGTGTGTGTGTGTGTGTGTGTGTGTGTGTGTGTGTGTGTGTGTGTGTGTGTGTGTGTGTGTGTGTGTGTGTGTGTGTGTGTGTGTGTGTGTGTGTGTGTGTGATATTGAATGAGTGAGTGTGAGCCAGAGTGACTAAGCATGGATCTGCTTGTGTGTTTATTTGGATCTGCTCGTGTGTGTGTGTGTGTGCGTGCGTGCGTGCGTGCGTGCATGCGTGCATGTGTGCGTGCATGCGTGCGTGCATGCGTGCGTGCGTGCGTGCGTGCGTGTACCTCCTTGGGTCTTGTCATGGGACGCAGGGCAGCCCCCAAACCCCCTCATGTCATTATTTATGACGACTGCAGCTCAAAACACCACAGATGATTCATATGGGTGCAAACCTAAGACCGGGTGACTCTAGTGTGACTGTGTGTGTGTGCGTGTGTGTTTGCGTGTGCGTGTGCGTGTGCGTGTGCGTGTGTGTTTGCGTGTGCGTGTGCGTGTGTGTGTGTGTGTGTATGTGTGTGTGTGTGTGTGTGTATGCGCGCGCGTGTGCGTGTGTATGCGTATGTGCGCGCATATGGGTGGGTGTTGTGTATTTGGAGGTTACCTGATGTGTGTGGGTGGTTGGTTGAGTATATGTGTGATCGAAAGATGTGAATGTGTAGATGGCTGGGGTTATGTTGCGGAGTGTGTGAATGTCAGCACCTGTGTGTAGGAGGGAAACACAAGAGGAAAATCATTGAAAACATTAATGTGTGTGTGTGTGTGTGTGTGTGTGTGTGTGTGTGTGTGTGTGTGTGTGTGTGTGTGTGTGTGTGTGTGTGTGTGTGTGTGTGTGTGTGTGTGTGTGTGTGTGTGTGTGTGTGTGTGTGTGTGTGTGTGTGTGTGTGTGTGCGTCTGTGTGAGTGCGTGTGTGTGTGTGAGAGAGAGAGAGAATGTGCTCTCCCTTCTCACTGTCTTTCAAGACACTAGACATGCACTATGGATTCTGGGCCATTTCATTGTCATGAACAATCTGCGCACAGTGGCGCTGGTGCTGAGTGCGCTGAAGAAACACTACACATGCACACATGCACACAAACACATATAGGACATAAGAGACTAGTCACAAACACATCTTGCTGTCTAACATTTATTTGTGACAGCGTTAGCAGAGTGAGGTACCCACCCACGCCACATTCCGTTTGAAACTTTATTTCCCTCTGTTCCACATCCTCACATCATCAGAAGCGTGCACTGGTGATACAAGATATGCCATTGAACATGACTTTGGACAGGGGAGAAATGTGCAAAAGACGGACTTCGAATTACTGGTTGAGTATCTAATGTTCACATGTGCAAATGTTATGCACATTGTTCACGATGTGGGACTTGCTGGGGGAAACAGCAGTATCAAGTCAAGTCAAGTCAAGTCAAGTAGGTTTTATTGTCAATTTCTTTACATGCACTGGTCATACAAAGAATTTGAAATTACATTTATTGCTTTCCCATACAGACATAGACTAATCTAGGTAAGGACATAGACAGTATAGACATAGACAGTACTTATACATGGACTTAAGACAGTATGGACATAGACAGTGCTCATACAGACATTTGTAGAGAACATACATTAAGAGGAGGCAATTGTTGTGCTTTTCCTAAAAGTCCTTTATAGCGTTCTGACATAGTAATATGTAATTTCGTGTCATTTTGTATTGGTGCAGTATGTTTTATGTTATTGTGGTACCCTGTCAACTGTGTGCGTAGCCT
>NC_085880.1:31365265-31370265 GCF_034702125.1 Engraulis encrasicolus
GTGATTGTTCCAATGCAATGCCTTCCAAAAATATTCCATTGACTGCAGCGCATGCATCCTTTTTTTGTAAGAGCAACTTTGTCATACAAAGTTTTGCATAAGCAGCATGACTTCACTGGCTGTTGTTTTATCTATCTTGACTTTGTGGTATCAGGTAGGCCAATGTTCAATTATGCTGCCTGCTAGCAAATTGTGATATGGCCACAATTCATATAACTCACAGGCACACCCAACGTAGGCTACAGAGAAGCTAGGAGATTCGCAGTTGCTCTATTTTTTCAGCCTTATTTTGGAAAATAAGGTGGGCGAGGAAACGAAATGTTGTTTTGATGACTTATCACCTGGATGAGACGTGTTTCCTTTTTACAACCAAATCAGAATTTAATAAAGTTCTAATTCCACATTCATTTCGAGGTGGTTACGGGCCCTAGTCATTTCATTTGGAACTCAGGTTTTACGATTAGGCAAAGACGCTGTCCAGGGTAGGCTACTGGACGTGGCACTGAGCTCAAAAGATAACTGCGCGCTGGCAGGTATGCGAGATCTGAGGGCACCTGCCCAAGGAATGGCGAGGGGGCAACAGAGTGCAGGGAGAACAAGAAGATCTATAGAGAATTGCCACCAATGAAGGGTGAGCAGATAATAAATGCTGCGTTGGTTCATTTGCGCTGACATTCCACCGGGGTGAGCGGCGAAGGGCCCTGCAACAGTCACGGGCCCTGGTGCCATTGAACCAGCTGAACTGGCTATAGTCAAAGAGGGTGGAATTTTAATAAAGAGGAATCAAAACACGCCCACTCAATGCAAAAGCGTGTGCTCAAGTTGGGTCTCCTAAGGGGGCGTTGTCCCATCCTTCTTCTTCTCTTTTTGAGGTGTTGCACAAGACGTGCGCTACTGCCATCTACAGCGCTAAGGGGACTTCATTTATTCTCAACTTCAGGACTCCGAAGGTCTCCTAACCGAAGGTCTCCTAAAGGGGCGTTCACCCGACATAAAGTGGATACCGGAAAAGAACGGGCCTGACTTATCTCTCTCACATACAATTCTCTGCTATAGTTACGCGCCTGAGAGAGAGAGAAAAAGAGAGATAGAGAGAGAGAGAGAGAGAGAGAGAGAGAGAGATAGGGAGAGAGAGAGAGATAGGGAGAGAGAGAGAGAGAGAGAGAGAGAGATAGGGAGAGAGAGAGAGATAGGGAGAGAGAGAGAGAGAGAGAGAGAAAGAGAGAGAGAGAGAGAGAGATAGGGAGAGAGAGAGAGATCTCCTCCATTCTCTCTAATAGCTTTAAGTGTAAAACCTTGGCAGTGACTCCCGGGGCTATGCCTTGGTGTGTCATCCCCCCACAATCACTCCATAGCTCTGTCAGCTGATCCACTGACTCACTAAACCAGGTCAAAAGTCAAGAGGTCACCTAGGGGTCCTGAAGCCAGGACACAAGTGCCAGTGTGCAGAGATGTCAAAGGTAAAAGTAAAAATTAAAAAGAAACACAGGCTGTGTCTCATATCGCGCACCGATGGTTAGTGCATAGTGCACACAGTGCACTGCGGTCTTTACTGCATAGATTGTAGACTGGAAGTGACAGCCGAGCATAGCATTAGCTCACCAAAATATCGGTTGGTGACTGTTTATATTACAACGTCACCGTCTCTCGTGCTTGTATTTACATTTCCTTCACCCTAAATGGCAAGCGTGCAGTGTCCATCGTTCAAGCATTGTGTTTTTGGCTGTGTCAGTGCACTGAGTTCACACGCACTGAAACATGTGCCTAAAGTACACAAGTGCGCAACATGAGACAGGGCAACAGTTTCCCTCTAATACAGGTAACTTATCTGAGTAACCAGTAGACCTGTGTACTAGTCTTTTGATCAGCGAACTCTGCGCTGGTTGGATCAAGTTTGTGGTGGGTTCTTCATAGGTTTTTCAGTAGCAACACAGTCTATCTACCTCTTTAGGTACAATGAAATAACTGGTGTAACAGCTATATAATGCCATGTTATTTAATGTTCACTTTTCCCACACACTTTATAACACACACACACACACACACACACACACACACACAAATAGATATTGATATCAATGGAAGTGTACAGTTATTGCTACATTGCCAGATCACATGTTGAGGTGGAATTTAAAAAAAAATGGTATAGAACGATGGTACGCCTATACTCTGACTTTCTATGAGAACAAGCAGTGATTTGTTTCAAACCACAACAGACAATGAAGTATTGTCCACCAGTTGTTCTGAGAAAAAAAAACAATTAAAAAATAATTTCAGTTTCTTGGAAACTAATTCAATCATATAATTTCCTGTGTTTGGTATGGAATGCAATGTAATGCAAAGCAATGCGTCTTCATGGTTTAGTCTGTTAATTGATTTGCCTGTAACAGAGGGATCATTTACAGTGCATTACAGCACTAGAGGGTTTTAGCTGATAGGTCTGGAGGTGTAGCTTGTCATGTTCTTCACAGGAATTAGGGAAGAGGATTAGGGAGTAATGTAATGTTATTTGTGAGGGATAATGTTCTGTGAGGCAGTCGTTCTTGTGGATTAAGCCCCGACACAGACTCATACAGAAGGTATTATGCAACGAAAAGATACCATATGGCCAATTGTCATGAATGTGACAGTTTTACTGTAAGCGTCAAACAGAGTGATCTTCAGTAAATGGAGGAGACTGTTGGCTAGCCATATGCCCAGCTGCTGAATAACCTACTGTGGCTTCAGTGTTTCCCTCAGAACATTTGAAGGATTTCGTTGCGAAACGACGTAAGGCATAATTTTTTTACTTTTGCAATATATTACTGGAAATGACTGTTCAGACATCTATGTGTGAATTCTTGCCATTCAAATATTTTAAGAACATACTTTTTAAACCTATATATACTTTTCAAACCTGTTGCAATGCAATGCTCA
The DNA here is from genome assembly GCF_034702125.1 of Engraulis encrasicolus. Taxonomy (NCBI): domain Eukaryota; kingdom Metazoa; phylum Chordata; class Actinopteri; order Clupeiformes; family Engraulidae; genus Engraulis; species Engraulis encrasicolus. Next base: position 31,368,182 of record NC_085880.1, read on the forward strand.
ATACAAAAATGTAAATTTCCCAAAATGTTCCAAAATGGATACACCATTTTGCAAAAAAGCTCTTCATCTGTTCCCTATACATACATTTCGAATATTTATAAACTTTTGAGTGAGCGCGCAGCCAGGGATTCAAAAATGCTAGGCGGCTAGGTGTTTATCATTGGAAGTGTCATTGGAGCCCTGCACAGTGTATGACAAGAACCTGTCGTCTTCTCGGCTGGCGGTTTTATCCACTTACTCGCACGCTGTAATGTCTGTGACACCGTTTAGAAGAACATACTATCATGTCGCTCAGAATTCTTTCATGGAATTTCTCGGAATTCCGTGCTCTGAAAAGCGCTATATTGTGTTGCAAAGTGTTAGCCACTGTTGCCAAGGCGGTCGGTGGCAGCCTCTGATTGCTTGGAAGCTGCCGTCACTCAAACGTCCTCCTCACGTGTGATTGGTGTGATACAATAAAACTTCATTTACAAAGCATAGGAATCGATTCCGAGGTACTCACGTCAAGATAATTATCCCACAATGGAGTTGGTAGGCGTACAGAAACTACAGAAACCGCTATAAAATCCAGCCGACTACAAAACAGATTCTTAAATCACTACAAGCACTACACTGGTCCAATGTAACTTCCAATGTTAAACACCTAGCCGCCTAGCATTTTGGGATCCCTGGCTGCGTGCACATTCGGCTAGCATCATAATAGACCAACCCATGTATAGACCCCTTGCACCTCCCTTGACAACCGTCGTCAGGACGAACTCAGAGGACAATCGCGCTCCGAGCTCAGTGCACAGCCCGTTGGAATAGCCAGATTACTGCAGACCAGTGGTCGGCAATTTCGTTTGTATACGGACCAATTCCCGCCCTCAGAATTAAAATAATCAGATTCTAGAAAAAAACAGTATCTGAACTTGAAAGTACCGATATTCCTCTGTAGACTTCCGTTGTGCTTCAAACTTTCTCGCCAAAGGACCACTGAACTGAATTTACGCGCTCGAGCTGTCGGCACTGCAAATCCATGTCGCTTGCTTTGTTAGACCCGTGTATAGGCCTACATTTCAATGCTGTCTTATATTTTGGTGAAATGTCAAGATAATGTTACAAATATGTTCATATTAATATACTGGTCATAAAAATAAGGATGGCGATTAGAAATAGCTTCTGCAGACTCCAGCTTTTGCAGTGGTGGCGCCAACTGAAAAATGAGATCATGCTGGGAAAAATATAGCCTAGCCTATCAACACGTAAAATAAACAATGCGCAACGTTTACGCCTTAATATTTGAATCTATACACGGTCAGATTAAGAGTAGTCTACAGTGTGGAGTCAATGGCCAGTCTGTTGTGCATAGGCTACAAGTGTCAGATTTTAGATTGGCTTTTGGTGTGAATACCCCCCTTGGTACAAAAGGATCTCGGTAATCTCGGTTTAAACCATGGAGGTCCTATTTTCGATCGTTTGCGTTTCTTCCAACACACCACCGTGCTTTAGCCTACATGCTTTCTGTAAGACATTTGCCAAGTTGGAATGGCGCAGCGAAAAGTTGCCTACAAAAACAGCAGGCGCTAGCCTATATCAATGGTCCCATTGCCACTGAAGACACAAAGGCTGTGCGCGCCCCCTGATAAACTTGATAGCTTTGTGATCAAACCATCTCACTCGCTGCACAACTTTGATTAATCTTACATTTAGTGGGTGGAATTTAATGAATTTGACCAGCATTGATGACCACCTTGCTTATTGAACATCCCCGCTGGCCGTTATAATTGCTATTGCGCATGCATAGCCTATATTTTGCCATTACGATATTATCATTGCTTCTTTGGTTAGCAGCCCAATTGATAATTTCTCCATTTACGTTTTATTCATCAGATGTTCATGGACACACCTTGAGTGGACAATGATGATTCGTTTGATGGGTAAATGTAGATGACGTCCGCGCCTTTGTCTTACTTGAGAGTTTTCGCTCAGTGCGTAATTCCAAACCAAAAATGCGGTGTGAAGATAAAGGAGTCGCACAGGAGCTTGATGCTGTTCAGTGAAACTGTATTAAAAGCTGAAAATAAAGAGAAGCCAAAACAGAA
>NC_085880.1:31382765-31400265 GCF_034702125.1 Engraulis encrasicolus
GCACGCTGTGCCCTGAATCAGGCAAAACCAATCACAACGCAGCGATTTGTGTTGAATCAAAGCGGGCGGGGTTTTGAGGGAGTGACGACGAACCTCGCAACACCGTTGGGAAAGCACATCAACGGCAAAGATCACCGATTGGTCAGAGTGCCGGCACGGTTTGAAAAAACAACAGGTTGTTCTCATCAACAATCTTCGGAGGTATCGTTCATCGGGGCCAGACTAAATAACTCCGGTCACACATTTAGGCTGGTTTATCAGGCTAGAAAATCAGGGGACTCCTCTGAACAGAGCCATACTGCTACATGTAATTCATTGCTTTCAATAAAGAAATCCCAGTCAGAATATTCTCTTGTGTTTCTTGACTAAAATGGTTCTGACAGAAATGTAATAATGGCTATTGTTGTATTATGTAGTAGCAGCAGGAGCAGTAGGAAGATGTCTAGAAGTAGTAATAAGAATAATAGTTACACTATCAAACTTTTCCATATATCAGAAATAAGGATTAAATAAGGCTGCACTGATCTCTGCCTCTCTACAAAAACAAACAGAAAACACACACACTCTTTCTTTCTTTCACTCTCTCTCTCTCTCTCTCTCTCTCTCTCTCTCTCTCTCTCTCTCTCTCTCTCTCTCTCTCTCTCTCTCTCTCTCTCTCTCTCTCTTCACACACACACACACACACACACACACACACACACACACACACACACACACACACACACACACACACACACACACGCGCACACACACATTCCCACAGATCCAAAGACACACAGCGGGCGTATAAATAAATAATTTTGGGTCTAAGTGCCAACCATAAAATGGGCCGGCTGGTAGTTTTGCTTTCAGCTGGGCTGACAGCCGGCTATAGTAGCTGGGAAGGTTGGAGTGATGAGGGTATGGAGAGCGACATAATATCCATACACAAACATGAGCACAAATACGCATGGCCAATACGGTTTGCACACACACGCACGCACGCAGCAGAGAGTGGATACGATGAGTGCTGTTTGCTGGTAAATAGCAAACAAAATAAATAAGATGGCTCTAGCTACCATTATGCCTTCAATCTGTCTGACAAACACAGGCGAAGCCCCTCTCATTGGCAGAAAAACACCTTTTGTGGACACAATTAACACCAGAGGTGGAAGAGAAGCCAGAAAAAGAGTTGAGGGAAAAGGCTAGACAAAGGAGAACGAGAGTAGAGAGAGGGATGAGGTGGAGAGAGGTAGGGACTAAAGGCAGGGGACTAAGAAGGGCTTATGTTATGTTGTTGTATGAAGCACTCACATGAGGCGCGTTCAGGCTGACAGCAAACCGTGCTGGTGCCCTTTCCCACACTTAATCTCAAACCGGACGGCGTGTTCATGCCACAGGTCTAAGCGTTCGATAACTGGAAAGTTGGCTTGTGATGCTACACGAAAAGTACTTTTTTTCTGCGATCCGTAACGACAACATGGACGTCAGCAGGTTCATCCAGGTATAATACACAGTTACGTGCGGAGAAATTCAGAGCCCGTTATGAACACGGTTGTTTTGCAGGTTAGCACTTTAGTTACGAACATAGCTGGTGTTGGCACGGGCACGGTCACTGCCACCATTCTGGTCGGCTTGAAAATATTAACAGAGTTTATCTAGTCCGGTACATTAACCCATGTACATTTTTGTATGAGGATTCCAACTCCTCCATGCATCATATTAAACCTACTTAGTGCATCATCTATTAAATGTAACTCCTCAGTGATACTCCCTAAAACCTGCCCTGATAAAGCACGCCAGCTAGAGAAATCGAATCCAGTGTGAATTTATCTCTATCTCTTTTTTCTCTCTAAAGGGCCGTACACACACGTCGCTACTAGTTACTCGCTCAGCGGATGAAGTCAATAGAATGTCGATGTGTTCCAGCGAGACTCGCAGGCGAGTAGGCGAGCACTGTACAAGCGATGCGATGTGGGCGGATTCCGAGTTGAAAATATTTTATCTTCGATCGAGGCGAGTAAGCGAGTAACCAATTGGAATGCAGAGTTCGGTACTTCTCGCCTGTTCATTGGCAGTTAAAGCCGCGGGAACTTTCAGTGAACGTTCCATGAAAGAGTGGCAAGTAGGCGAGCAAGCGAAAAGCTAGCTTTGTGTCTGTACGCCGCTTTACTCTCACATAAGCACAAGCACTCAAACAAAGGCAAGGTGTGGAATGTGTACTTGTGTGCGTGTGTGTGGGTGTGGCTGTGTGTGTGTGTGTGTGTGTGTGTGTGTGTGTGTGTGTGTGTGTGTGTGTGTGTGTGTGTGTGTGTGTGTGTGTGTGTGTGTGTGTGTGTGTGTGTGTGTGTGTGCATATCTACATGTCTCTTTCCCCATTAGAAGTCCGCCCCCCAGCCTGAAGCTGCTGACACCTGTGTTGCCGGGCCGACGAGGTTCAGTGAGCAGATTAGCCAATTAGCATCCTCGCTGGCAGCCTTGAGTAATTAACCCATTAGTGGCCAAGCAGCAGGAGCCGCTCGAAGGTGCTACCAATGTAATGTAGCGAGAGAGAGAGAGAGAGAGAGAGAGAGAGAGAGAGAGAGAGAGAGAGAGAGAGAGAGAGAGAGAGAGTCTAAAAAGGCTTGTCCCCACCAGGCCACCGTCCAGTTGACAAATCACACTCACCCATCTCTACCCACGTACATCTGTCTAACTTGTCAATCATTCAGGGTCAGCCACCAAAAAGATGCCACTTCAGCTACACATAAATCCGCACTGCATTGACGCAGCTGTCCAAAAGGGATTTTCTCACTCACTCGCCACTGAAAACCAATCAAGATGGAGAGTGTTGTTCCTATGGTGGCTGGATAATTGATTTAGCATCAGTAATTAATAATGTCTGCTACTCTCCAGGCCACTGTTTTAAAGCCACTCTCTGACGGATGGGAAACTGCAATGACTGCAGATGTAGCACAGAGAAAAAAATAACAGATCACTTCTGTCTGCTTGTTCTTTTAGTCAAAAATGATGAACTGTAATTTGGAGCACTCGTTTTTTATTTTGTAATTGTGAGTGGTTGATAGGATGCTTTTGTGTATGTAAAAGGTTGGTTTGGGCCAGCGTGCGTGTGTACGTGCGTATTTGGGAGTGTTCACATATGTTTTGATGAGAATGTATATCATCAGGTTACCCAAAGGGAATGACAGCGGCAGTAGCATTAGGTACTGCATGTCAACAGAGGGGAAGGTTTAATTGAGGTGAACGTTGAGGTAAAGAGTAAAAACACTCTGCCACCCACAGCAAAAGTGTGGCTGTGTGTGTGTGTGTGTGTGTGCGTGTGTGTGTGTGTGTGTGTGTGTGTGTGCGCGTGTGTGCGTGCGTGTGTGTGTGTGTGTGTGTGTGTGTGTGTGTGTGTCTGTGTGTGTGTGTGTGTGTGTGTGTGTGTGTGTGTGTGTGTGTGTGTGTGTGTGTGTGTGTGTGTGTGTGTGTGTGTGTGTGTGTGTGTGTGTGTGTGTGTGGTTCAGCATGGCGGGCTGCAGGGGGGCTTCTTCCTCCTTAGTTATTATTGAATTAAAGCAAGTGGAGGAACTCATTAAAAGACCCAGCACTTAGTCTGGCCACAGCACGTACACAAAACACACGCACACACACACACACACACACACACGCACACCCACACACACACACACACACACACACACACACACACACACACACACACACACACACACACACACACACACACACACACACACACACACACACTAAAATGGCTGGTGCTTAGTCTGGCCACAGCAACGGGAGCAGCCTCGACACACTCATTAATAACAAGAACATAGAGCGATGCTCAAGTGCACGCACACACACACACACACACACACACACACACACACACACACACACACACACACACACACACACACACACACACCAAGTCACAATTAAATAAACGAGCTGCTGCATACACAAGTATATTTATCTCTCTAGACCCCCAGGTCTTCCATGAGAGCTAAATATGTTCGGTCGAGATAATTTGTTCGTATGCGATCACCCCCCCGTCCCCCTTCCCTGCGCACTAAATGAACCTGTACACTTCGTCTAATCGATCACTAAAATGACGCTTAACATTCCTAACACAGTCACCAGTCCCTGTGCCCCATCGAAGAAGAACTAACAAGCTCGCATCATTTTGCTGCAAACCCTAGATAAAACAGATAAATAAATAAGTAAAACCAATAAATAAAAGATGAAACAAAATCAACTGCCAACAGCAATATCGCAACATTTTGCAGAGCCACGACTTAATGGCTACAGCCAGTATCTTCTAGAACCAGCGTTCATTCACTTACTGTATACTCCCACACACACACACACACACACACACGCGCACACACACACACACACACACACACACACACACACACACACACACACACACACACACACACACACACACACACACACACACACACACAGGCATATCATGGCACTGCTTGTTACCTGTGGCATGCAATCACAAGAGACTCTGCCGTTCTCCCTGTAATGAGAGAGCTGGCAAGCCGTGGAGGGGTTTTATCTTTTTTTTTTATTCCATCTTTTTTTGCCTATCGTTTTCTTCCCCTTCAGAACAAAAAAAGACACCAGTGCCTCCCTGCATTACGGCTCACGAGCACTCACTACACGAAGCTGCGTTTCCACAATTAAGGATAACACCAGCTGTTTCGAAATGCTTTTTTAAGGAGGAGGAGGAGGAGGAAGAAATAAAGAGAAAAAAGAAAAATGAGAAAAGAAAAAAAGGGCATATTACTGATACATTTGTAAATGCTTTCGCTACCCGACAAGACAGAAGGGAAAGCAGCCGAGCAAGATATTAAAGTTTCCTCCATAAATAAGCGGGCCGTTGTTGCTGCTGTTGCGCGCGGCTTAATTGGCACGAGGAGAGTGAATTTAATCCAGCAGATCATGCTAAAGTGGATTAGCAGATGAGAGCGCTTCATCAAACGCACGCCTGTGTGTGTGTGTGTGTGTGTGTGTGTGTGTGTGTGTGTGTGTGTGTGTGTGTGTGTGTGTGTGTGTGTGTGTGTGTGTGTGTGTGTGTGTGTGTGTGTGTGTGTGTGTTCATGCGTGTGTGTGTGTGTGTGTACGATCGTTCATGTGTGTGGGCTACATGAAACCCGTGTCTGTGCGTATGCATGTGCGTGTGCGTGTGCGTGTGCGTGTGCGTGTGCTTGTGCGTGTGCGTGTGTCTGTGTGTGTGTGTGCGTGTGTCTGTGTGTGTGTGTGTGTGTGTGTGTGTGTGTGTGTGTGTGTGTGTGTGTGTGTGTGTGTGTGTGTGTGTGTGTGTGTGTGTGTGTGTTTCATCGAAAGTGAGGTAATTACACATTGCTGTGCCACACACCCCACCACACAAGAGCAATAAGGGCAGCTTTACTTTACTTTAAAGCCTAATAATGAGTACCGGCCATGACCTGCATGCACAGTGTTAACGGGGGTTCCACACACACACAAACACACACACACACACACACACACACACACACACACACACACACACACACACACACACACACACACACACACACACACACACACACACACACAAGCGGAGACCTGCACTCACTCGTACACATTTACATAATGACCATGCAACACATGATCAGACGGTCACAAACATAAACGCGGAACCACACACACGCTCACGCACATACACACACGCAAACAAAAACATTACACATGTAATTAGTTGTACATTTTCATGTCATCCAACAAAACATTTCATGGTTGTCCTTGCAAGCTCAGTCTATTTTACGGGTAGAGGATTTCTTTGACATCCACGACATCATACACTGCATATCAATACAAGCACATTTTTGATAGTTCCATTCTATTCAGAGAGGAGAGGAGAGGAGAGGAGAGGACAAGAGAAGAGAAGAGAAGAGAAGAGAAGAGAAGAGAAGAGAAGAGAAGAGAAGAGAAGAGAAGAGAAGAGAAGAGAAGAGAAGAGAAGAGAAGAGAAGAGAAGAGAGAGATTAGAGAGGAGAGCAGAGGAGAGCAGATGAGAGCAGAGGAGAGCAGAGAAGAGAAGAGAGGAGAGGAGAGGAGAGGAGAGGAGAGAGATTAGAGAGGAGAGGATGTGGTGCTCAGATCAAATATCCTGTCCTTCATCATTCCACAAACAAGCATGCACAACCCGGAAGGCTCCAGCCTGCAGCACCCTACCAGCCTCACACACATGCATGCGCAGACACACACGCACACAGATCCCTACCAGCCTATGTTGAAGCAACTCCAAGACACACTCCAACTTTCTACATCCTACAATCAGTCATATTCTCAAACAAAACCACATACAGAGAGAGGGGGGGCACAGACACAAACTTGTAAGGAGAGGAGAGGAGAGGAAAAGACTGGTATTTGTGGTACTTCACAAAGTGCAACTTTACAAAATCTTTATTGTATAATCTACGGTAGGCCTGTATGGAGTCTTGTACCTACTACCGACTACCTAGTCCAGTATGGCTGAACACTGCTACGTCAGCTAAAAATCAGGATAGCTTAGTCAGGAACATATCCTGTCTGAGGTTCACTTTACGTAATATTTTTGAACATTCAGCTTTCAGAACAGTATTTACTTACGGGCTTTACAAATGAAATGGAAAAATAGCCGAAAGTAGAATGGCTGTCTATTTCTATTGTAGGTACTTAATGATTTTTTTAAATCATATTTTATGATTTCATATTTGACTACTATGGCACTGGGATCCTCTTGCTGTGTCTGATGTTGCCTGCATCAGCACAGAGCAGCCTCTGCAAGTGCTTGTACGTCAATTACATGTCAACAAATGCCAACCAATCAGCAGGCCTTAGCTGACCATTACATCATGACCATCACAGTCATCTCGCTGTCTGATGTAACCCTAGCGACAGCGGTCGTGGCAACTGTCACCATGCGGCCGGCACTGGGACTGGAGTGGCTAGGACACCTGACGACAGGGTGTCAGCTCACCTGTAACAGGGTCAAAGGTCAAGGTAGATGAAATGCAGAATAATGGTTGGGCAGTCATTGGCAAGCGGTTTGGCAGTCGGCCTTGTGTGCTCCTGGTTTGAGTCCCCACACTTCTGACTGAAATATAAGCTTTCAAAATACACGTACGTAAACAAAGTTTGGCAGTGTGCATGCTCATATTCATGAAAGTTGTCATTGGGGAATATGTAGGCCTATAAATAATGTTATAAGTACTTCACTTTTACTGCAGTCTGCACTGAGGTCTTTGACATGCTAACACTGAGCACAATTACATGTACAGAATATTCCAATTCCAACAGAATATTGTCAGTATTCTGTTTAAAACGAGTCTCAATATGGCAGAATACCACCATATTTGACTTCACTGGATGAAGAGTTTACAGCACATGACTCCGAAAACCAAATACTGTTTAAAATCAGAATATTCCTCGCAATTGTAATTGTGCTCATTTCTCAGTAAAAATCCTGCTTGGCTTACAACTGCAATCAGTGAGACCAGCTAAACTAATTTCTGTTATTAACGACCAATGGACTGGTTGCCTGTCTGCAAAAATCAAGAGCTGAAAAATGTGGCTCTCCTCGTCAGGAAACCGCGTTCATAATTATTTAAAATGTGCCCTTTAAGCAGAGCAGTGTGGGACTAAAATATTTTGTCATTTAAAAAGATGAATGCGTCAGGCGCATTCACAGTTAATTGACTAATTACTCTAATGAAGTCTCTCTTGCCAAACTGTTATTTGGAAAACACGGCCTCTCCATGGAGATTTCATGGCAAAGCATGTATATGCAGATACGGTACCCAAGGATTTGTGTGAGTGAGAGATACTGTGTGTTTGTGTGCGTGTGTGCATGTGTGTGTGTGTGTGTGTGTGTGTGTGTGTGTGTGTGTGTGTGTGTGTGTGTGTGTGTGTGTGTGTGTGTGTGTGTGTGTGTGTGCACGTGTGCGTGCGTGGTTGGGTGCGTGTGTGCGTGCATGTGTATGTGTGCCAGAGAGAGAGAGGGGGAGAACAGAGTTTTGTCTGGCAGTGCAGCAGGTTCACACTACACACCCACATGATATCATCCTCCATCTCTACACTACTGCTGTCATCGCTCTTTATCTCCCTTTATTTCCCTTTTTTTCTCCACTCTCTCTCTTACCCTAACTATTTTTCTCTTTCTCATCCCGAGTCTCAGTTTGTCTCCCTGTCTCTCTGTCTCTGTCTCTCTCTCTCCCATGCTCTACCTCTTACCTCTCTCCTTTTTCTCCCATCGTCTGCCTTGTACTCTCTTTTCCTTCTTTCTCTCTTTGTCTCTCTTTGTCTCTCTTTGTCTCTCTTTGTCTCTCTTTGTCTCTCTTTGTCTCTCTCTCTCTCTCTCTCTCTCTCTCTCTCTCTCTCTCTCTCTCTCTCTCTCTCTCTGTGTGTGTTTGACAGCTGCTGTCCTGTGGGTGATTCAGTGGCCGGCATGAGAATGTTCTGGAAGTCCTGGTGCATGAGGACATCTGCCCGGGCCAATAAACAATAATCTTGACAAATTGGCCCCGTCCAATCATACACCCCGCTCACTCACCTGCACCTACCTCCTCCCTTCCCCCCAAATCGTTCACGCCCTCGTTCACTTCGCCCTTCCACCTTCCTTCCCCTAACCCCCACCACAACCCCCCCTGCATCAAATCACCTCCTCTCACCCCATCTCTGACCTCCACCCTCTACAAACACACACTCGCTAATCCCCTCACTCTCTCAACACCCCCCCCCTTTTCCCAATCACTCACTCCTCCCACCACCGCCACCCTCACCTTGTTCTCACCTCTTCCACCCCCTCCTGACCCCCCCCCAAACTGAGCTAGTCCAATCACCTCTTCACTCACAACATCAGTCCCCACCACCACCAGCATCACACACACAACACCCCTATATGCAATCACTCACCCCCCTCCCAGCCCCATCTCCCCCATCTATCCCCCTCTGCCCCATCCCTGTCTCCCCTGCCATGCCCTTGCCACCCACCTGGCCTCTGAGCAAGCCATCAAGGAAGCCCAACCGACATGGATGACAGCTGTGCACACCAATCACAGCACAGGATGACATGGATGACAGGCACGGCCACCAATCAGAGTCGAGGGAGGGACAGCGGGAGGACAGAGGCTGCGGCATGAACTTGGACACCATGCAGGCGTGTGGGAAGACTGGGAACACACCAGGAAGCACAAGGAATGGCGATGACAGAGCTATGATTCGTGAACCAAAGTCAAAAGATATGTAGCCTGCATTAGTTCTGCCAGGAAGACTCAAGTCACGCGTGCATTTCGCAGAGCTAATCAGCGGCTGCCATTTCCTTTATAGTGACGTGTCTAACTCTCCTTTCTTGCTGGCCTAGGCATGGCCGGTCCGAAATCTCCTCCTCCATCCCCACCACCACCAGTTGGGTCCAGTCTTCCTGTCCGGGGGGTTAAAGGTCCAGTTCCTGCTGCACGGCTACGGCAGGCTCTACTGGATCCGCCAGCGCAAGACCCGGGCTGATGATTGGACCTACGCCAAATACTGTCTACTTTCTGCCAATTCCATTAATTCCATTGTCAACTATGTTAACATTAAATCGTTAAAAACCAATTCCTCTCTCTGAGTCTTAATGGCTGAAATTAGAAAACTTTCAAAGGGGAAGGGATATAAAGGACTGGCTAAATAAAGTGAGAATAAAAATGTGTGAATCATACTCGGTATAAAAATATGCAGCTCAATGTGCTTCAACTATTTGGAAAACAAATTGATTTCAGTTTTAAACGTGGTCGGCAAGGATGGCATAGTAAGTAGCAAATGAACTGCCAAGCATTTCTGCACACAGATCCACTGTGGAAGGGGGAAAAGAATCCATAGTGCTGTGGGTCTTTCCAAAACACGGCATGAAGTGTTTCATGATCAGACACAAGCGTAGTAGCAAAAAACAGCCTGCCGAACTGATATAGCCTCCTACAGTTATGGATAACACCACTGGCTTCCAAAGTATTTCTGTGGCCGTTTAGGTTTGTGTGTCACAGTATATCATAAAAATACAAACAAATATATAATTCGCTCTAGGTACTCCCAGTCAAGATTGTTCTCCGTTGTGGTACCCAAGTGGTGGAACGGTCTCCCAGAGGCAGCAAGACTAAGCACATCTCTTGCAGCCTTCAAGAAACAACTAAAGACATTCCTCTTTCGAGAGAATCTACTAGACTAATGCTTGAACTGGCCTTGCCCCAGGGCAGACTCCTGAAATGATGTTTAGTTTAGTTTAGTTTAGTTTGTGTGTGTGTGTTTGTGTGTGTGTACTCGTTATTTACTCTTTAAAAAAAAAAAAAACCCTCTTTACAACTGCACTTGTTGTTCTGTATATCTCCTGTGCACTTTGTATTTGCTTGTGATGTTGGCTTGATTATGTCCTCTTTTGAAAGTCGCTTTGGTTATAAAGCGTCTGCCAAATGCAATGTAATGTAATATAAACTGTACAGTATGAGTATGTGTTTAAGAGCTTTGCTGTAAAATGACGTAAGCTATATCCATTTTGGAACATTTTGGGGAAATTGACATTTTTGTCTTGGGCATTGCATGTCTCGAAACATTTGAAGGGCAAGAATTCACACATGGATTATAGGACATTTCCAATAATAAAATTCAAAAGTAAAAAAATGGCGCTTACATCATTTTGTAACGAAACTCCGAACACCCAATGACAACGGCACAAACATTTTAGCTGCTTTTCACTGTCAGGTGTGAGTGCGAGGAGCAGAGGAAGCGTTGGAGAGAGGTTGTGTGATGGTTGTGCGGTGGTTTGGTATCTGATAACGGTGCTCCATCCAGGTAAGCCCGAAGAGTATTTTTTTCCAATGCAATGTCCCATTAAAAGGGGCGCGGGCGCGATGAGAACCCAGACACCCTCAAATTGCCCTGTCAATCACCTGCACCCCCAAACACCTGATTACAGACACCAGGGCACACTGAGGGAAAGACTACCTTATAAACACACACACACACACACACACACACGCACACACAAACGCACACACACACACACACACACACACACACACACACACACACACACACACACACACACACACACACACACACACACACACACACACACACACACACACACACACACACACACACACACACAGCGGGGCACACTGAAGGACAGACAACCCGACTCTAGCTGAGATACACACACACACACGAGCAGTATGAATGCAAATACAAATATGCAGTCTCACTGAAACGTAAAAATAAAAACACTCTGCACACACGCACACTAGGGGTGGTACGGTTCACATAATTCACGGTTCGGTTCATATCGCGGTGACGAGGTCACGGTTTTCGGTTCTCTACGGTTCGTTTTTTTAGTTCATGATAAATGGTGCACTGACTAATAGAATCGGACTTATCACTAAATATCCTACAAATGGTTTGTATAGGCTTATAATGTGAAAATTGTGTGATTTTAATTGTGTCATCCTCTGATTTGGTCTTATATGCCAATGTTTTAATCAGAGAGACTGGATAAGATACTCCTAGAATCATATTTTCTGGGCAGTACATGAATTGCGGTTTGCGATGGATTGCACGGTTCTGCTCGGTATGTGTGTAAATTGTAAGGTTTTCGGTGCGGTTTGTGCCACCCTTAACACACACACACGCATACATGCACGCACACACGCACACACACACACACACACACACACACACACACACACACACACACACACACACACACACACACACACACACACACACACACACACACACACACACACACACAGACAAGCACGCACGTGCACACACGCACACACACGCATACATGCACACACGCACGAACACACACACACACACACACACTTAAACAAGGATGCATGATTCTACATACACAAATTCTGAAAACCATATTTAAAAACAAAAAACAAAACAAAAAACACCTGAGTATAACCAAAGTATAATTACCCAGACTAAAACTGAGCTTGCTGAGGAATAATAACAGCCAGGAAATATGCTAGAGGACAGTAGTAAAGTACGGTGGCCCATTAGTGACACGGAGGACTTTTTTTGGAGGGGGGAATGTATGCACTGGAGACTAACACCTTTGCGAGATAACGCAAACCATTTGCGAGATAACGCAAATCTTTTGCGTGATAACGCAAATATTTTTGCGAGATAACGCAAATTAAAACTTACATCTGCGGGTTCACCACTTTGATTTGCAGCACACTTTTTGGTCACCGGGGGGCAGTCTGAACCAACACGAGTACGGCTTTGACACACCACAGCTGTAGGGGTAGGCTATTCAATTCACCACTACTGTTGTTGGATAACAGCGAGAGGGATGCTGACAGTCAAAAACATTACTACCGCTGGAAGGACGTGCAAGGATACCGTTATTTTATCCATTGTTTTATGTTAAATAAACAACATATTTTAAGAGACACCGTAGCACTTTGCTTTGCGCACGGACACAAGGGGGAATAGGATTTTTTGGACGACACGTGTCTGCACTGAATTAAGGAGGACAGTCGGGACGACTGTTACTGAACGGTTATTTTCAAAGATTAGGCCTATGAAGCATATGAAGATCATTTTGTCATATCAAGACCCACATGTGAATTATGTAGGCTAATTTTAACATTGGCCTCGATGTTGAAGTCGTTTGTTGTGGTTCTCCCCTTTTAATGTAGGCTATAGGCTAAATCAAGGCTATCACAGCCATGCAGAGAGCTTAGACCTGTAACAACCCCGACATTTGGAACTATCCAAAGTGGGCATTCATGGTTAATAGTTTTCTCAGACAGACTCGGATTGGATTGGATGTCAGACTTGTATTAATGTTTCTTAACAGCAGTTAAGTCTGAACCAACACACGTAGCTATATAGGGCCTACGGCTTTGACACACTTCAGAGCAACCGCTGCTGTCATTCATTCTCACGATGTCAACAATGCCAGGTAAACAATGGCAAAAAAAAGTTTGGGAGCTAGGATAGGAAGGCTATACCAGAGACGATCTAAATTTTAAATTAATTAAATAATATTTGGCTAGTTATAGACAGTCCGTGACTCTGGGCCGTCGGCAAATAATTAAAATAATAATTACCAATTTCAAACAGATGATTGCACGACTAGGCCACTGAGGGAATTTCGCCCCTAGAATGTAGGCCTATTTAGACTTCAACTGTTAAACCCAGCAGCACATGTTCGTTGAGGTCGGACCACACAGACAGGGTTCAAATGACTTTTCTGTTATTGTCTTACACTTTCGTTTTAAAATTTACAAACAGTTGAAATACATTTGGCCTAACGGCTATTGGACACCCGCACCCCCCACATGAACCAAGGAGGCCAAGGTTTTCCCCACTAGTAGTACACAGCACAGCAAACCAAAATTAAGTAAATCAAATGAAAATACAAAGCACGGCAAACCCACACCGATACCACTGCACACTTGTGTTTTACTTTTACGCACAGCAAACGAGAACTATTTAGGGGTAACCCGCACGCTGGGCGGCCCAAGTGGTGTGAAGTGAACCAAAAATAAACAAAAGAAAGATACAAATAAACAAAACAACAAACAGAGAACTCTCACTTTCTCCTAAATCACACAAAATAAGAACTGAAAGCAAAGGGGGAAACGTCACACACTTGCGCACGCACGCACGCACGCACGCACACACACACACATACACACACACACACACACACACACACACACACACACACACACACACACACACACACACACACACACACACACACACACACACACACACACACACAGTCACTCTCCAATATAAACAGCAGCCCGCAGACAGACCAACAGGTGGATTCACAGGTACCACGGACAGCGACCGACTGTCTCGAAGTCGCCGGGCAAGGGGCGCAGCGCAAAAAGCCTGGTTCCTATAACGCCAAGTAGCCTACGAAGTTGGCCTAGTGAACCAATGTGGCCGCGCTTACAGTCGCACCCCCGTCATAGACCAAACTCCACGAAATTGTCCCTCTCTCGTGAAGCGAGGCTCTACACGGGCTCGACTCCCCAGCGGCACCACACACATAAACCAAAGGCATAATTGCCACAAGCACACAAACAATCTGACGGTTCCCTCCGACTCCGAGCAGATTGTGCCAACCTTTTAAAAGCGAAGTTTTAAAACTTCGTGCCAAGTTTTGCCAATTGGTGCCTATACTGATCACATGGCGCACCAACGCACGACACACTTAATGATAAGGCTTAAAGGTACACATCCCATCTTTGTTCACTGTGAAAAGGTGATCTCGCCACTCTTCACTGATTTTAAACCACTCTTTATTTTGGTGAACTTTATTTGTGAACTTGTGTATTTACTGTGCACCGCGAGGAGCGGGCAGAGCTGGACAGTTGGACACACGCACACACACACCGCTCAGTATCACATTCTCCTCTCCAAGTGCGCACGACACTGCTACACGGGAGCGCGCATCGTTGTGGCAGCATTTTCATCGCGTGATGTCAAGCACTGAAAATGGACATGTGTTGAGTCTGTGGGCAACGATGGGCAATGTTTGTCGATATGATTTGTAACCGGCGTTTTGTTTTGGAAAGGTCCTGGAGAAATGGTACGGGTGAATTGTGATTGTGTGTCTGCATTGGTTAATTGAATAATTGCCTGCGTAGTGAAGGGTATGTAAAACCCAGCTCATTGTTGAGAGTGGGCGAGATAGGCGAAGCAGCTGTTTACCGGAGTGAGCTGTCTTCAGAAACGTTTGTAAAAAGTAGCTGCTGTTGAGCGCAAGTATTAAGTGTCAGAAGTTTGGATTTGACTTTGATTTTGTATTGAGTATTTTTGAGTTGCCAGTCCAACTTGGGTTTATGTCTATGCTGCCCACGAGCACATTTTGTTTTGAGAAAAATAAAAACGCTTCGAAGTTTAATTACGGTTTCCTGATGTGCCATGGAAAATGAAATGGCTGTAGGCCTACCTTTTATAGGCAATATGGTTGTATTTTCAGTTAACATTTTCATTGGTGGTGTGCCTTGGCATTTTCCCTCGATAAAAGGTGTGCCATTTCAAAAGAAATTGAAAACCAGTGGTAAACAACGGATGGAAATTCTCACGTATGGATGTGCTGTAGAATGGTGGATGATGTGCATGTGTGTGTGCGCGCGCGTGTGTGCTGGGGGGAGCGCCATTAGGCCTATGGGTCATACTGGTAGAGCAGTAGTTCTCAACCATTTTTTTTTTAACAAAAGCCCCCTGAACTTCATCATAAGCATCCCAATCCCCCCTTGATCCCTCCCAGCGCCCATTGGTTTTAATATATATATATAATGGACTAATTGCCCCCGATCGCAATAAGCACCAACCCTATCAGCTATCCTTCTCAACTGGCTGTCCAAAGAGGTTATAGCGCTGACGTTGAGAAATATTAGGGAGCATGTGTGGGGTGCAAAGGATTCTGAACGGGGTTGGCATAGGGGTATATAAGGTGATCAATGAAGGGGTGGGATGGGAGGGATATGGCCAGTGTGTGTGTGTGTGTGTGTGTGTGTGTGTGTGCTGTGTCCCGCCACACCTAGGAAAAACTGTCCTGTCAGTGTTTTAGTTTGCGCAAGGTTGCGTTAGGCTACGGCCCTTTACGCCCGTTACGCTATGATTTTGGACTGCTTACAACAAAGCCAGATCATCAATGCCAGTGCGCTATCGTCCTTTTGCCAAAATTGACACTTCTCCGTGAATTTTTGAAAGTTGTTAGTCATCTCTGTGAGCTCTGCGTTAGATTTCAGCGCTATCTCTCAGTGCTAGGCCTACATGGTCGGAAACCATGGCACCATGGGGCATGGCGGTACGAGTTACATCCAAAAGTAATTTGTGTTCGCTAAAAGCCATCACTGTAAAACTGGTCAACAATTAAAAGCAAATAGCTATTTGATTTCCTCCATTTACCTAAGACCCGATGTCACGTATATCAGGAGGAATTTTCTACCACAGGAAGGACATGTGTCGCTTTCTATCCATTGAGCTGTACTGCGTGAAGTTCCGTGATCTGCCATCATGTCATGCATTAAGAAACATTAATCCAAGTCTGACCGAGAAAACTATTAACCAATGCCCACTTTGGATAGTTCCAAATGTCAGAGTTGTTACAAGTCTAAGCTCTCTGCATGGCTAAGCAGTGATAGCCTACTTGATTTAGCCAAGTATAAATTAAAAGGGGAGAACCGCAACAAACAACAAATTGAAACAACAACAAGTTTCAAGAAAAAGAAAGAAAGAATACAGCGTGCTGCCTCAACGTCGAGGCCTATGTTGAAATTAGGCCTACATCATTCACATGTGGGTCTTGATATGACAAAATGATTTTCATAAACTGCTCATCATCTTTGAAAACCGTAAACAGTTGTCCCGTCTGCCTTTCTTAATTCTGACATACAGAGCTTCTGCATTGCAGACACGTGTCGTCCAACAAATCCTATATTTCCCCTTCTGTCCGTTCGCAAAGCAAGGTGCTAAGGTGTCTCTCAAAATCTGTTATTTATTTAACATAAAACAATGGATACAATAACGGTATCCTTGCACGTCCTTCCAGCGGTAGTATTCTAATGTTTTTGACTGTCAGCATCCCTCTCGCTGTCATCCAACAACAGTGGTGGTTGAATTGAATAGCCTACCCCTACAACTGTGGCGTGTCAAAGCCGTACACGTGTTGGTTCAGACTGCCCCCCGGTGACCAAAAAGTGTGCTGCAAATCAAAGTGGTGAACCCGCAGATGTAAGTTTTAATTTGCGTTATCTCGCAAAAATATTTGCGTTATCACGCAAAAGATTTGCGTTATCTCGCAAATGGTTTGCGTTATCTCGCAAAAGATTTGCGTTATCTCGCAAAGGTGTTAGTCTCCAGTGCATACATTCCCCCCTCCAAAAAAAATCCTCCGTGTCACTAATGGGCCACCGTAGTAAAGCACCTTAGCAGTGCAGGGAAATACACGTGTGCGTGTCCACTTGCACACATGATCTGCTGCAGGAATGATTCCATGTGTGTGTATGGGTGTGTGTGTGTGTGTGCATGGATGTGAATTATATT
The DNA here is from genome assembly GCF_034702125.1 of Engraulis encrasicolus. Taxonomy (NCBI): domain Eukaryota; kingdom Metazoa; phylum Chordata; class Actinopteri; order Clupeiformes; family Engraulidae; genus Engraulis; species Engraulis encrasicolus. The sequence goes on from NC_085880.1 coordinate 31,399,818, forward strand.
TGAGCCTACTCAAACTCAAACTTGTTTCCCCTCCACCTCACGATTTTCTCTGTAGACCGTCCTGATGCGAATGCTTGCTATGCTAAAAGCCGCCCATGCTAGAGGGCTCTGGGCAGCTGAGCATGCTGTTGTCTAGGGGTGTAAATAATATCCAAATGTATCGATATATCGCGATATATTCTGATGATTGAATTGAATCGCATCGTATCGTGGGGCATTCTTAAGAATCAAAAATAATCAAATCGTATCGCATCGAATAATAAGATATCGATATTGAATCGTATCGTCATGGAGGCTGTTGTCAGAGGCATACAGCCTGAGGGTTCTTTCTTGTCATACGCAAATGTTTTCAACTCTTAAGATATGGCTACTGCTATACATTTGGTGTTACCAAAATGGCAATGACCAAGTGGTAATCTATTAACCCATTGATGCCTGATGTTGCGTT
>NC_085880.1:31402765-31405265 GCF_034702125.1 Engraulis encrasicolus
AGAGTGAGTGAGGGTGAGACGGTGAAGAGAGAGACGTGTCAGGCTGTTGATGAAAAAACAAATATACACGTTTTGCTAAATCGATAGGCTGCAACGAGTCTGTGCAAACGCTTGAATATTACACAATGGATCAAATATTTTTAAAAATATTATAAAATATATTTTTAAATGAGTCTTAAACTTGGACGTGTATTTTGACGTATTTATGTTTGCCCGCCCCTCCAACCAAAGAGTCTGTGCAAACGCTTGATTATTATATAATGGATAAAATATTTTTGAAAATATTATAAAATGTTTTTTTAACCAGTTAACGTACACCTGCCGCCGGCGGGAGAAAGCCCCGTCGGCGGTTACAAATCAATGAGCTTTCTCCACCACCATGTCCACACCACCTATACCGCTCGAGAGACACTTGCTATGGGTAATCAGGGCACATTAGACACTCCATTCTGCCAGGCCCCACCAACACTGCACAGGGCTGAGCTGATACCACCCAGCCCGCCCAGATACCACATTCCATGGGCACTAGGCATCATTAGACACCCCCACAGTAACAGGCCCACACATAGACTAATGGCCAGATGTTTGCAGCTGCATGTGTAATACCCAGCTGCAGCTGCCACCTGATAGCGAGTGATAACACCCGCGGACGGGTTTCAAATAACAATCAATGAGACCAGACACCCACAGGTGCAGCTTGTGATTGAAGCTGCCGTGTAAAAGTATACACGCTGCCGAACATTCGCCATATTTTTTGGCATTGTTCCACAGATCAAGTTGACGAATTTCTGCATAATGTCACAAAATCCTCGGAAAAGAATATGCACCACGGCTGAGGTGACCGCTGAACCAACAGGATCCATCAACGGAGACGAAACAGACATTGAATGGGAGCCTGACAGCAGCGAGACCGACGACACCGTTTTGAATTCATCCCCGGAATGCAGCGGTTCTGAGTAAGTACCATGGACAGTGCTTCTGTGTATTACCGAGTGCTGATACGAGTCAGCCAGGGCCAAGAGGTCCTTGGTTGGGGTAACATGTTTTGAAATTCTCTGTGCTTTGTTTTTTATTACAGAGATGAATACATACCCCCAGGGAAGAGGATTGGGGGGAGAGGAGTAGGCCGGCCGTGGGGTAGGCCTCCTGGACGTGGCAGGGCTAGAGGAGGCAGGGGCACAGGCACAGGCAGAGGAAGAGGAGTAGGCCGCCCCCCTGGAAGGCCAGGAGGAAGGGGGAGAGACTTGGCCCAAACTGAAGATGGACGTGGATGGCAGGACACAGAGGTACAAGATATACTTCCACAACAACCAGTGTTTAGACCAACTCGTAGGCCTGGTCCGCAAGTTATTACTGGGGGAAATTATACCATCTTGGATCTCTTCCGCCTATTCATCTCCGATGCAGTTTTACAAACGATCCTCAGAAACACAAACAAGTTTGGGAGACGGAGACATGCACATCTTTGGGAAGAACTGCCCAGGGCAGAAATGTTCAGCTATCTATCTCTGATCATTTACATGGGTCTTGTTCACGCACCAGCTCTTACAGACTACTGGAGGAGGTCAGAATTGTATAGCTTTCCATGACCTGGCTCAACCATGTCTGGACGTAAATTCAGACGAATCTCCACCACTATCCATCTGTCTGACCCTGATGAGGGCGAGCTCAATGCAGCTCGGAGAGGCACCCCTGAGTTCGACCACCTTCAGAAGATTAAGCCCCAGTACACTGATATCCGGCAGAACTGCATGGCCAACTTCCAGCTAGGCCAGAACATTGCCATTGACGAGTGCATGGTCACCTCCCGTGCCAGGATAGGAATCCAGCAATACTGCAAAGATAAGTCATCAAAATGGGGGTACAAATTGTTTGTGCTGTCAAACTCACAATCTGGGTACACCTGAGACTTCATGGTCTATGAGGGGGAAAACCAAGCAGGATATGGAAAAGGGCTGAGCTACGATGTCGTCATGGAGCTGGTGTCCTCTCCACTTTTGGGCACTGGGTACAAGCTCTTCGTGCACAATTTTTATACCAGGCCAATGCTGTTCCAGCAACTGCCGGATGATAAGATATGGGCATGTGGTACCATTCGTGAACACAGGATCGGTGTCCCCAAAGACAGATCCGGGGCCATCACCACTTGCCACCCAAGGGGTACAAACGATACGTTGGATACGGGAGGGGAGTCTGCTGTTCGTACAATGGAAAGACACTCGTCTGGTTCGGATGTGTTCCAGCATTCACCAAACCCACAGCGAAGGCAGCACCATACAGCGGAGGGTGAAGACAGATGGCATATAGCATGTGGAACAAGTGCCGGTCCCTCCAGCAGTACAAGAATATAATATATGGGAGGGGTGGATCCATCGGATGGACTTATTGGTTACTACTCCATTCTGCACAAGACGAGGAGGTGGTACAGCTCTTTCCTCTACCACTTAATTGACACGGCATAGTGAACACATTAATTCTCCACAAAGACATGATGACAAAC
>NC_085880.1:31417765-31422765 GCF_034702125.1 Engraulis encrasicolus
GTCTGAGTACAGAAGACCGGTGTACTTGTCCTACAATCAGCTAACTCTGCGCTGATTGGATCAAATTTTGGTAGGTTCTTGGTAGGTTTTAGGCCTAGTGTTTCTCAACAACACAATCCATTAATCTCATTACGCAGGGACAATGGACTAACTGGTGTAACTTCTATGCAATATCATGTGCTAGTGTTGTACTTACACCATGAATTAACTATTACTTTTACTTTGGCCACATCTGGCAAACGTGCCCTGAGATAGAGTGACAAAAGAGAAGAGGGAAGCAGGGAGGGAGGGAAGGTGAGGGCTATAGAGACAGAGACACCAAGGGTACGAGTGCAAGACAGAGAAAGAGAAAAAGAAAGAAAGAAAGAAAGAAAGAAAGAAAGAAAGAAAGAAAGAAAGAAAGAAAGAAAGAAAGAAAGAAAGAAAGAAAGAAAGAAAGAAAGAAAGAAAGAATGTGCTGGAAATGGACTGAAAATGAGGTACAGTCCAGAGTTTGGAGAACTCTGTGTGTGTGTGTGTGTGTGTGTGTGTGTGTGTGTGTGTGTGTGTGTGTGTGTGTGTGTGTGTGTGTGTGTGTGTGTGTGTGTGTGTGTGTGTGTGTGTGTGTGTGTGTGTGTGTGTGTGTGTGTGTGTGTGTGGGCTGGTCAACATACCTTCACATAGTGAATGCAGAAGGAAAGAAGAGAGGAGCAGCTTGGCCACTGACATCCTGCCACCTGAACCCACACGCCACAACATCTCCTGTGCCTGCTGCTGCTGCTGCACACAGCTACAGGAGAGAGAGAGAGAGAGAGAGAGAGAGAGAGAGAGAGAGAGAGAGAGAGAGATACACAGAGAGAGAGAGAGATACAGAGAGAGAGACAGAGACAGAGACAGAGACAGACAGACAGATACAGAGAGAGACAGATACAGAGAGAGACAGATACAGAAATAGATACAGCGAGAGAGAGAGAGAGAGAGAGAGAGAGAGAGAGAGAGAGAACGAAAGAGAGAGAGAGAGAGAGAGAGAGATACAGAGAGAGAGAGAGAGAGAGAGAGAGAGAGAGAGAGAGAGAGAGAGATGTGAACACACATAGACACACACATAAATGAAAGAATGAATTATTACATAATAAAACATTTCCAATTTATGCTCATTGCATTGTCCATAAAGAGTATCATAACCCAACTGGTGAAGACAAGGTGGTTTTGTGTGCATTACTGTCTAGTGCTGTCAAGTCTGTGTGATCCCATGGGTAAGATTGTCACTGAGCTCTATACCTAACCGTCATGCTGCCCAATTTTAAGGGTCCAATGACAAGAAATGGATTCTTGTATCATTTGCATTTCAATGCTTCACCAAAACCATCTTATATTATTGCATGGCTTAGAAAATCATTGTGTAGGAGAGCAGTATAATGGCATAGAAAACTCTAAAAGCCATGCCTTGAAACATGGATGAAATAAAGCCATGGTAAAAAAGACAGACGTTTTGATCAGGGCAGCTGACAGTTTTGGTCAGGCCTGCAAAGCAAAATAATCTGAAAGGGCCCCCAAGTCAATTCTGGCTCCCCCTCTCCCATGGTTCTGATGAAAGGAATGAAAATGGTTAGCATGAAAGGGTTAATATTGTTACTGCTAATATTGCATATTGTTCATATGTGTTACTGCAACACCTCACTGCAGTCCTAGCGTTCAGCGTTCCTCCAGTCCCTAGCCCAGATCCTTGCACAATAATAAAAGGGAAGTTTCAAACAACAAGTTCTGAACCTGAAGAAAGGAAAAGTGTTAGCCATGGAGGGACAAAGATCGCTGTACTTCACTTTGGAAAGACCAAAACGGCAGTAATCCCCCAGGGACTAGACCCGTCAGTCGCAGAGAATAAAAGCCCTCAGACGCTTTCCGACTTTCACAGGTGAGCAGCTATCTGCTTCAACTCAGTTCATTACTATCAGTGGATTCTGAGATGGTTGGATCAAATTGTACATTCTGAATGCGGTGTTGGTATTGCAACCTTTGCCACAGACATTATGGGATATTTCCCTCTCATCTGCTCGAGTGAAACCTGACTCACACACACACACACACACACACACACACACACACACACACACACACACACACACACACACACACACACACACACACACACACACACACACACACACACACACACACACACACACACAGGACAACGGGCACGTACACACACACACAGTCATACACACACTGCCAACAGGCAAGGAACACACGCACAAGCACACACACACACAGGACAACGGGCATGTACACACACTTATACACACACACTGCCAACGGGCAACACAAACACGAACACACACGCACTACCAACGGGAAACGAACACATGCACATGCACACGCACACGCACACGCACACGCACGCACACACACAGACGCACACACACACACATTACAACAGGTGGCATGGCAGAGGCCACAGCACATGCTTGATGGGAAACCTGAACTATGGAGGGCAGGTCGCTCTCACACAGTGCAAAAACACTTACAGAGTACTCTGGGACCAAATACGCGCTAAAATATGTTACATTGACTCTATAAGTATTGAATTAACACTTCAGTTTTGACTGTGCTGTACCCGCCTGTCTCTATCTGTGCCTGCCTCTGTCTGTCTGACTCTATCTACCTGCCCCCCTTTCTCTCTCTCTCTCTCTCTCTCTCTCTCTCTCTCTCTCTCTCTCTCTCTCTCTCTCTCGTCTGCCTGCTTACCCGTATCCTCTCTCTCGCTCTCGCTCTCGCTCTCGCTCTCGCTCTCTCTCTCTCTCTCTCTCGCTCTCTCTCTCTCTCTCTCTCTCTCTCTCGTCTGCCTGCTTACCCGTATCCTCTCTCTCTCTCTCTCTCTCTCTCTCTCTCTCTCTCTTGTCTGCCTGCTTACCCGTATCCTCTCTCTCGCTCTCTCTCTCTCTCTCTCTCTCTCCTGTGGGGGGGAGCTGCGGTACTTACTGTAGCGCCACAATCACGGCAGCCCAGGCGTCTCCACTCCAGCAGTCCTAATTAGCCCATAACGAGACGGGATGAGATGATAAAATAATGCTTATTAAAGAGCAGGCAGTTAGGCAGTTAGGTGGTGTCACTGCCAACCGCAGAGCAGAGCAGGGAGATTGATGGCATCAGCACCAACAGCAGATGGAGAGAAGACGCTGCAGGCGGAGTAAAGGAAGAGGAGGAGGAGGAGGAGGAGGAGAGAAAGAGAGAATGTGGGGGTGGAGAGATGCATAGAGTTGGTGGAGGGGAGAGGGGGGGAGCAAGAGAGAATGGGGGGATGGAGAGATGCGTAGAGGTGGAGGAGGAAGAGGAGGATGAGAGGAGGAGAGGATGGAGGAGGAGAGGAGGGAGTAGTGGGGGATTTCCGAGTGTTCATTTGGGGCATCCTTGGCACCAGCTAATTTACTGTCTCTTAAAGTGCATCCCTCCCACCATTTCACACACACACACACACACACACACACACACACACACACACACACACACACACACACACACACACACACACACACACACACACACACACACACACACACACACACACACACACACACACACACGCACACGCACACGATCGGGAGATCACAATATTGTGTGGAAGCAATATTGTCAAAGCAGCAACTCCCTCAACGAACTGAGAGGTAATCACATACATTAAATTGATGACAAGAAATGAGAGCTGAGGGGCGCCATGCACGCCGTGGAAAAAAAAATGGCCGACAATGAGACCAGCCGATTGGACTCGACTACACGTGCTTTCATTAACCCGCACAGTCAGGTAGAAATTAGTGGCGCAAATTTGTATTCGTGCTAAATAACACAACCCTCCAATTCCCTCCTCTCCTCCCCTTCCCCTCGTCCCCTTCGTGCAATTACTGCTAATTACTGATCCCTGGGCCGTGCTCCGATTGTTTACTGGTATTTACCGTTAATGTCACCGCACCGAGTTTGTCAACAGGGATATGAGGCCTCTGCAGCCCCCTCTGCTAGTGAGAGCTTAGAGAGTGTAATAGTAAAATGCAAACCACTCTCTCTACCTCACCCTCTACCCTCTCTCTGTCTCTGTCTCTCTCTCTCACACACGCACGCACGCACACACACCCGACACACACCAGCGTAGTCTCATGTAATTGCTTAAAATACAATGCGAGTCAAGAACTACTTTTGATTGATATTGTACTTAACGCTTTTGTGTTTTTTTTTCACGTGGATATTTACGTTGTGTGAAAATGTGCCTTAACCAAAACAATTCCTAAACCTAGCCTGTCAGTATACAACACAAAACTATGCCTAAACTATGCCCAAAACAAAACAATTCCTAACCTTATCCGTCAGTAGCCAATACAAAACTATGCCCAAGCGATGCCCAAACCATAACAATTCCTAAACCTAACCGTCAGCAAAGTCATGTGCTTGCACATGTATTTTGTCTGACAAGGCGTATCCATACCTTTACCTTGTCGAAATTGTAAAGAGCGTAACCCTCAACGTGAAAATGGTAACTCACCTTGCATTGTATCAAACACCTTCTCAAGGGCAACAGGTAGCACACACACACACTGTCGAATACCCACTATTCACTCATTTGTTCGTCTACTCTTTCTCAACGGGGGCTCTACAGCTCCCCAGGGGGCGTTGAAAAGGATACAGCTGAGAGGAAGGGTGCTCAGTTGCCATTGCGAGGTCCTTAGTCTATTTAATTTTTAATACTAAGGGGGCGTTGGCAGGCTTCTGCTGAGGTCAAGTGGGCAAGTGGGAGGCACATGATGAGGTCAAGGGGGCTTTTGTTAAAAAAAGGTTGACAATCACTGCTCTACTCGATGCTCAACGTGATGAGTTTGTCAAGAGGCACACACAACCTCTGCAGGCCCCTGTGCTGTAAGTGTTTGCAGGGTGTAGTGAAATGCAAACAATTCTCTGTCACCCCTGAAATATGCAACTATTGTTTGTTTGCTTGTTCACTTTCTCTGTTTCCACCATCTCTCCCTTTCTCTCTG